>NC_066372.1:5798409-6112500 GCF_013377495.2 Cygnus atratus | reverse complement strand
TGGAACAATTCGTTTCTAAATGTCTTTGCTTCTCCCCTTTGTGATGGTTCCTGTTTTTTTGTTTCCCACCTCAGGTACATCTTCAGAAGACTAATTACTGCACGTCTTGTGCTTATTCAGTCATCAGCTTCATTGCTAGGTATCTGTAAAAGTTTAGACATTTATAAGGGCAAAAGCCTGATCTGCTTAGCTGGACAATAAAAGCACAAAGGGACCCAGTTCTTCCTGATGTGGTTAATCCTTCCTCATTCTCTCCTGTGTAGGATCATATGTTTTACTCACTACTGGATTGTCTAAGCACCATCAGGCTGTACCTTAGGCTATGCAAGCTTGACACTTGCTAAGGGACTTTTATCACCTTGAAAACGTGTTATCCAACATCCACTGCATGAGAACAGCAAACCATGTGCATCTCATTTTAAACTTTAACAAGTTTTTCTAATCCCAGGTACCTAAGTCTTCAGGTTTTAGTCTGTGGTAGCACAGGTCCTTTTTCATTACCAGTCCTCTGGCAAAGCTAATTGGAGAGGTTCTTGCTTCCTTACTCTTGCCTCTTGTTTCTGCCATGTTGGTGAGGCTACCATCTCCTCTGTCCTCTGACCCACACTGAAGGAATGACCTAGACTGTTCACTTTTCTTTTAAATCACTTAAAATTAACTGCTGTTTATGATGATTATGTTTCTTAAATTGTGTGGCCACAGCTTATAAGCAGTGGAATAGACAAAGAGTGCATAATTGGATGTGCATTCTGAGGTCATGGATTTGTCTTATAAAAACAAGAAGCCAAACCAAACCAATTTCCCAAACCTTCCTTGTTCTCACACCTTCCCTGTGCTTTACCAGTTCTTACTGCTATAGGCATTACTGTAGAAAATGCCAGGGACCTTGTTTTTCTGAATGGGGGAGTTATTTTCAGCCAAACCTTCTCCCCATCCATCCACCTGACAAACTTATGCTGAGACATCATAGCTGGCAATGCAGATCTAAGGTTGAAACCACTGGATGAGGAAGACAAGGGACTACTTGTTCTGGCACACTGCCATCTTCAGCGTGTGCCATAGCGTAGTCTAAGAGGACAGCATCCATGGGCACAAGGAATGGAAAGGAGAGGTTGGAGACAGAATCAGCAGGCTCCTTTCATCGTGACTATACTACTGAACATGGAAGTGTGCACCTACAGCTTCTCTGTCCGTATCTTCAGTGCCTTTCATTGCTAAATAGTGAAACTGACTCTTCGTTCAGTTCTCAATCTGAGCTAGGATCCATCCCATTTTTGCCAGATGGTTTGAAGAATCTGCAGAAATCTGCCAGTCTCTTTCCCCCTGCCCTTCTTGTAAGCAACTGGATCTGTCAGGTATGAGTAGAAGGCCAACTGCCTCACCTATCTTTTTTTTTTCTTCCCTATCTCCCCTTAAGGCAGAAAATCCTTTCTGGTAAACTCTTCTGCTCTAAAAAGTAACCGTCTTAAGATTGCCACACAAAAAGTACATAACAGAAGTATTTGCCTCCTCTTATGTCAGGCATCTCACTTTGAACATCAAGGAGTCTGTCTAGCATGCAGGTGGGTTCATCTTGTAGATCTTTGGATTGCTGTCTCTAGGGAAATCTGGTTTCCTATTTCTGTTAGCCTGGTTGGATATCTGAAGTTAGAAAAATTCAGGCCTCTCTACCCACACACATTTATATCCCATAATCTAAATTTGTTAATAAACTGGGCCACATCCTCACACGTTTATTTGCAGCTGTTTATACATAAACATGAACGTATAGCCAAGGTGTTCTTAAAATGTTCTGGGTACAATTACCCCCTTTGCCTAAAGGAGGATTGCTTGGTATCCTATACATTACAGGAGTGTAGTTTGAAAGGCATACGTGGTGTTAGAAAATCTTTAATAGTGTAGCCTCTTGAATGGTCTCTGAATGTGAGAAAAAGCAAGAGGTGTGGGTGTGCTGCAAGGCTCTTTCCTGCTCCTTACCAAGATTTCTATTTCACACATACTTCACTGGAAACAGCTCTCCATAAATTCACATTCATTCTTATTTCACTTGCGTATCCAGTCATAAGAGAAAAACTTCTGTTAAAAGCATAGGCTGGCTTATCTGACAGTTTGATCGGTGTGAAGTCTTAGGAAAACTGTGCCTTCGTCATGTGGGTGGTGAGATTAAATGATATGCAGTGTATGCTCAGAGTAGTTGAATGATTAGGCACTTACATCTGTTTAATTAAAGAATGAGCTTTAAAAGAATGTTTAATTAAGGACTAGCTCATTTCAGTTGTGATAGCATGCTGGGAGTTTGTGATTCAAATCTAAGGAGAAAAAAAGCAGAGAAAAAGGTTGGTCTCTTTTCCATCCTTAATAGCCAGTGGTACACAGCACAAAGCAAATAAATGATTTGTGGGTGTGGAATGTAAGAATTTGGACATTATCAGGGGAAAGCACTTTAAGGTAAGATTTGGGTCCATGTGTGGAATAGGAAACTATACATGTTGGTGATGGGATGAAGACTAACAAATATCATTTATCAGCTAGCAGTATATGTATTCTAGCTTTACCCCTGGAAGGTCTTACTGTCTTAGCTTGGTCTTCTAAGTGCTTTACTGCTATTAATAAGCCTGAGCACCTTGCAGAAGCCAACCCCACTACCAAAAAAAAAAAAAAAAAGCTGTTATCTGTGTTTTAAGAATAAAACAAGGAGGTGCGGCACAGAGACTGGAGCTTAGATTTTGAGAATCTTGCTGTATCCAATTTATCAGAAGTTATGAAAGAGTCTGGGATAGATCTGAGATTCCCATGCCCTGAGGTCGTATTCCAACTAGTGGGCTGTCCTTTCACTGTCTTCACTGTGAATTTGAGGCAAACTTTGTTGCAGAATGAAGCTCAAACCAACATTAACGGGAAAAAAAGAAGTAGATAAAGGGGGTGCTGTATCATGTTCTTTTCCTGACACATTTAAAGGTAAATAAGAAATTAGAAAGAAAAAAACATGAGTTTTTATAAATCTGCTGAGGGGGGACTGTTGAAAAGCAATTGTCATGATCAGACTTAAAGATCTATGTACCTAGTTCAGGCTGGCTGTGAATTCCAGCTACTTTGTGACACGTTACTTGGCTGTCCCTTAGGAAGAAGCACATAGGGAAGATTGGTGAGTAAACATGCCTGTTTCCACATTAAGGGATAGCAGGAGCCCATGCTAAGGACTCATACTGGAGTGTTTAAGGAAACTGGGTTAACTTTCAAACTGAAGTGTGGAGTTTGTTCATCATATATTTATCCTGTATGTGTCTGAAGTCCCAATGTACCCACAAATAATCATCCTCCACATGTGCAATATGAGTAAAGCCAGAATTACACCACACTTAGTATTTATTCTATCCTGTGACTAGTCAGATTGGAGAAACCCCTTAACAGATAAAGTAAGTCCCAGCCTGGATGCCTCAGGTTTCTAGGGGTTGTTGAGTTTCCAAGCTGAGACATGAGGCAGACAGATCATTAAAAGCCTGTGTATGCCTGTGGCACAGCAGCTGCATTATAGCTTACGCAAAGCCAGCCTATTCCCTCTGCTGTCAAGTGTAATCTCGTGGTGGTGCTTGTGTGCTTCTGGCCTGAAGACAAGGCAGAATTTGGGGGATGCTGGAGTGACACAGCCTTGTCACATACGTGACAACATTTAGGCTTACGGTAGCAACAGTCATAAGTTTAGATGCAACAATACTTCTGCTGTCCAGTTCTGAGTCCAGGTACCTTTGATGTCTGTATCAACTCTGAAATTTGTTCAGAAGGAAATATGTATGTAGTTTTTTTGAAAAAATCTGATTATATATCACTTTCATTTTTCACAACTATTTGCTAGTATAATGAAATTAAAATTTGAAATAAACAATTAGTTTAAAAGTAGCTCATTTTTCAGTAAAATAAGTTAGTTTTTGAAAATATTTTCATAACAGACTTAATTTTGGTAGATACTATGCTTTCATTTGAAATTAATCTGACTGGCGTTTTCTGACTAGTTGTAAGGATTATGAAATTGTAAGGATTATGAATTTTGGAAGAGGTGATCTCATGCTTCACTGTGTGTGATGACTGTAACTAATACAATAAGATGAAACATTGCTCTATGAGTAGGCTTCTTTTCCCATATCTACTGTTTGTTCAGTCTTCCTCAGTGTCTGTTGATGCATGGCATCAGCTCTTAGAGACGAGGTATGGGATTGTTGCTTTTTTGCAGGATGGTGCTTTCTGTATTTCTTGTATGTAGTAGCTAGTAAGAGAAGCAATTCAGTCAACACACACATGCATAACCTGCCAGACTAGATGCAGTTACAGCCATTTCTAGATCATCCCTATGGTTTTATAAAGACCATGTATGAAGAAAATCACAGTTGTTAGTTTGTGACAGGAGCATGTTCCTGCACTGAACTTTTTAAAAAGACAATTTGTCTTTAATTTGAGGAAAAAAAAATGTAGTTTTCTTGTTGAAGTTGTGTTTTAGTTTCTTCTCAGGACTTTAAATAGGCTAGGATACTCTGAATACTGGGCAAGCAGAGCAGCTGAAGCCATCCTTGGTGCAAGTATCATATCCCAGTGAATAATTTCTCTGCTATTATGGGTCTTATTCTTTTATTCACGAATTAAACTGGTTTAATGAAGTTTACAAGTTTGGGCAGCCTCTCATATTCCTGCCTCCCCAGTCCTCCACCTACCACATTAACTGGAGGACAAGTTTATGATCTCATTAGTTCTGCATATTAGTTCACTTAGGACAAATGTAAGCTTAAAAATGTCACTCAACTTTGACCTGTTATGAAAGCATTTAACCCACCAAAGACTACTCAGGTGTTTCTGAGCCATTTGACAACTCCGGTGTCTGACTTCCTGTAAAAGCTAGATTAAAAAAAAAAAAACAAAAAAAAAAAACCACAACTTTGAACAGATGCCTTTGTTCACCAGAATCACTGCAGATCCAGAACTGGGCTTCCAGAAGTGTTTTCTTTGCTGTGCCAAGTCTTGCTTGCAGCTTGTTCAGACACACTTCTGTGCAAAAGAAAAATTGATCATAGCGGGCTGGCAATTGCATGAAGTGGGGACACCTTCTTTCTTGATTGGCTTATGACCTGCTGATGCAAAGGAGACTGGTTCTTCTTGTTGTTCTCTCCGTTGTGTCACACTGCATTGTGCTATGTCGCACTGCATCTGCATTGTCAGTCCACACTTGAATCTTGTTGAGGTCGCCACCTGAATTCTTGCTGCAGGGAGTTTGAGGCTTTACCTGTATCATGTGTCACTCTTGGTGATACCTCCCTGACTAATCAGAGATTAATCTCCTGATGCAGTTCCCAACAGCTCTAACAGGCTGTGATGTTCTGGGATAATGCTGTAGCTCATACTTCTTGCTGCTTGAAGCAATTATTTTTCGTGTAAGGTATGTTGGTCCTATATAGCGATTTTTACAGGTGTCTTTGTATCCCATGACAAAGATTTGAGGCCTGGCACTACTTTTTCTATGTTATTATTGTAATTCCAAGCTATATAAGCTATTCTGGGTGCCCCTTCTCTGTCAGGTATTTGGAATTTACAGTCTGTCTCCCTTGCCCTCTTTGTCAGACACGAAGGCTCTCTTGCCTTAACTGAAGATGATTTGCCATATGGTAAAATGGGTTTGCTCTCTATTAAATGTTTTTAATTGCGGTGTGTTTACAAAGAGCTCTGTAAATACTTACATATCTGATGCTGCTAGAAATTAGTTTTATACCAGGTTTTCCTGGGCCTATTCCAAATGGTGCTGTTCAGAGGAGTTAAATTACATTTGCTGCCATTCAGAGCTTAATGACGGTATGCCCAGCATGAGGCTGTATGGCATCGTGCTTCTCACGCGCCCATAAATAAGACTTCAAAAGGATTACTTCAAATGATATAGGTGAGTAAGCTCACAGTGAGGTCTGGCAGGAATGCCTGCTCTAGTAGCACTGGTGAAATTACTTGTATGATTTAAAGCCAGAGACTCTGCAAGCGTAATTAATCTTAAACTCTGTTGTTTGCACTAGAATTTTACATTGATTTTTTTTTTTAGTTATCCCACATAAACAGAGTCTGATCCTGTCAATGCTTTTTCAAAAGGCTCCTTACTGCTTTCCATGACAAGTTTAATTTGAAAGAGAATGTTCTTTGCTCTTGAAGAAGGCTGAAATACAAGCTTCAGACTTGCAGAAATAAGTGTTTCTGCAAGAACCTCAGCCACTGTAATACATGAAATTTCAGTGTAACTGGTGTGTAAAAGCCTACTACATACTTAAATATGTTACAGATGTGAGGTGTGTGTATGCTAAGTTGGCACAAAGCACTCCAGACAGGAACCGTGGCACAAAGCAGCCCTGTCCAGGCAGCTGTGGTAAAGTTCAAAGAATTCTCAGCTGAGTGAAATAAGACATGGGCTAAATGTTTTGTTGGACTACATCGTGCAATCATACAGTTATCAAAATATTTATTAATAATACATGAATCTTCTAAACACCTTCTTGAAATATTCTTGGAGGAAACGTGCAAAACAAGTTATCTAGGGCAAGTTAATCTTTAACAAACAATATTTTGAATGTTATCTGGGTACCAGATAAATGTTTAGAGGAAATGATTTTGGAAAGCATTTTTGGAATGTTTCTATGAGCATTCTGCTTTACACCTACTCTCATAATAAACAATGGCTCTGCAAAAGGGGAACTCTTGGTTGGATGCTTCTGATGCCATTAATAAGCATTGGGGAAAAATAAGTAGAAAATAACTGAGGCTAGGGACTCAGTTATAACTAAGATACCCCAGTCTCCACTGAAATTCAGGCTCTTGGGCAATGCTGTCCTTGGGTTTAGCTAGCCAGCACTAGCCTTTCAGTCATCCCAAGCTTCCACATGAATATTTTCCTGACATTGCAGACATGAAAGATGCGGTGGGCCTGTTTCATGTTTCCTGAGGCCCGCTAGGTATCTTGCTAGTTGCTGCTCTGCTCTGTAACACCAGTGTGGGAAGGGCTATAAGCAGATGTATAAAAGCTCTGCTGGAACAGGGTTCAACCTGCCTTGTTACACAGCTACGAGTATTGGTATGGTGAAACAGGAAAAACTGTGAGGAACATCCACTGTGCTTTTTGGAGCCATTTTGTGTTGCGTCCTTCACAGAAACAGAACTAAGGGCACTGAAGCTTCTGCAGACTGATTCTGTTTATTGGCAAATGGGGTGTGCTTTCCCCATCATCATCTTATTTTTCTTGGACATGACGCATATACATAGTATTTAATTTATTGAAATCTTTGTTTACTGTGTCCCTGTAGCTTGAACAGGTCATAGCAATGATGAATGGTTTAGGAATAAGGGTAAGCTTTAGGGTAAGATTTCATAGCTACCATATGTATTGGGTATAAGTGGCTTAGGTAGAGTAGGAAGGGCATGCAGGGGTACCTGTGTGGGAGGAGACTGAACTGTGACACCACGGCTACATGGCAGCACCTTACTGAGGAAATGCAAGAGGAAAAAGTTTAGAGAGAAGAATATTCAGAGCCAAATACTCTTCTGGTATAAGTTACTTTAGCTGCACTGGTTTTGGGGGAGCTGAGAAGACCTGTGCGATTTGAGGATGTGCATTTGTATCACCAGAGAATTTCTTCTCCTGGGCTTTCTCACTCTGAAACGTTAGAGCTCTAATACACCTTGATTCTCCAGCCTCCTTTAAGTTTTAAATGTCTGTCTTTTGGGTATGGTCTTAATAGACTAGGGCTTTAGGACCAGTTTCTCTGAGAAGCCGGTACTGCTCGAGAAGGGCCCTTGACACCATTCTGACTTAATGCTAGACACATCTGCAGCTACTTGGACAAAATTGACATTGTCTAGAGAGCAAAGCAATCACCTAGTGTAGCATTACAGAGCATTTACACTTGAGCCATGTTACCAGGCAGTAGATCTTGACCTTTAGGAGTTCAGAGATTAGATTTCTTTGCTACAAGCGCTCAAGATATTGTTAGGCATTTGTTGCTATTCTAAGCAGATTTCAGGGGTTACCTCTGGGTTTAAATCATAGCATCAATCATTTTTGGAAGGTTGTTTTAAAGCTGAGATAGCTTCAGATAGAAAGTAGGATTACTTTTACATTTATTGTTAGTAGTTGGTGAGAAGCAAAAAGGGGGGGGGGGGCAGAGGAGGCAGAAGACTGCTGTAACTGTTTTTTTTTTTTTCCCCTGTACAGTTATTTTACAGCATTTGGAGGGATAGAATTATTTTCCATTCTATGAACTAAGGCACTTATTCCAATGAGTTAATAAACTAAAAAAGACTTCAAAATAGGTCTGAAGAAAGGCATGGTTTAAAACAAACACATTTTAAATTAAAAAAAAAATAAAAAAATTAAAATTTTAATTTAAAAAAAATAAAAAATTTTCAAATTCCTGCTGATCTATAAATAGACATAGTATTCATCATCTGTTAATACTGATAAATGCTCGGAAGTAACTTGTGTTTTATAGTTGTGTTCAAATCCAGCCCTTCAGAAAGAGAGGTCAGTAAGATGTCAAACTAGGCCAAAGAGCCTCTGCTACAGTCAGCAATCCCTCCTTTCCAGATAGAAAACCACTGATGATCAAATGCAGAGAGGCGCACGTAGCATCTAACTGGGAATCTCATCTACTTTTTCTCTGAGATAGAAGAGTCAACACTCTTTAAGATGTTACTTTCTTTTTTCCTGCCTCTTTGTCCAAACCATTGGAGTAGATCTCAGACCAATATTTCTGTCTTTTTAGGAAGAATAAGCTTGAGGTAAATAGAGTTACAGCCATGAAAAAAGACTAGGTTTTCATCCAAAGTTTATATTCATATACACATGCACACAGATGTACATCTTGTAATTGCTAGCAAACGCGTGTTCCACATGGTGCTGCAGTTAGAATTTGGTAATCCTAGAATGCTTTCAGAAGAAAATCAGCAAAAGAGTAAGGGATTTTTGCTCCTCACCCAGGCCAGTGTTCCAGCATGGGAACACACACTAACCCTTTGGGCATTGCATTAGAGAAGGGCTGGAGAGCACTTGGAGAATACAGAAAGGGAAACTTTTATTGAGAAAAGAGAAGAACGATTAAAGTGATTAACTACCATGAAGCTGTTCATTACAGAGTCCTTTAAAGTCTAAGTCTCTCAGCCCCTAGGGTTTTACTTTCTTGCCTTCTTTAATCCTGTGAAGTAAAAGAATAGGGATTTTCTTCTGAAGAAAGGAAGGGAAAGCATGACAAGTGGGAGGAGCTCAGAAGGGGGTAAAACCTTTGTTTTATTGCTATTTGAAATCCGTAATTGATATTATAAAACTTCATGATGAAATCAGCTCTTCCAGCCCTTCAGAGACCACAGCCTCCAAAGTTATTTTGCTAACATTTGCTCCTAGGCAAACCCCATAAATGTACAATACAACAATGCGCTAGAACTGCCTGGGCGACCTTCAGCTGAGCAGTTCCACTCCCGGTGCAGGTGATCAGCACCATCCTCACAAGTCCTGGGTCTATTGCTGGTCTCTTTACAGCAACCAATTCTGAAATAACTAGGCACTGAAAGCAGCAGGTGGATATTTGACTAGCTTTCTAGAATTGTCTAAGTTTCTTTGAACACTTTTGGGATATCTTGCAAAGTATTAGTGTTTGGCCTTTAACACTTGGTCCTGCAGCCTTTGAAACCCTGGCCAGTGAAAACACCTATTTGAGCGTATTTGGAGGTAATGACAAAACTCCCAGTGAGATCCGTAGGAGCAAAAAGGCATCTGTCTTGGGAGATGATGGCTAAGGTAGCTGAAAGCAACAGAGCTATTACCAGTTTCTCTTCTTCTGTTTCTCACGTGAGTGAAGGTGTCAGACCTGTATCTGAACTCCCTCTGGTCTTCATTTTGCACAACTCTTCTGACTTAGTAACTATCCATGGTTCTGCATCACTATCTACTATGGTGTTGTGTGATTCCTCTGCTCTGAGCATCTAAGCATGTCACAGACTATAGTGCGTTAGCAGTAAAGTAGTTAAGGCAGTGCCATTTCTGTTTTTATGGATGAGAAGTTGTGTTACATTTTCTCTGGTTGGGTCCTCTCAGGTACTGGGACTCAGGTACCTAAATGTCTTTCGAGCTTCTAGGTTAAAATGGGAGTTATGTAGGAGCTCTGACACAGAGAAGAAAGAACAATAAAGAACCAAAAATCAGGTTCCTCAAGTCATAAGCCAGCAGCCTAGCTTGCCTTTACATCCTAAGTGAAATCAGAAGTGAGGCCTTCAGACTGGGGTACAAAGTGCTGTTTTAAGTCAAAGCACCAAAGGGCTTTGGTATAAAGCCTTGTGAAATGTTGATATGCTTTGTTGTACTTAAATTCTGAAATGTTTGCTGCTTGTTTGAAACAGCGTACATAGTATAGAAAACACGTCCTTTTGATTAAAATAAAATAAAAGGCAGGAAAGCATAATGAAATTATGACTGGCTATGCTGAACCTCCATAGAAGTTTTTGGTTCGACTTGTTTCCCTCCTACTTCCTCCCCCAAGAAGACACACAGTTGTTCCTACTAGCAAAAGCATGGTGTGCAGTGGTTGCTATGGTAATTATTTCTTGTAATGAGTTAGAGTTATAAATGGCTAGGATTTAATGAAGAGTTCCCTCAGGAATATCTTGATCAGTACAGATTGCCTTCTTTGGGCTATGCATCCCTGTGAGAAACACCAGGGTGCCAGGCATTCATACACTGCAGCAGCAGCAGGATGGTTACGGTGTTTCATCACTTCTGAAATCTCCCACACTTTTTGCAAGCTAATTCTGTAGAAAACACAAGTAAATGATGCAGAGTTTACTAATGAATCAGGCTGGGAATCTGCACTGCTCTGTGTCCCTGTACTGAGGAAAGTACTCTTGTTGGCCATGTCCAACGCACAGTACAAATTTGGAGTGGCAATAATGATTTTCAGGTTTACAGAAGCTGAAAGAATACTAATGGGTTCTGTTTAAAATAAAATGATCACCCTCTTTCATGTATATGACTGCTTTGTACCATTCTAAAGGGTCCGTATACCTTGCAGAGGCAAATGATGTGTTAATGTGGGCAACATGCAAACCTCAAACCAGATTTAAGACGTGTGCTTTTCATCAAAACTTTCTATCTTAGATCTTTATAGAAACTCGGTAGAATGTTATTAAAGTAATCTTTTACAGTTTGAGTCTCTAAAAATTCTTAATTTCATTTTGAGATTATGAAGGAAATAGATAACTTGGTTCAGTAGTCCATAAGGTATTCCAGAGACTTAAATGAATCACAGAATTGTAGGGGTTGGAAGGGACCTCCAGAGGTCATCAGGTCCAACCCCCCTGCCAAAGCAGGTTCCTTAGAGCAAGCTGCCCAGGTAGGCATCCAGACAGGCCTTGAGTATCTCCAGAGAAGGAGACTCCACAACCTCCCTGGGCAGCCTGTTCCAGTGCTCTGTCACCCTTACCGTGAAGAAGTTCTTTCACATGTTGGTGCGGAACTTCCTGTGCTCCATCTTGTGGCTATTGCCCCTTGTCCTGTCCCCACAAACCACTGAAAAAAGGTTGGCCAAGATAGGTCCATATTGGTCTGAACAGATGCTTCTCTCTGAGCCTTCAGAGAGAAGGGTTCTAGGGTGATTCCTAGGGGGGTGACCTGGGTTGAATGACTCTCACTAGCTGCTGATTTCTGTGGACTTCCTGATCGGGAGCGGCGACCAGATGCAGCTGCGTGTTGGGAGGTGGCTTGAGGCAATGAATAACTTCAGCACAGGTTACAAAACTGCTCCAAACTTTGAGAGTTTGTGGGGGGGGAACAATAGCGTGTGGGGGTGTTCAATGTGTTGTATGTTAATTTACCTGAAATAAAAACATCAGGGTTATAATTGATGCACTTTTGGTTATTCCACGTGCCAATTTAACACTTGAGCTGGTTAATTAGGAAAACTTTTTTTCTGAGACGTACAAAACCTCTTCAGAAGTGATTTATTTTATAGAGAGATTGTTTTAAAATTGACTTTTGTCTGAACAGAGACATTTACATTTCAAGTATTTAAAAGTGACTCTGTCAGAATCTCTCACATTCTTCGTCCATCTCGTTCAGCTAATCTCTGTGCTGTTCCCCTTTTACCAGATATACCAAGGGTTCTTTTGTTGAGAGCATTGTTTTTCAGACTGTGCTAATGCATCTTTAATCATTTGTCTTCCTCTTTCTTATGCATTTGCTGTATAGTTCTGGGTGGAATTGCCTCTTCAGATTTTTTCTGTCTTGCAGTGGCACATTCAGACTCAAATTGTTGTGCTCAGTAGTGCCATTGTCACATTATAACAGGAAAGATGCTTCATCATGTGTCATAAAATGAGCTGAAATCTTCAGTGAGGAGCTGAGGGATCATGCTTTAGAAAAATATTCATTTTTATGCGCTAAGCCATTACACTGGAAGAGGAGACTTTCAAGCTGTCCAAGTATTTTCAATCTGTAATATTACTGTATTATGTTAACAAACTGTGGTTCATGAGGTTTTCAGTATTCTGGATTATAAATGTATAAAACTTAAAGATTTTTGTAAATGGCTAGTTTGGTTTTAGATTGTAAATTTGGTAGTCACTAACAGCAAACTTTGGTTTCAAAATATTAGTAGATTAGGTAATAGTATTTGTCTAATCTAATTAATACAGTCCAGTAAGACACTGCCTCTTTTACTGTTGCTATTTTATAATTATGGTCTTAGAACTGCCTACATGTTCAGGTAATTCTGTGAAAGGTGGTAAAGGCATACAGATCATCTCGTTGTTAAACAACAGCTCAGTAATTATGGTCATTTATAGAAAGGTATTTAAGTGGAAGATGGTGATGAAAACCAATACATATTATCCAGGAACAGAAAGACCATATAGAGGCAGAAAAAGAAAGAAGGTATCATAGTTCAGCAAGCTAAAAGTTGGTTTAACGAAATTGGACAGTTTGAATGAAAAAGCTGCATTAAATTTGTGAAAATACTTGTTTAAGTCAATCTTACTATACTTGTTATGGGAAACAATTTTGAAATCATCACAATATATCTTCTGTGTCTCTGTGAGAACTTGTGTATGCAGGAAAGTATAAAATCTGCTGCTTAAATCATTTTTGTGGAGTTATAAATGTATGGCTGTGACTTTGCTTTTTGAGCAGTGAGATTATGGTGGTGTTTGTGCTCGTTGTGTTCTAGTGCTCTGTGGCTGTTGGTGGTTTACAGTTGCCTGTAACTTGGGTTACTGGGATCAGTTTCCAAAAGAGAGGCCTTTTGGGGTGAATGTGATTGACTTCTTGGAGTCGTGCTTTCATACTGTTTGTGTGGATTTTTTTTTGCTTTATTTCTTTTTTTGTTTTATAAAGTAGCAATGGCAACAAGAATTGCTGACACCATGCAGAAAAAGAGAAATAAGGGCTGTCACCTTCTTACTGCTGTTAGCAGTGCTAATAACACATTGGAAATCACCTGCCAGCTTATCCGCCAATTTAACTGTAATAAAGTAACAAGAAAATATGTTCTGATTAAGGGCAAGATTTTGAGAGTTTTTTATGAGCCAAAAAAATGGATCGAAAACAACATTTTTACCTGTTTGAAAATTCACCTAATTCCAAGAATGCCTCTTACATTGACAGGAGAACTTTAAACTGCTGCTCTTCCTCACCAGTTCCTTACTGGATAACAGAGAGATCTTCGGTTCTCTTCGAAGTTGTTTGGTTTTTTTTTTTTCCCCCTCAAACTCTTCTCTCAACCCAGCGATTTTTGACTCCTCACCTGACAGAATGAGGTTACTTGGACTGTAGATCCTCCTGTTGCCTCACTTGGGATTTTAGTTTGAGTTATAGGCTTAAACCAATGGGAATGAAATCAACAATTTTAAGTCCTAAGCAGGAAGGTGAAAACTGTTCTTGTATTTAAACCTTGAGACTTTTCTAATTTGCCCACTTTGTTGAACTGCAGTTGAAATTTGCCAAGACTTTGCAATGAAAAGCTGAACCAAGAAGAGAGTTCTGGAAAGAAAAAGGAAGTTTTTCCTTAAGCTCTAAAGGTAACATCCTGAGGGGTATATTCAACCAATGTTAAAGGATGCAGAGTGCCTCTGAGAAGGAGCACCGTAGCTTGGAAAGGAACATGTAGTCACTAGGCTAAGAAATGGAGAATGGCTGCTTTTTTGTTTTGTTTTGGCTTTGTTGTTAATATTTGTTTGGTTGTTGTTGTTGTTAATATTCAGGCAATATTGCTGCAGTATTTTCTGTGTATCTAAATCAAATGATTGCAGGTGGCATCTGATACCTGCAATCAGTTGATTTAGATACATAGAAAATGTATATAAAGGAGTGTAATATAAACGTAAAGGAGCGGGGTTGTGTGCCTGCGTATTATAGGTAATACCAAGGGACTGGGATTAGGACATTTTTACATGCAATGTAAGTTCTTCAATGGTAAAAGTAAATACCAGAGCTTGTAAATATTTTTCATGTTTCAACATGATCTCATATGATCAACAATGATCTCATATTCTTTTCTGCTACAATAATCATTTAGAAGCCAGTAAAGCAGTTCTGTGATGCCTTATAGTTTTGAATGTGTAGCACAAGGAACATTTTTTAGCAGGTAGACTATTACAGTCTTCATTTGAGATCAGGTAGTAATAGAGAATGTGCTTTTTGATTTGTCCCTTTACTTTTTTTTCTTATACAGAAAAATAATCCTAGGCAGAATTTCATATGTTTATTCAGCAAACTAAGGAAAAAGTGCTCGTGTATACAGACATGCCAAATTTTAATAGACAGAAGAATGCCTTCAGTTGTGCCATATGCTTTTTCCATATCTGGCTCATCAGTTGTTGATACTGTGCTTGACACCTTCTTTGTAATATATATGAAGCCATGACCATGCAATCACATAACTGATATAATATGAACTCAGACACCATATGTAATTGGTAACTGAAGAACATTAATTTGAAAACTGAGGTATTTCCATCTGAACTACAATGTTGAAGTGCTTCAGCACAGGACACCAACCTAACCTTTGATAGGTGAAAAAGACAAAAGAAACAATCTCTAGGGTGAGATGCAGAGAAAAGGCAGACTTCCTGCTGAGAGACTGGATTCTAGAAAATCTTCCCAACTGGTTAGAAAGAATTGAAATGAACAGAGAGTACGGCACTGGAACAGAAAGCTTATGGTATTTGTAGTTGTGATATCAGAAAAGGAGAGAGAAGACTTCCTGGCAAGGAATGAATAGGCCTTTCATTTGTACATGCCATCATGCTTTTTCTGGGGACAGACGAGTAGAAAGAAGACCAGAATAAGGAGAATAAGTAAAGGAAGAGATCTAGGGTTGCAAGGAATAGTCTTAGTGCTAGGAGGTTAGAGGGAGTTGCCTGAGGAAAGGATCAGGTATTGATGCCAGTAGCTACAACTCACTCTAGTTTGCTCACTCAATACATGAGGAACAAATGAGAAAGATTAGAAGCAGTGAGATGAATGTGTTTGGTATTATGGATTAAATAACTGGAGGATCAAATGGCAGTGAATCTATACAGTAGAAAGTAAGCAGGAAAGAATATGAATTCTTATGGTGTTCTGAGAACCCGAGCTGGAAGAGTGGGAAGGGCAGAGAGATTTTTTTTTTTAAGATTCTGTCTGGAAAACACATGTGGTGATATATGTATGATTAATTGCCTAAATGTACCAGAAAGCATCCCACCCTCATACACTTATCTTCCAAGTAAAACTAAGTGCTCTAGAGAATGTAGTACTGATGCTTGAGACCAGGAAATGTGCTGCTGAGCAGTGACTCTCAAAGGACCCTTTTTTTCAGAAGAGAATTAGAGTCTACGGATTATTTGCTACTTTTCTCTTTCCCAAAGTGTACCCCTTCTGTATGAGACATGTCAGAAGAAATCTGTCAGCCAGCCAAGAATCCTCCTTGATAGCAAACTAGATCATAAATAATGCCCTCTACACAGCACAGAAAATTCACAAACTGAGGAGAAAAAAACAATACAGAATTATTAATTGCCTCTTTAAGAATATAAAACCACTCTGCTGCTTGGAGCAGTGCAGCTCTTTAGGATCTTTATCTGCTAATGACCAGTGGATTCTGAGGGGCTAGGGTTGTCTTCCCAATTATTTAGGAACCTGAAGCAGTCTTTGAGTGACGATTATTAAAAAGGAAAATCAAAGCAATCTGCTATACTGTGCATTAAAATGATTGTTTTATGGTACTGTGTTTTTATGTAATTTAACATTTAGAAAACTAAAGACAGATTAAACTTAAAAAATGTTTTCTGCTATTTCCAAGGTTTTCTTTCGAAGTCAAGAATATTTTGGTTATTTTGAAAAAATCTTTAAGGAGATTTCTCTCAGAAGTGGGGAATATACTATTCCTTTATTTCTCTTTGGGCTATACAGATTTTAAGAAGCGTGGCCTCCTATGGAGAAAAGGCAGTGCTGAACGACTGTGCTTCTGTTTGTACAGAAATTCAAGCTGAGCAGGACCACTGTTGTTCCTGCTCTTCTTCCATTGCATGCTAGCTGTGTGCTGATCGAATTGTAGCTGGTTGTCGAATAGTTACCTTGCCTGGACTGTGGGATTTCTGCTCCGGTCCACCTGTACCCCAGGCAGTTAGCGCTGAGGGGTGGAAGAGGCTTGTGACCTTCAGCTGACAGACTCATTTATACCCAGGCCTCAAGAAAAGACTGGTGCACCTCCCTTAATTTCAATACCTCCAATAAAAGCAAAAGACTGCAGATTAATTTGTATTGAGAGGAACCTTTAGAAGCAGGGTTGATTTCAGAGCCTGATCAAGTTTGCTCATGGCCTTGTCAAGTCTAGTGTTGAATATCTCTACAGCTGGAGATTCCACAATCCCTCTCTGGCACAGATGGGAGAGAAAGAGAAGATTCCTTGTTTTGTGGCAATGATGTGAGGGAAGAGAATCCTCTTCCACCGCAGTTGTATTGGATGGATCTGTGATTTTTCCAACAGCACCAGTTAAATGTTTACTGACTCTGTTTTCCAACAGAATCTGTCAAATGGGGAAACTTGTGCTCTTTCTCTTATATAAGCAGTCACTTCAGAGTCTGGTTTCAGTATTGTATCCGCTAGAATTTAAAGATTTGGAAAAGCAAAGCTTTCCCTAAAGATCGGTAGCAACCACCACCTCTCAGAAATGTGAGCAGCATTCTCCATAAATACTTCTGTGGCTAGACTGACCTTTAGTTGGGTGTGTGTATAACAACTCCCAATTCATCTGGACGGTTGCAAATTAGAAATTAGTAGCTGAGACAAGCACTCTCCACGCTAAAACATAGCTATATACTTTTGCCCTGGCTGAAGGCTGAGAAACATTTGCTTGGTATTTGCCTGGGTGGACAGAGGTAAAGCACTTAATGAAGACACAGCTTGTAGTAGAGAAGCAGTCTGAGCTCATCATCAGACCACGGAAACAACTCGGACTGGTTTTAGCATGCTGTCTCAGGAAGGGCCTAGAAAGGAATTTTTGTCTGTGAGAGTTTTGAAGATAGGAAGAAAGGCACTGTCTTGGGATCTTTGTGCTCATAAGACTTCCCACATTTTTGTGCCTTAGCAGAGTTGCACCAAAAAGCCTGAATCCATGGAGTATTTACTGTCTTTTCATCACCAATAAGCATTTGTGATCTGCACCCACCAGTGATTTAGAAAGAGAAATGACAAAATAAAGCACGTTACTTAGACATCTGGTTCATATTTGTAGACATAAAGGTTATTCTGGAAGTCTGGGAATAGGGTACATTGGGAAAATGTTGATCCAGAAAAATACTGAACACTGAAATGTTGCTGAATGTAAACAGGTTGAAAGAAGTCAGCAACGTTCAACTGTAAAATGAATTGCCAAGGATTTGATTTTAACCATGTGGCCAGGCTGTTTCATTGTAATACAAATTGTAAATAGCATGGGAGTTCATCTTTTTATCAAGCTGGAGAATGGGAGAACAGCAACTCCCCTGCTTTGTGAAACATCAGCTAGAGTAAAAGTGGCCAGTGTTGCACCTGACGGAGCATTGGTAATCTCCCTGCATCCAAATGAATAATTAGCTGAAATAATTACCAGCCTTGAGATGAATTCTCACACTTTTTTGCCTGTGACAGTACCAAGGATAACAGGTGTTGAGAGTGCCTTGAAGGGACAAAGATTAAAGATTATTTCATTATCTGGATTCCTTTAGGCAGAGAAGTCTTGCGTTTTATCCTGTCATGCACAGAAAGGTCTAAGCAGCATCTCGTTCTCCTCATGCTTTGGCAGTTTTGAAGCTAAGCTTTTGACAGAGAGTGAATGTTGTTTAATCTGGGAGAATGGTCTGTCCTTGAGAATTCAATAATCTCTCTGTCACTGCACAGGCTGATTCCTGCTCAGAGGCCCAAGGAAAACTGCAAGTAAGGATGCTGCTAGGATAATAAAGAAAGTATTTTATCAATTAATTTAATTGGAGACTTGCTGATGAAATATTGTGTATGTTTCAAGCTCATTGTTTCAATACTTGCAAACTAGCATGGTGAGGAATGCTAATAGGATTTCTTTCTGTTCTGCCATTTCTGTGTGCATGTATCTAGGTAAGATTTGTTTTGGTGGTTATGCTCAGGGGCCAGACTGCATCAGGGCAAGCACCTATAGGGTGTGTGCACTAGGAAATACCACCTTTTACTTCGTCACTGGAAGGCTCTGTCAGAAATTGTAAACTTTAGTATGACCTGTCCTCAGCTGGATATTCTGCTATTCCAAATACTCTGGAATTATTGTAATAATTTCCAAACTCTTTTCCATTTCACAGCAGTGACCTGCAGGAATAATGTGTCTCAACTCTGTACTGGAGTTTGCTATATTCTTATTACAGTCCGCAAGGCACACCTGCATTATATTCATGACAATGGTGCAAGTTACTTTTGAATCCCAAGATGATGTGGTGGACAGTGAGGAAGAATGGGATGGATGGAATTGATAGAAACTGGCTATTGCAAAAGCTTGTGTTCATAAACATTTCTGCATTTGAGTTTGACTTTTTTCCTTTTCATATTTTCTCCCCTAACTCCATTATAATTTGAAGGAGATTTTTGCCCAGTCGGTGCATATTTGGTTAATGATCCTTCTTTACGCTTTCTTTACCAGTGTTACCACATAAAGAAATATCTTTCCTTTTGTTGTATTTCAGTTCTGAGAGCTGTCTGCTTTTTCTTTGAGACTTTATGAAAACCCTTATACATTTGATTATACTTTTTTAAGCTACCAGCCAGCCCCTTTCCTCCCTTTGACATTCACCTGTGACTCCCTTCGTATTCAAGAATGGTTACGTGAGCCTGTCTACAGGCGTGGAATAGCAGCAAATAGAAAAAGCAACACAGATTACAGGTGTAAAGTTGGATGAAGGACTTAAGTGAGGTGATTTTCTTTGAGACACATTATTTTTGCCTTTTGCCAAGGTGGCCACAGAGGCCCATGGCAAGTGAATACTAGTCAGACATTTGTGAGTAGATCATGTCTGAAAAAAGTTCAGGCTGGCTTCTCTTTTCCATGCAGAGCAGTTTTCTCAGTTCTAATTATGCTTCTCTCTGCATTTCATGTAGTAATGTAGTATTGCTCGTATACTTTAGAAGATACTTTTTTTCTCCCTATGGTTACTTAAGAAAACCCTTGGCTAATTAATTCAGGCCATAAATATTCATCGTTAATTAATATTTTCAGTATGGATATGTAGTACACTTGCTGAGAAAAGCTAGCTACAATTAAAGAAATAATAATAAAAGCGAAGGATAAAATGACTATGCAAAATTCCTGGATTTTGGCTGGATGTGACTTAAGTGCAAACAGATGCAATTCCAGTATCCACTGTTCTTCATAAGGTGGAAAGTACTAAGTATTTTCCATGCTCAAGGAACCAGGCTTTAATGAAAACATTCTGATACTCATGCAAAAAAACGAAGACGTGCAAGACTTCAGCTGAAAAGATCAAAGTCTTGTTTGAATAAATGTTGTTGTATTTTGCCTTTTGGGGACTAAACCGATCTGTCTTTCCAGAGATGATTACACCAGCTCTCATTGGACTCTCCCTATGTGTTCCTGGGTCATGCTTCTAGAGCATCAAGTGTTTCTCCTCTGAGTGTGTGGTCTGATGGCATTAATGTCATATTAAAGAAAGAAAGGTCATGCTCTGCCATTGTTTTTTCCAAATGGTTTTAACAGTTCCAGTGACTTTGAATAAGCTGCTTGTTCAGGAGTTTGTAAAAATTAATTCTAAGTTTTAACTGCTGTTCATAGTCAGAGAATTACGCTGTCCTGAGCTAGGTCAACACAACAGGAAAAGAATAAACCTTTATAGCATACCTTTCCTGAATAGCTAGGAAAAGGGGGTAACCTGTGGGAACTATGCCAGTGCTTAAGGAAAGCACAGGGAAAGACACTATATTTAAAACAACCTATGGTAATGCCTCATTCTGCTTGCTTACAGAGGCTCCTATGAGATAGTGGAGATTGTTAATACGTATGTGGGGTTAACCTGGATATTATTGAATGACTGTAATGCAGTTTGTAAGTCAAATGGTTTAATATTGGTGGAGAATTTAGAGATAATTCCTAAAAGGTACAAAAGATGTCCAACTCCCCAGAGGATCTGGGTGCTTCAGGGTACTCTGCACAGTGCAGTTTTCATGTCTGCATGCCCTGAGGGAGAGTGGAAAGATTTGTCTGCTCTCATTGTGGAAGGTAGTTATATATGTGAATCAGAAAGTCTCAAACCCTCTTGACGACCTTCCCAAAATTCTTTACTTAAGGAATGCACCCATAAAACAGATGGCTGTACTGAGGTCCAGAGCCAGACTCACAAGGGTGTATATATTGGGAAGCAGAGTAATGGCATCATGGTGAAATCTATTTTTGTTGAGCACTGAAGAACTTGAGACATCCCTGTTGGTTCCTGCATGGAACCCCACTTCTGCTTGCCAAGGCGATTCCCAGCAGACAGGATGTTCCTGGGAGCTAACTTGATGGGCTCTGTGCTGCATTTCAGGTCTAACACCTGCTTGGTAATCCATTTTAAAACCACACAATACAGATATCTTTTAAGAAGGAAGTTGAACATGCAAAGAATTAAGGTAGCACATTGATGAGACTGAAGCTATTTTGAATAAGAACAAACACCCCTAGGCTTTCAGGATTTTAGTACAGAATTTTGAAAAAACATCAAAGGAGGAAAAAAAATAAATACTGGTTTTGCAGCTATTGATATTTCAAATTTCATTTAACAACAGCAATATCATTTGGATATTTCACACCCTGTGATTTCCTTAGCAAGATATGCATTTACTCTTCAATGTAGAAGTCTCTTGCATTGAATTGCAGAAAATGTAGGAAAGTTGGTCTTGTTTCAGTTGCAGTAACTATAGTTCCAGAGCGTTTGCCTTTACTGTGCCTGATATGTGAAACATATGAGCAAGGAACTCAAGACAATGCAATAATTAGCTGGCAAATTGACTTAGGATGTGAGTGCTTTATGCTTTTTGTGAAGTTTTTTTTTCCTTGCTTCTACATTTGTTTGCAAGTACAATGTAACAAATGAAACTTTAGCCACCTGTGATTTATATGTTTACCTTTTAAAAATATGCAGATTTTTATGGTAAATATGATCAACTATTTTTCATTCTCAACACTAATAAAAGATTTACGTGTCTACTAACAGAATCTGACGAGGTTTATAATTTAGGGTTGTTGACAGGTTTTCAATGAAGAAAGCATTTTCCTTAGGTAAGTGCCATATTTGAGTCTTAGTGAGTTTATCTCTTGTCACTTCATGTCACTTCCTTCAATGTATGAATGCTTCCGCTAAAGGACATAGGTTGATTTTTTCACCGTATTAGAATACGCAGTACACAGACAGATGGTATTCTGTCTAATAGTGTGTGTAGAACATTAATATAACAGAATCACAAAGACGGGGTTTCATATGACTGCAATACATCTACAGAATTTATCAGCTCTGTAAGGAATCCATGTTGTTATTTTTAAGACTTGACTCAGATATTGTAATTTCATTTGATGTCTAGTAGTTATGATGTCACACATAGTATAAAGTCTTAACTATAAGGTTTCTGGATATGCGATTTGTGTATTTTTTAATGTTCTTCAAGGTGCCTTGAACTGCCTTTCAACTTTAAGATGGTTAATCCTAGGGGTTAGGGAATCAAAATGAGAAAGGGGAAAAGATGGAACCCATCAAAATTGCTGCTTCTCCATCCCTCTGGGCTGAGCATTATTAGTTTGAGCCTGAGTAACAAGAAGAAAAGGAAGAAGAAAACCTGTCCACCCTGCTTTTAGTGTAGCTGGGTTAGTGCCCAGGAGAACTAAGCTCTCTGGAGGAAAGCTTGGTAGGTACTTCAGGAAATGGCTGTGGTTTGAACAGTTACTTTGACAAAGCAGATCAAATGGCGTAGGGCATAGTCATTGCCACAGTATTCATGGCATGCTAAAACCAAGTCTGTAAAAAGTACATGCATATATATATGCAGGCTGTCTGACGTAAACACACAAAATCTCTGAAGGCACAGGCAGGAAAGAGTAACCTTTTTAAAACCAGGAATTTTTCCTCCGTCAGTGTTGGACATCTTACTATAAAAATAAGATTGCTGAAATCTTCTTTTATTCATTTGTGGCAATAACCTGAGGTCCCATGATGGCAGTGGAACATTTGTCTGTTTGTAAATTCTTCATTGACCTGGGACCAGTTAGAAAAAATCTTCAAGCTCAATAATGTTCCAGAAACAGAACGCTTTATAATTGTGTAGCTTATGCTGGAAGATAAGCATGATGGGAAATAAAACCACAGATACTTTGGGAGAAATTAGGATACAACTGCCCTGTGACTTTCTTCTTACTCATTTCGATGGCTGCTGAATAGTATCAGGAGCCATCACAGTCCTGTACATCTTCCATTTCCATGTATACTAGATTCATAGAAACAGAATCTAGATTGGCATCATTTTAACACTTGCTACTTTGTGTTACACTTATCTTTTTCATCATAGCTCATTTAGAGCTATGCAAGTTAAAAAAAAAAAAAAGTATAATCCACTCTTTCTTTTACCAACATGAAAGCTGTTATTTGTTGATGCCATTGCAGAACATATTATCAAAGCAAAAAAAATTTGAGGGAGGGAGTGCTAACTGGCATTCTGAGACCAGAAACACAAGTTTCTGAAGTTTTTTTTCAGGGGGCAGTGGGATTCTAGTCACCCAAAACTTAGTATTTCATGGAAGAAATGATTCTTTCTCAGCGGATGAGGAAAGTAGCAGAACTGAACTGACTACATAAGAATAGAGATGTTAAGAGGTGACTAGTATTTTCAAATTGCACAAATCTTCTATTGAAATTCCCTTACTCAAGGTCCCATTTTCTTTCCTTATAAAGCCTCAAACACTTTATACCAAGCTCTTAAAATATGGGAACTAATTGTAAAGAAAAGTGTCTTTGTTCTGAAGTTCTTTCTAATATACATTACATTTTAAAGTAGGTAGCGAAGTTGTTAACTAATGTTGTTTCTCTCACCTAGTTATTATATAGCTCTCAAAGCAGATGCAGGTAAACAGGTTGCCATTAGCAAGGGTTTTCATCCCAGTTTTCCACAATAGATGACTAAGTTTGGTGTAGTTTCTCAAGGAACATAATTTCCCTTTGCGTGTTGCAGATGTTTAGTTTACGTATTGAGAGACAAAAGTTGCAAAATGCAACTGTTTAGTTTAATGTCTCCAGTATGGTCCTAGTTGTAGTATCTTCTAGTCACCTGAAAATTATCTAGCCAAGGAGGGGTTCTGTCTGTATGCAAACGGAGCTGCCTCATGTATGGGTCGACTGGCTAAACAGACGCCCTTAGTGAACCTATAGAAGAAAGCTGCTGGAGGGAGATTTGTCCTCTTCTCTCCTTTGTTAGGTGATCTGATTAGCAGTGGTAGATTTCAGACCTAAACCCTACACAAAATAAAACCGAGATGCTCAAAAATGAAAATTCCCGTCTCATAGGGACTTCTGGTTCTTGCACACCTGTCCCCCTCACTGGAGTGAAAAGACTAGGTACACGTTAGCAGTAGCATTAGTAGATTACAAAGCAAAGGCTGGCAGTTCTCAATTTGCAGTGGGGAAAACCACAATTCATTTCACTCTCCCAAGTAAAATTCCCTCAACTTACACAAAAATAATTAACATGTACATTTTAGTAATTCCCGTTTCTTTTTTTAAGAGATTGATTCTTTATCATTTTTTTTCCTCCTCCTTGTACCACTGCATTCATTCTTCCTACACAAATCACTGTTTCTCCAGCATCTAGAACTATTGCTCAGCATCCCCAAAAATGGTGATGTTGCTGGGTAGTTCTATTAATGTTAAAATTTTAACTATCAACTATGATGTGTTTTGGAGAATCAAACGACCAAAGATTTCCAGAACTCTATGGTGTAGTTTGTGAAATGCTTTAAGCAGTCAGTGCCACCAAGTAATTCAGCGTTAAAGGATGACAGCTTTTTAGACTTAGTCCCAGGATCTTGGGAGGCCCATTGTGATAATTATCCTGTATGAATACCCTGACCTGGTCAGTGTGCTTGTTTCGTCTCTGTTTTTACATACATTTTATAATACTATTATTTGTATTGTAATATAATACTATTATTTCATAATAAAACACCTGCTTTTATTGTTGAAAGGGCCTATGGAAAAGCTAAATGGAGTTGGTGTAAATATTTTTAAATAAAATAAAATCTAGGGATTAGTTAAAAGTTAAGTTGTGCAAAGCTTGGACATTTTAAAGAGAGGTATGATTCTTTTGATGAATAGGAAATGTGTTAAGAAATTCTGATTAATTATTAATCTATTGAAAAAGGAGCTAGAAATATTAATATTTTATACTGGAGATATTTTTATAAAATCATCTTGTAGTTGGTTAGTTAGCTGGTTAGAGTACAGCTTCAAACAATCTATAGAAACAAGCGAATCCTCCTTTATCTCAAATATAATTAGCCATTTAAATGTCTTGGGTCAATTTATTAACACTTTATTCATCGGGGTGTAACTTTTATTAGGCTTTATTGCTATCAGAAATTATATCCTACACAAATACAATAGAGATTTAAATGTTCTGTAGAATGAGCCAGTGCTTCCTGACTTTATTGCATAGTATTGTAATGAACCTTGACCAGCTGTAGATTTGATAAGTGTAAAATATTACTGCTTGCTGCTAATTTTGTTCCTTTTTAATGACTGATAATCCATGTCGATTTAGTGTGATAGTCACAATCCAATACTGTTTTCCTGCTATAAATGTGATTGTAACAGGAGCTATTAAGTGTGTCTGCATAATAAAATTAGTCAGGGAAGCTCTGTATATTGTTTCCAGGTCTTTGGATTTTCATTATAGTAGTGGAACTTGTTAGACTGTAAAGCTTGATGGTTGCCAGCTCAGACAGGAGGCTCTTTGCTACTTCCCTGCCAAGCGAGGGGGTAATGATGCTGCACTAAGAAGTCTGTTTTCACTGTTCTGGAAAATTCTTCGTATATAAACATACGGTATAATTCTGGGGAGACTCTGAAAGGTGTCACAGGTGAAGAAAGGGAGAAAACTCATCTAGGCAACCAAGTATTGCAACTGCGTAAGTTTAGAGAGAAACTTGGCAGCTGGATGTCTGTGTTGGGAAAAGGCAGTCATGGCAGCTCTTGGTAATCCTGCAACACTGATGAGTCAAATGTTCACATTTGTCATGATGCCAAGGTGCATGCATGAAGGGATCCTAGGGAGGAAACCTAGGCAGCACTGTCTCTTTTCCTTTATCACTCTGTCCAGCAGCACACTGCACCTTTAGAAAATGAGCTGTTGTGTCAGACAAATTCTACAAAACTCTTCCTTATAGGCTTGCTTTTGGTCTCATTTGATCTTGCCTAATTTGGAGGCTTCTATTTCATTTTTGCTTGGCCTCTAGGTTTGAAGTGGAGATGTTTTTTTATAGGAATAAATGAAATTCCAACTGTGAGAATGAAAACCATTTTCTGTAACTTAAAAAAAACCAACAACAACAAAAAAAAAACCTCCAGAAAATTACTTCTTTTTTTTTTAGAGTGAATATCTATGTGATCTCTCCCGATACCTTGGCAGAATAAGTAACTAAAACCTGTACTCACATCCGGGTAGTATCTCAAAAGAAACCATCCTGCACTAACACCTTAATGCCTGAAATCCTCTTAATTATCTTACTAAAAAGGTAACAGGGAATTCTGTCATTGTGATCAGTGTAGGCAACATTTTGCCGACAGTAGTTTTGGCTGGCAAGCCGCCGCTGCCTTGGTGTGATAGCTTTGCTATGTCCCCTTCAACTAACTGCCCAGGAAAGCCCAGCTGTACTGAGTGCTGGGGAAGGACAAGAGCTACTTTCACCGTAAAAGAACTCTTTTTACTGGTACTGTTGGCTGAAGACAGGCTTCTATTTAATTAGCAGTTTATAGGAGCAGTTTGTAACTTTTCACTGGTTGGCAAAACAGTAGTTCATAGCTCTTGATAAAAGGCAGGAATAAACCTAAGGCTTCACAGCCTTCTACATTGTTTCCAAAATTACCTCCAACACTTGGAAAATCTCCTTCAAGAGGAAGTGTGTGTGGGGGGGGGGAAGGCAGAAAGCAAAATGACGTGTGCAAAGTTAACTCCTTTAGCCCAAGGTTTACTGTAGCATGTCTGCGGTTTGGTGGCTCTGTGATATAAACTGTGGGGCCTTTCTGAGTTTCTGCATACAGGGACGTTTCTGCATTATTCAGCCCTGCTATAGTAGGGAGCACACAGATGTTCTCCTGTAACCCTGCAATGAATGCTTCCAATGCTTAGTGTGACATAACAAATGATACTGTAAAATTTTAGTATTGGCTTTTCTGCAGAGATCTTCAAGACACCAATTATGGCTGATACATACTCCTTTTGGAGGGCTTCCACAAGCATTTCTAGGAGTCAAAGGGCTATTTGCTGTGCTGGCTCAGTCTTCTACCCACCACTACTTGAATCATGCTCTGTGCAACAGTTTGGGGAAATGCTGGCTGCTACAGGGCTGTTTCTTGCTAGAGGACAAAATGCTGAGAGACTAGTTGATGTGCACTGTTTATCTGAAAACTGGCTGACATCAGTGGGAGGTGGAGAGGCTAGTCAGTGCCCCTGCAAATTAGTGCTTCTGTGTGTAATTGGGGCTGTTTCATCAGTGTTCCTAGGGACTTTGTGGGGAAAAAAATCCAGTAACTGGCTCCTTTATGCCTCTAGAGCAAAATATCTTTTGGGTGGAGAGAAGACGTTCCCTGGGCTCAAAGACATAAAGAAAGGGAACCTATTCACCAATTTATTATAAATCAAGTTATTTCAATAAGTTTCTAACAGTCCATTCAATTTTTTGCTAGTTGAAGATGTCCTATATAGATTTAACTCTGCTCTTTTGCTCTAGCTCAGCAAGAACACTAATACAAAAGGCATTCCTTGCAAATAAACACTGCACAGATACAAAGAAATACTGTGCAAAACCTAAGCCACGCAATGAGCTTCAGAAAGATCAGATCCACAGATGTGCTGACTGAAGTTTAAGAGGCAACGTAACAGATGTACAAAGCTGTAGATCAGAGGGGATATAAAACAGTTAAACTTGCTTAAAGGCACAATGTGTCACAATCTAACGATTACATGCATCCTAAGCCCGACAGAAGAGGGAACATACGCTCAGCTATGTGCTCTTGGCTGTAGGCATGCCAGGAAGATTATAAAAATGCCATGCTGTGATATGTTGCCCTCCTGCCTGAAAGGCTACCATTAAGCTGCTTATTTACTGCACCTATTCAGGCAGCAGTGCGGTTCAGAGTGCTACCTGTCTTCTTGTTGGATAAATTAGTTGTGGATATCACAGGATTATTGCTGCCTATTGTTCAGTCTGGTGAAGGTGGGAAGAGATGAAAGACGCTGATCTGACCTTGTAATGTTTTGTGTAAAATAAGAGATGCTTTTTCTTCATAGTGCATGTCAGAGTTGATCTTGGTAGGACTGATTGTGTTTGTTAGTTCGGAGTTAAATTAAAAAGGATAACATAATAACGAAGGCAAAACCTTTATCATTCATATGCACATATAAATGAGATAAATATATGAATTAGATAAAATTTATACATATATATAAAGGGAGAAAGATGCAGGGGGAAAATATATGGAGGTGTGGAGAAAAGTCCATGTCACTAGAGCTTTGTAGTCTTTTTCTGGCTTTGTAAATCTGCACTGCTTGAAATGAAATCTTCAGGAGTACACACAGGAAAACTTAGCCAACCCTTCAACTCTAAATGGTTTATTGTTTTTGTATAAATTGTTTTGTCCTCATATTTTATCATACATGTAGCTGTGAACTTTAAATTAGTGATAACAGAAATTAACAAGTATAGCATTAAAAAATAAACCATACAGCCCTACAGGCTTAATTATGAAGTGAGCAGGAAGATAGACACAGAAAATCCTGTTATAAAAATTTACCTCACATAATATAAATAAAAGATTGTCTTCCACTGATAGTCTATAGATCAAAAGGATAATATAAAATGACTACTCTGGTATTTATTTTTCCTTTATTATGTGTATAAACTATACATTTCTCATTTGTTATGTCTTCTATGTATACACAGAGACAAATATAATATATATATAAAATGAGGGCTACATGGATATATATGACTATCTGTAAGCACCTCTGTTTTCATGTCATCATTAGAGATGTTTTTTCATTGTCAAAATGTAAAAACAAAATTTAAAGTATTCCAATAATATGGCAAGTTGAATGTAAATTGGATAAATAAAAACTAATTATTAATATAAATTTAGTTTAGAAATTTTGATTCTGAAGATTACGGATGTTTTAGATAATCACTAAATATCAGACCCTAATTATGGCAGTATATATTGCATCTAAAATATTATATAAATGCATTATATTTGGGGGGGGCTCTTTTTCCAGGTGAACGTTTGCTATCTCGAACAATTTTAAATGGCTTTGGTGTAGCACATTAATGGCCAAAAGTTGAATTTTAATGTCAGTAATCAGTAAATATGATTTCCTTGATGGTTACACAAAAACAGGCCTAAAGTCTGCGTCAGTCCATTTGAAGTTAAGATCTGAAATGTTCTGAATTTCCAGCTAAACATTTTTTTTATTACTGGCAAAGAAAAGAGGAGGAAAGAGTCTAAGAGAAAGAGGTGCAACTCTCTCCTTCCTTCCTTGAGCTACTTATTTGATCATTTTTGAATGCCATTATAAAAACTGCCAGAATAGCAATCAATGTTCAGCCAGTAAAATTTTCACACATTAAAAGTAGCTATCTTGTGACAGGAAATCAGGCTTCAAGGACAAGGTAAGAAATAATAGCACCTTTTTAATAAGGGCTTACTAAAAATAAACCTCAGTATTTTTCCTGGTTACATCTCAGAATACATGGTGCCCTCAGTGATGGGATCAACAGAAAAGTATCAGGCTGTAAAGGATAGGATTGTGCTAATGAGGTAATTCCCCATTTCCTTATTTGTTTGCTCATGATTTAGGACCATTCCATGCAAAACCTGGGCTGTGGCAGTCTCCCTGTTAACATCAGTTGGGATGATAGCTCAAGCTGAGCATTACTGATGTTGGCTTACAGCACTGAGCCCTCTTGGAGTGGTATTTTAACTGGTAATTATTGTATTTGATTATGATCAATCACGAAGGAAATTGACTTGACTCCCGAAAGTCTATATCTCTTAATATCACTATTAGCCAAGCATTTCTTTCCTTGTTCCTTCCTCTCACTCCACCTCCACCACATGCATTTGCTGAATAAAGATAGTGCTTTGCAAAAATTAGAACTATTAGCACTAAGATATATTCCTTTAAATTGAATTTAGAATAGAAGACGTGATAAAAACATGATATTGTTTTAATTTATTTTCCATTATGTTTGGAGTAAAGAGTCTGCTATATTACAGCAGATCTCTGATTTGTATTTGTCTCTACAGTAATAAGATTCCCCAACCAAGCTATTATTTCCCTAAAACACGTGCTGTACACCGTATCTGCTTAGCATGGGCTGAAATGTTGATATACCTGTGAAGTCAGCTAATGCTACTATTTTAGCTGCTCCAGATAAAAGGCATCTAAGCGGCATACTTCTCTAATGCAGTTTGGAAATCTCTACGATCTCTTTATTTCATGACAAGGTGTCAAAGCCCAGGAAGTATCACCTGTATTGCCAGTCCAAACAGTACATCTCTAGAATCCATAAGACTTGACTGCAGTAGCACAGATGTGTCTTGAGACACTATGGTTTATGTTAGCTTCTATTTGAAACTAAGAATTCAGGGAGGTTATTTGGCTTCAGTAAAAAGGAAAAAACTAATGAAGAATGAGCCATATGCACTCATGCTAACTCTGATGGAAGGACTGCTAAATCACTGCAGTTGCAATTAGTGGTAATCACTGGCAAATCTGCCTTAAATGTATAATTAATCCAAAGCATGTAAGTAGTCTGACTGATGTGAATGGAACTCTTAACACACTCATGTACTCACATGCACAAAATTAGTCAGGCACTTGGCTTCTCCAGGAGGGCTGCATGGAAATGCAAAACTCTTCTAAGTCGCCGTGGGCTCAAGAGAATCGTGCAGTTTAATTATTTTCAACCAGGGTTAAAGAGGGATGAAAATATCCTCTTGTGCCAGAGAAATTCGTCCAGATGTCATCTGTAATGGCAGGAACAGTCAGCTCAAGGGAGCAAGTGCAGGTGAGGTTTTGGTGCATGATGGTTACTTGGGAAGCCAAACTACTTTAAGATGTTAATGCAAGACCAGGGTAATCAATCTAGGATAAGGTTGAGATTGTTCATTCAAATTTAGAGAGGTGTTTCTGTTGGAAAGAGTTGAAGAGAAAATTAACTAGGTGATGTAAATGAGACATAGCAATCATTTGGGGAGGCTTTGAGTACAGCAGTACTACTAGCTAAGATTTAAGTAGATTTCTCATTTTTTCATGTGTACCAATCAGCTCCTGAAGCAGCAGCCAACTGCACATCCCCAAAACAGTGAGGTGGTGGAAAGGGCAGCAGATGGGAAGGATCTCAGAGCTGTATAGACTAGAACTAGATCCTGTGAAAAATTAAGGATAATAGGTGAGCAGTAGGGTTAAAAACAGCATGGCTAGAAGTTTGACACCGCTGAGTAACAAAGTTGGTTTAACCTAAACCTGCTAATGAGTTGCAAGAGCACATACAGGTGCCAACAATTTTCACTCATTTTAACTGACTGAGGAAACAACCTTCAGAAAGAAGAATATAATTGTTAGGAACCTGGATGGGTGGGGGAGTATTGGTCAGAGAATTAAAATCTGATTAAGAAAATTGGAATTCAGAGTGGGTTTGGTGTGTGCTAATCCTACAAAAATGTGTGCCTCATTGTGCCAGCACTAACACGGCTAATTAAAACAGAAATGTATTGCATTGTTGCTGTATTTGACAGGTAAACCTAGAGAATGTTTGTGTTAATTATATACTGTAACAGCCTTTATTTTCTATATCTCTTATATGATTTCTTCCGTATCTTTTGTGATGTGAAAATATAACTACTTGCTGATCTCAGCAGTTATGGCTTCAAAAAGCGTGTTATTCTGCTTAAACAGTCAGCTCTGATGAGGGACAAAACCACTGCAATTTAACATATACCTGAAAAATAAGCAAAAAATGCTGTGATACTGAGCTGAATATTATTTACAGATTAAGATTCCTTTGGAGAGAAGCTGTATGAGGCTTTGCTGTACAGACCATCCTTCTTCAAAATATAGCAGATGATGTATAAACAGCGCTTTTTTTTCATTTATCATCAGTGTATTTTCAGAGAATGATGAGTTCATGAGACCTCAACAAAGGACATTCAGGATACTTAAATTCTACAAAATCCTGGAGATAATTGCAGTTGTTTAAGATGGCTGTATTTTTAGACAGTTTGTGTTAACAATGACTTGGCATTCAGTCCTGGGCAATAAAGAATTTTTTGATTCTTTGGAACTTTGACAAAGCAAATATTTTTGTTCAGAAATTTTGCAAAGCTTGTAAAGTTTCATGGTTCCTCCCACAATGCCCAACAGAAGGCAAATAGTGCAAGGGAGTGCTTGGGTAATCAACATCTTGTGCAGCTCTAGTCCAAATCCACAGAAGTGCGAAAAGATACCAAGAAAATATCTGACTTTCACAGCCTTTCTGGCACCTGAAAAAAGCATGGCTGCCAGAGTGTTACTGGGTTGGTGGCCTCTGGAAAAAGTCCAGTAGGTTTGCAATTAAGACTGCAAAGAAATACATGGAAGTTGTGCTCCCAGGTGCTGCAGTGTACTGTATGTTCTCTGATGTTGCCATTCCAAGACAGCACAAGTCAGAAAATCAGTAGGACTTAGCTGCAGATTGGAGCATAGGCCATCAGGGAGTAGCAAAGGCTGCTCTGCAAGGGCAGATGAGCCAGCAGTCCAAGCGGGCAGCAGGGCAGGCAGGGGCTGTGTCCTCTCTTTACCTTCCAGGGACGCAGGCCCACGCTGCTGAGTGGGACTGGTGCCAGTAACCCCAGCCAGCCATGCTGCAGCGGTGGTGGGACTTCGGGCCAGCCACAGTGGCGGGATACGGTCAAGCCAGGAAGTCAAGCCAACGATATTTTTAGAAAACTGCATTCTCACCTGAACTAGATCTGCACTTGAACCCTTCTTGCATAGAGTGCTGAGTGTTTTGACCACCTCTGGGGGCCTGTGGAAGCTCAGCAAGTTTGGCTCTTGAGTAGCAATTGTAAGCCATGTGCAAAGGGCATGGGGAGTGCTACTGAAGGTACTGGAACAAATGCCTTTTGAATCCTGAATCAGGTGGCCAATTCAAAAGCAGTTAAAATGGCAGTGTTGATGCTTGGTAGCCAGTGGGACATGTTAGAAATTGTTAGAGCATAAATGGAATCTGAGCTGTAAAAGTTTCTGCTTTCTTACCAGTCCAATGGGTGCCAATCCTGTAAAGGTGTCTCCTAGCTTTCTGCCTTAGCAGGAGGATGGCTTAGGCTTTCAGCACGTTTATCTCCTGCTGCTGCTAAGACACCTCAGCTGCTGCCAAAATCATAATCTCTACAAAACCAAATGGCATCAAGCCAGAATCACTTGCAATTGTGTGTGGTCCTGATTTGCATAAGAACCTAGAAATTCTTCAACTAACGTGAAGAAGCTTAGTTTAAAAATATTTCTTAAAATCTTTTAAAACTTAAGTCTTAAAAACAGTCTCATTTTAAGTAACTTTTCTGTTATTAATCCAGTCAGTGCAAGTCTGATCTGCTAAGGTACTCTGAGAGCTTTGTCTTTGCGAACACTGCATAACTGGGCACGCAGTTACTCAGAGTAGTACCCTGCAATGTAACTGTCCAGAAAGAAAAATGGTGATATGAGGTCAGCTTGGATCCAGCCTTGTGACGCTTTGTCAATATTGTATTGGGAATTCAGTTACTATAAGAAACAAGGACATTATGTAGCTGTGTGGAGTTAGAAAATAGATTATTTATTATGTTATATGCCATCAATCAGTTTAGTGAGTAAACTTAAGCTCTGGATGATTGATGTAATTTCTCTCAGAAGCCTCAGTTGGCTCTCTTGCTTAGTATTTTAAATATGTTTTAGATAAAATTAACAGCAAAATATAACTATTAGATTTTTTTCCATAAAAGCATTCAGTAGAATACTGAAACACTTTTAGAATTATAACAATGTGAATTTTAATTATAGTATTAAATTGACACTGATTAAAAAGATTAATATATAGACAAGTCAGTTCAGGAAAGCTGTATACAATGAATGTGTATAGATTTTGAATTTAACTCAGATTGGAGACGATCAGTATAATTTAAGATAACTACTTGGAGGTATTTGTCAACAATGACACTACAGATGAATTTTAATTTATAAAGGATAGCTTTAGCTTGAAATATTCCTCTTTGTGTTTACAGTTCATCTGCAAACACTATATTTTATTTTATTCTATTCAGCATTCTACAATACTGGACCAAGTCTTTTACATCTTTGGTATTTTCTTTGCTATGTAAATTCAATGTTTGGAAAGAGAAATGTGCTTTCTAAGACATCTCTATAATAAAAGGGATAATTTTATATAACATATAATTTTATAACAAGCATCCCCACTCTCCAATAATAATTCTTTCTGATCAGCTGTGTAACTTAAATATTTAAGATGAGAAATTTAAAGTTCAAACTAGAAAGAAAACAGTACTGTCTTAGGACTTATAAACTGTCCTTTGAAAGCTCATTATGTTGAATGACCTTAGTTAAGTGACATCCTCCATTTAGACAACAGAACAATTGCATCATATATCAAGTGTATGCACTGAAAAACAGAATATTTTAAGACAGGACCAAGGATCAGATCAACACATCCGTGCAAGAACAAAAAACAAGGCTTACAGAAGTGGAACAAATTTGAAGTCTTTCCTTTCCCTGGTTCTCCTGTAATCAGTCATGTTATATTTCTTACAGGCTAAGAGGTTTGATCCTAGCCATTGGCTAATTCAAGGTTTAGTGAAGTTGCTCAGGTGCCTATAACTGGAAAATAAAATTAAAAGGAAGAAAAAAAAAAGAAAAGCTGAGAAGCTGAAAACTGGTAAGCACTCAGAAGTTGTTCTTTAAAGGATTACTAAATAAATAGAAACTAAATACTCTGCCTCCAGTTAAGCAATTTAGGGATAGAATATCCTGGCTTACTTTTATATGCCTACTGTCATTTCCAACAGATATGAGCACAGCTACCTCAGGTAGCTTTAAAAATGTGTCCAAATATTGAAGGAGTTCTTACCTTGTATAGGTAAGTACACAGAGAAAGGGAAACTTTCAAACTTTCCCTTTTACAAAGGGAAACTTTATGGTGCCTTTTGGTATTCTGCATGTTGGACTGCAAAAGTCAGTTTGTAAAGAGTTTTTTAGGCAAGTTAGTGTATCCAAAGCAAGCAAACCTCCACAAGTTAGAGCTTAGAGCTGGGCTTTTGTGCTCGTCTAGCAAACTGGGTGGAAACTAGAGCCTTATGTATTTCTATGTGGTGTAGCTGCCTGTTGCATACACCACATTCATCAGCTAGTCAGCATTATTCCCCTATCAGATCACTTCATTTTTAGCTCTAAGCATATGATAAAAAAAAAAAAAAAGAAAAAGAAAAAAACTTGACTATTTTTTTGCGTAATCTTCTGTAGCTTGTATTTTCTTTTAGGATTTAATGGAAGTTGGCCAGATGAGGTCTAAGAAATGGACTCACAAATACTGATGCTGCTCTTCTGAGTTTTAGCTGCAGGGGAATGAACTTAATAGAAAATTTGCTGTGAGGGTCAGGGAAACCTCTCCAAGTAAGCTCCTGTGGGTCAGGGCTCTGAATATCCAGTTATCTTTGGGTCTGGTACATTTGATTCATACCAGGCTTACAACCACTGGCCAGTGTAATCTTCCTCTTCATTTTAATTCCTTTGTGCTAAGTCATGACCTGGCCTTTAAAGTCTACCTAGCCTAATTCCTCTCTGTGGTTAGATAACAGGCATGCAGATTTATTTTATTTTATTTTTTATTTTATTTTTGGTGAAACTGTGTCTCTGAGCATAGGCAACAACTGTCTATTGTGTGTTTAGCTCTGTTCACAAGTGCTCTTCAAACTACTCAGCATGAATGCTGATATGAAAACTCCCTTCTGAGTGGAGAGGCAAGTGTTCCCATGCTCTAAAGCTGTGATTGTATCCCTAATTGGTATTCAATCTTTAAAAAAAAGTCTTTCATTAAAAATATAATTTGACGAACTGGGTAATTGACTTGCATTTGATTAAGGCAGATTCTATTGGATTAACATGATTAATAGGTAAAATTATAATCAAACAGAAAGCAGTACAAAAGGTGACTTAAGTCATGGATCAGATTAAGACACTAAATATAAAAAAGACTGGTACTGTAGGAATATATATTTCACAATTGGTATCGTGCTGTTCCTCTTAGACAGTGATGTAATTCAAATGAGTTTTGTGGTCAGAATCAAAGCTTGTTCTAAAGGACTTTGAAGCTGATGAGAGTTGTCTTGACAGAGAAGTGTGTTCTTGATAAAACTTCGTGTCTACAATGTAAATATTTGCTGCTCCCGTATCAATAGCAGCAAAATATTTTACTACAATTGCAAGAACTAGTTCCAAACTCCCAGAATAATAGCTTAATGGTCTTACAATGAGAAAAAGATACCCAAAGAACATCTGTCTTCCAAGACTTCCTGTAATGTAGCACTGGAATTCAGTGTAACATTTCATTGTACATATCTGTTGCGAAAACAACGTGAAATTTGATATACCAATATAGGACACAAAGGAGTCTCAGAAAAGCTTACCTAGATAAAAATCCCAGTATTAAAAAATAGAGTTTTCCTTCTAAAGAGAAGTAAAGATCACGGACAGCACCTTCATCTTAGGACAGTTGTAAAGAGGGAGGTACCACTGAAGTTACAGTGTTGAAAACTATTGTATGTAAGTGGTTTGTACTTTACTTTGAAACAGTGAGATTAATTAATTAATGTTTCTCTAGCACCTAAAGTACTCCTTTGTTTTAGTTAAAAATTCTCCTTCCTTGCCAACCCCAGCAAGTAAATTGGATTGGTTTCTTTTTAGGTGTGACAAGCTGATACAGTGGTCCACATGTGGTACACAGGAGTAATCATGAGCTGGGATGCATAATATGGTCCACTAGATGGCTTATCTAGGCAAATAGCTAAATGCTGATATTAGATTCTGATCTGAAGATTTAAAAAACAAACAAACAAACAAACATTTTCTGTTAGCATGTGTTGTTTTTCAAAAGTAGTACAGTGGAAATAACTGAAACTACAGTTAAATAACCTTCCTGGATAGGCAGCTTGACAGTTAATAATTAGATGAGATTAGTTAGTAATTAGGATAGCACTTTGTCAGCTAGTAAAGTTAGTGTATGCTGCATCCACTAAGGTCTTTGAAACAAAAAACTGATAACCAAATTGAAGATGCTGGTACAATGTATATAGTAAATTGTCACTGTGGAATGACAGACTATCAACTGTTTCAAATTTAATTTGCAGTAGAGATGTTTTCAGGGAGGTATCTGTAAGATAAGAACTAGGTGAATTGACGACATTATCAAGCATTGATCTGAAGATGTAAAACCTTAAGACATCTTCAGCATTATTCCATGATTCACTGAAATAGAATCTAAGAGTCTGTTAAAACATACTAAGCACCTCAACATGTTCTATGTACCCTGGGAGAATGGGTAGTTTCAAATCTTTAAAACAGAGGAACAGAGCTGGAATCTAAATGTTTATGGAATCTTTTTGGTGAGCTTCTTTGTGTTTTAAATTGTGATTATTTCAGACTACTGAAATGGGGAATGATAATTCCTAAGCAATGTGAGAGAGCTGTCATTACAAGATAGCTTTCCATTGGTTGGCTCACAGTATCCCAAGTGGAGAGACAAATTAGAATATGTTTGCTTCCTAAAGGATAAGTTCTTACACTTTAATTTCTCATGCTCTAATAAAAGGTCAAAAAGACCACCAAATAATTTCTTGACATTTTTTTCTAGTAGATGCCAAATGACTTAGTACTGAAAAATGTCTGTATTTAACATCCTGCAGACTGTGCCACAAGGAAAGAAGTTATTGTACCAGTGACAAAACATAACAGAAAATCTGCAGTCGGTTAGAAGTGACCATTATAACTCTGCAGAGATGACTTGGTTAAACAGCACAGGTCCCACTGCAAGAGATAGCCTTCCCCCCAACTGTAGAACTTGAACATTCAATTCAAGTTCTGAGAAGATAAGGACTTGCTTATTTTTCTTAACTGAAGCCATTTTAGTGACTGCTCTCTAATAGACTGGATTTATAAATTTGGGAAGATTGGAAAAGTGGCATTTCAGAAATAGCATGAATATTGCTCCGTTCCTTCGGTGCAACTTCTACTGACAACTGTGCCTACTTCAAGCATATTGAGATGTAGAGTTTAAAAGTTACACCAAGAGGAAAATAGTTACTATTGTTTGGGTCATTCTTGTTCAACTTTAAAAAGTTTGGCTCAGTCACATATTTAATAAGTGGCTATTAAAAGGAAAAAAAAAAAAAAACAAAACAAAATCTTATTTCACTTCCAAGCTTACTTTTGAAACCTTCTCTTGAACTGATGTAGGTTCACAATATATTTATTTCAGTGACAAAGGTAATGGATTGTGTGGTCCTTCTGGTATGTCTGTGAATCGCTTTAGCACTGAATACAGACTCTGTACTAGAATTATCAGTTCATAAAACTGAAGAAATTAATAAAATTCAGCAGGTCTATTATTTAGTCAGTTCACTTTTCTTTTCTGGAAACCCTGAATCTCAGTACGTGTTGTCTCTGTGAGGCAGTCTTCATTGACTAAGCAGAAGACTTGTCAAGACAAACACCAATTTAAAAGGTATGCACAAATCCAGCTTTAATGCAAAATGGAAGAAAACATAAGAAAGAAGTAAGGGTATCCTATGTTCAATGTCATTTAACTTAGGACAATTTACTTAACTCTAAACTGTTGATATGGAATCACTTCATTAACTTACTGCAGTAACAGTATTCTGTTTCCAGTGAACTTAGCAGTGATGGACTAGAAATCACTGTAAATGGATTTTCTATTTTATTCAAAAATCAAGTCATATTTAGATGGATAGATGAATTTGGAAAAATGTTGCTTCATCTTTATATCTAATTGAGATATGGATTGTAAGGCTCTGGAGTATAATGATTTGTCAGCGCAGGACAGAGTGGACCAATTTAATAGTTGCTGGAGGGGTTAAGATTCCAACAGCCTTTGATCAAATCTTTTTTAGGTCAGTAACATTTAGAGATTAGAAAAAAAAAATCAAGTAATTGGAGAGAAACCAGATGGTTTGTGGCTAATTTGGAAAAGTACAGATTATATTGTTGTGAAGCATCTTATTAAATAAAAAGGCCTTAAGATTTTATAAGGGATAGATTAATATTGATATCATGTTATTCACACAGTTTAGTGTGCAAACATCAGCCATCTTTTTTATTTTTCTACACATGCCCAGTGCTATCCCTAAAACCACTGTATGAGGAAATACTGTGATGAGTTAGTAGATGAAAGCATATGTACATTCTCTTTTATGTTTTCCACTGCTGAAGAAATATTTGCATGTGTATAAAACCTCAGTTCAAATATTAAAGTAGCCAAATTTATGCATATCATGGAAGTAACATGGGTGAGTGAAGTGTCATAAACATAAGCTGATCTTTCTGCATTCTGTACCATTTATCATAGCATTTTACTTAAATTGCACGAGTTCCTACTCATTACACTTACACCTATTAAATCTATATTCTTATTAAACTTTCTTTGTTGCTACATTCTGAGTACACACATATGCACTAGATAAGAATTAAGCTGTGCGTTTACTTTAAGGAGATAAAGGTAAAATACTGCAGATCTAACTGGGTAAATATTATTCATGTTTATTACAGAAGTGCCCAGAGGCTATGAATGAAACTGCTGAACATTTCACAGATACTGCAAGGGGCAACTTTTGCCCCATGCAGTTTACAGCAAAAAATAAGCAAGACAGCCAAAAGGTAAGAGTGGATGCAGGCTGGGAAGTGACTTTGTAAGAAGTCGCTTTGTAAGAGAGGGGTAGAACACAGAGTAGTGGCACATCTGCTGCCTGAGACTTTAGATCATGCTATGTCACACAAGGAAGAGCTACACATCCCAGCACTTTTATAGATGTGCCATACGATATGTTTAGAATATGTTTAATACATTAAAATGTACATTTAAAATATATTTTATATGTATGTGTATAATTACAGATATTTCAAGATGTCATGATTAATTGTTTCTAGCATGTTGCAACTAGAATAGGGTTTTTATTGGCTCCTGTTAGTTTATTTAGTGTTCCTAATGTCTTAACCTCCTGTTAAGGGATGGAGAATTTTGAACTTTACAGCGTCTTGCTGTCACTTGCTGGCATACTCGAGAATATTGTCTGAGATTTTTGGAGAATCCCTTCCATTTGGCAGAGATGTTTGGATACACTTGTTAGGAACTGAATGCTACAAAATAGACGGTCAGCTCTGGAGGGGATCCTTCAACGAGGGAATAGCTTAACGAAAGCACTGCCAAACAAGCAATGATTTGCTGAGAGGTTTTCAGAATAACATTCTTGACTTAGAGCCCATTATCTAACAGATGTGTATTGATTTAATAAGCCTCCCTACTGTTTCACAGTAAGCACTGAGTTATCTCATCTTCAGTGCAGTATGTGGAGCAGGAAACTATTAATAAAAAGTCTGTAATTCCAGCAAAACATGTTGGTGTCCATATTTGCCAAGGACAGGTAAGGATTTCAAAGCTAGCTAAAGCCTCTTTTTTTTTTTTTTTTTTCTTTTTTTGGATTGAGATGCTGCTGGCAACTCCCTCAGCTATATATCCCTCAGATATACAAATTGCTATGCTTTTGCTTGACTATAGAATAACATTACAAACTATTTCATCTACTCCATTTTTTTTCCCTGGTATGCCTCAAAATAATCTTACATAGTAACATCTTTTTGTGGCTGCAGAAGTAGGGAATTGACACCTTGCTACTGTCAAGCCTTTACTTCATTCTTGTTTCTTTCTCTAGGTGATGTATTTACTTAACTGTACAGGACCCTGCACTTCCCTTATGTTATTTTTAATACCAAAGGCTTCATTTGCCATCTAACAAGGTTTAGTAACTGTAATGTTCTGGTGAAAACCAAAGCATGAACTAGGAAGGCATATCCCTCTGCATTTGCAGAATAAATGACGGGACATAATGACATCAGTGTGTGAGCACAAAGTCTGTGTCTTTCCTAGGCTTTAGTTGTACTTTTTCTGACACTGAGACTGTCTGTAGGCTCTGCCTAGATAGACATAAAAACTCATATGCAGATAGATGATAGTGGAGCTCAATATAGTCAGTTCACAACCTGAGGCATCCAGTATTCCAGACCTGTAAGATGTGACAACTGCTTGCCTCTACTTTGTCTCTGAAGGTGGTTTCCTCAGGAAGAAAGCAAAAGCTCAGCCAATTTCCCTGCCTTTCCCCTTTTATTTCTTACTATAGCAGGAGGCAATAACCAAGAGAGGGATTTGGCATGAAATCTGCTGCAAGAACATGCAAGTGTGGGAAGGAACAGAGAGCTCTGCTGCTGCAGATTTCTGTCAGGGTTAGCGAATACTGCTGTGTTGGAGTGCAGCTGTGAGGAGTGGAGCCGGCTGCCACAGAACTGGGCATGGTAAGTCATGGTCAGCACATAGAGCTTTCTCAACAGTTTTGAGTTGTACACAAAGTGAGTCATCTTCTGGCTACATGCACCCATGTTGAAAATGAAGGTTATTACAATAAGATGAGACCATATATAAAATGAGCATACCTATGATGATACTCAGATTTTAAAAGCCATATACATTATGAATTAAGCCGTGAGTTTACTGTGATATTTTGTGTATTTGTTCATTGCTATCAAGATGTTCAGATGAAAAAAGATCAGCTATGTGTTGAAAAGCAACTAACAATTTTACTGTGCAGTTTTGTGCTGTTAAGCTCCAAGTATTTTAGAAGAGTCTGCAAGTTTTGGAAAACTGATTGCTTCTCTCTCTTCAGCCTCTTGATGTTTCAACGTGAACGTCACAAAAAAGACCAACAAGTAACTTTTGAAAATCTTAGCTTTCAAATGTTAGTCTTATAGCTAAAAAAAAAAACAACAACAAACAACCTAACAAAAAAATAGCTATGTATCTCTGTAGTGCACATCTTGTAAAACTGCATAATCCCAACACAGAAAGCATCCTACACAATGCATCTTTGCATCTTTTTTAAGGTACGAAATGCTTGTGTGAGGAGTTCAGCAAGATTTCTGTATGCAGGACCTCTTCTTTCATGATCTACTACTACTTTGTGCAAAGTTTCAAGTAATTCGCTTTTCTGAATCAAGCTATAAAGCTTTTAACTATAAAATTGATCTCTCCATAAAGTACATGTTGTGTTCTAATACCATAATTACCTAAGGCCTGATCTTCCAACCTTTGATGACATAAGTAATCTTTATTCATCTGTCTAATCTTACTGATTGAATATAGGAGGAGTCAAGTGACTAGAGCCTATCTGCTAGTGTAGCCTGATACTCAACTTTCCTAAATCACAATTTGTTTTCACATGGATAAGTGATTTAAGTGAATGGTTAACACTGTTCTGTCTCTCTTAATTTAAGATTTGGAAGACAATTATAATTCAAAATGCTTCTCCTAGTTGAGACTCCTTAGGAAAAACATATACATAGCCTAGAGCTAGAAGTCCAACTTTGCTTTTAAATGCAAATATTTTAAAAAGTATAACACAGTAGCATGAACTATCAATTATTCCTACTAGGCATATGTAAAACATCTTGTTTATCACAAAGAGACCAAATTAGGCTAAAAATGTAAAATAAAAATTTGTAATTGAAGTGTTGCCTGTTCTCCTTTGAAACTGCTCATTGTTCTTATCAGCAGTAGCCTTCAGGTTGCCTTGATGCATCTGAATGGATCTTTCAATAAGAAAAGTTGGCAACTGCCAGTAGTGGCCCTCTGTGGCATTTGTCATGCAATAACACCTGTCATGCAATGACTTTTTATTGAGAATGGTGTTAGAACAGTGTGCTATTTACAAACACTAGCCTGTCAGATAAAAGTAAAGAAATTAGTTTCCACCTTACTTTCATTCTCTAAATGTCTTATTGGTAAGTACAGCATGACAATGGGAAACATTTCAAGTAAGGTAGAGTGGATTTCCTAGCTTACCTACAGACAGAAGCATATAGCCAAAAGTCCATGTAATTTTTTTAGGAAGTTGTAACTTCAGTGTTTGTTTTATTTTATTTTATTCCAGCTTCAATTGCATTAGGCTGAAGGCAGATCGACTACAAGTTTCAACAAACGTTGTTCTTAATTTTCAGTATGCTATTAATTCAGCCTAAATCAAGTCAGACTCTAATGCTTATCTCCATGTCCCAAGAAAATTCTGTGCTGAGACAGTATATTCTCTGCCTCCACCCAGATATTTCAGAGCTACAGCTGGACTAAGTCCTCAGGGTGATTTTGTTGCATTATTTTGCAGACACAAAGGCTGTTTTACTAACACTTTTTCTCAAGGGAAAGTTGATAGTTTTGGACCAGGAAATAATTGTCTTAATCATACCCAATGTCTCTTCTTCAGGTTTCAAAAGTGTGTATTCACATGCCCAGGATTAATATGAATGTTAAGTATCTATATGGCACAGTCCCGTGACTCATATGCTCTGAAAACATGCCCTGATCATCCAGTTATCTTTGGAAACTTTCAGTGAGGTTAACATTGCATCAGAGCAGCCCGTGTTGTTTGTTTTAATGTGTGTTGTTGTTTTTTTTTTCTAATATGTCCTCTAAGTTCTTTTGTACCTTGAAGTCTTAAATCCCTGGCACTTAGTGGCATGTTCTGTTTTGTTCCTTTTAACTTTAATCTTGATGGTGTGGAGTGACTTTCAAGTGCTCTGCAATCTTGGTTACCACTGGGGTTTTGTATATCACCCTAACCCCATTGATTTGCTTTGGTTGTTATTTCTAGAAGTCTGACAGTTACATTTTAACCTTGGAATTTACAGTGCTTCATAATTTAATGTATTTGATGTTGACTGGATTGATAGAGACTGTTGTTTAATACAAATTATGTCCAAGTACTATTATTTAAAGATCTATTGTCTACAATTTTTCATAATTTCATTTCTCTGTCCTCTTACTGATTGCTTCTATGCTTTTTACAGCTCTGAGGTTTTAGGTGTCAGAACACAAATTTCTTCCACGGTTTTTAGCAATATGGTTTGAAATGAGAGGAAGCCTACCTCTACACGAGGTTGGTCTCAAAAAGTTAGAAAATCTTACTTTTTTAAACATGTGTTCCCCCTACTATTACCTAGTTCTAATTTCTCTAACAGCATACAATTAGGTAGACTTGACTTAGCTGTAGGGACACTTTCATTTCAACTCATTAAGTGCATGAGAGCTCCAGTAATGCTTACTTCTCTTAAAATAACAGGTCCTCTTCTAGGTGCTATCTTTATATATTTTGCTGTTAAAAGACTGGATGCTTTGTCGTGGAACCACTCATTCCAAGACAGCAGAACATGTTGATTCTGTTGTTTTCTGACTGATACTGTTATACCTAAGCAAGACCATCAATGGTGTCATTGTGTGATAGACTGAAATTTTGAGATACGCTGATGAAAATTCATGGAAATGAAGTTATCGGGAGTTTTTCCTTGTATTAGTTATTAATGTTAACTATTAAATTTGGTTTATTTCACTTGTCTTCCAGCATTTTCAAGTTATGAGAGGTTTTAGTGTTGGCCACGTATACTACCTTGTAGTAGTTGTCACTGGACACTATGGAACTTGGCTGTTCAGGTGTTATTTGGGAAAAGAGTCATTTTTGGCATAAGCACAAAAGCTGAAGTACTTATTGGGAGAATCAGCAGTGATATAGGTAAGAGCTGATGCATCTTACAATGAAATTTATCCCTTCTCTTAAAGTGGTTTCCTTTTATCAGGTCAGAGTACTGATGTGACTGAAAATTCAAAATGCTGGCACTGCACAATAGGAGGGCTTTCACTGCAGAAATGTGTTTCTTTTTTAAATGAAAATTGAGATGTTCTAGTATAGGCCAGATTTATGACTGGACTTGGAAAGAACTGTGGTCTTTACTTGACATGGTACAGAACTGCAGAAACAGTCCTACCAACATGTATTTTGTGTTAGATTCATATTGTGGTCCTTAAATTCACAGTTTTCCCTGTTTGGCTTGCTGACTCCCACATCTTATCTTTCTGTATTCCATTTCAAAAAAAAAAAAAAGGGGGGGGGGGGGAGAGGGGAGAGAGAAAGGAAGAATTAAAGCAAGTCCCGTGCATTAAATATATACAGCTTAGGTTGTCAGACAGGAGTTGTTGTCTATAAAATAATAAAAAATAATAAAATAAAATTATCAGGGCACATTAGCTGTTCAATCAAAACAGTCACATTACCAGTTCAATCAAAAGGTTCATATTATAAATACAGCTTTTTTCTTTAAAGAAACATGCGAATTATTTTTTATTCAGGGATCCTCTATTTAAATGCAGCAGTGATATGATTCAACCTGCTCCAAGTTTATCACTGCTTAGTATTGGAGAAGTGGTGGGTAATGTATGTGGGTGCACCTTGCTGAATTGCCAGAGGTTTTAAGTACAAGCAATGCTTAAAATACAACATTGGAACAGTGTGATAGCAAACTGGCGTCTTTACTGGGTTGAATAATGGCCACTGCACTATAAACGGAGAAAATTCATGCTCTGACTTTTATGTAGCTTAACCATGTAATCACTGCAGCATAACACTGCTACAAAACAAAAATGCTACTTCTCTAGACATCCCATCTTTATTTCAGGCTGGTTCTTTAAATGACCAGAACTTCAAAAACCCTCTTGGAAGAGAGGTTAAATGATGCCATGAGGAATACTGGCCAGCATATGGTCTTTCTAAAAACTCTCCTTTCTTTAGCTGTGAACCTGCTTGCTTTGTAGCTTTGTGTTCACATTTAGTGTCTGATTTAGCAGTTAGTCAAGTCCAACAGTAGAACTTGGACTCTATCCTTTGTGTTACTCATACTTCAAAAGGACATAAAATAGCCTTCATATCTCCATCTCTCTACCAAAATCTCTCCTACATTTTGTTTTGTTTGTATGTGTGTGTTGGAAAGGAAGGAGTGTACCTGAAGCAGACGGTTGTTTCTTCTCTTTATATTGTTTGATGCGTGATGAGCTTGGCTATCAGATCTCATTGTGTTACTGAATATGGCTTCATTAGCTACAAAAAGTGCTATCTACAAGGAAACAAATATGCCCTCTGCTGACTTCATCTGTGGCTAGAATTTTAAAAGCTGCTGTCAGAGAGTACCACGATGGTACCACGCTTGTTTGCAAATAAAGCAAATTAAAATAAACATCTTTTATCATAAGAAAGCAATTAGTGTTGATTCGCAGCTTCACTTGGTTTTTCTTTCCTGACCTTGACTATATCGTGATGGTTTTGTGCTTCCTCGGACAGCTTCTACTTGCATCTGCATCGATTAAACCTTGATCTCATTTATTATCTCAGGAAATGGTCTCAAGGTCACAGGGCTGGAAATTTAATTATGGTGGCAGTATATTAAGTGGCACATTTAAAGATGCTGAATCGCAGTAATTAATTTTTTGGATGGTGGTCTCCAGGGAACAGGTTTTCTCCACACTGGGTGTTTAGACATCCATCATAGCCATTCAGCTTGGCAGCTGTCTTTTAGCTTTAAACTGCATCATTATTCATCTTTTACGACTGACTTTAAAAACACTAGACAACTATATTCTTTTTTATTGTAATATATGTCAGATGCTTGTATTAAGCTATACTTCACCTTTGCTATAAAACATTAACAGAGGTTGCTAGTAGCTACCTGGGCTGGCCTCTAAATTGAGACAACAATTACCCTTCGCTGACATCTAGTGTCAAGGCATGAGGTATAGCTGGAGTGCTGAATCCATTGGCCTGGAAATCTTGCACTTCCCCAATGATTCAGGCTCACCCAAGAAGATGCAGCACTGGACATAATTAGTGGACACGAGGGATTAACTTGGCACTCAGTGTTGACTTTGTAGCAGCACTAGGTTATTGAATGAAATGCAGCACTGCCAAGGTCTTAAAAATCTTGTAATGTTTAATGAAGGAATGGTCATTAAACTTGCTGGATCAAATATTAGGCAAGATGGAACTGGGAGGTATTTAATAAGGAGGTGTGAAAATATGAACTAAATCACATACACTCGTTTAAAAAGCTGGCAAAAGACCAGCATATTTCAAAATTTTCACTGCTGGTTTAAGGTAGATGCTATTGAACTAGGGAATGACAACATTACACAGGTTTTAGCTTTCTATGTAACTTCACAGCAAGTTTTTCTACTATAGAATTATTTTTTTCTTAAATGAAACAATTTAAAATTCATACACTGATGAGATTGCAAATAAATGTTCTCCAGCGAGTTCTCATGGTGAGCAATATTCACACATTTAAGTGAGGTTTTTCATACCCTTTGTCAAGCTGAATCTTAAGGTCTCAGAGTGCCCTGTTCTACTCATATGTTATTAAAATTGGATAAATTGTGTGTATTATATGGCTGTACCTGCAGCCAGGCAAAGCAGAAGAAATCAGGGCTAGCTACACCTTCAAGAACAAAATAGTCAAAACGGTTAATTTTTTCCCTTGAGTTTTGTAAGAAACCCCTTTATTCAGAATTCATTGGATTTTGTGAAGAAAGAAGTATACCACAATATAAGAAATAAGATTGAAATGCAGCATTTGAGGGATGTTTATAGCAAATACAAAAAAAAAAAAAAAAAAGTAAAGAAGGTGTGTGGATATTTGGATTTTTTTATCAAGTTTATGTTTCCTTATTTCTTGTACCCCTTTCTAAATACAAACAGATGGTTGTGTTGTTATTCTCCGTGACACTGCTGGATTCAAAATTTAGTTAAACATATCTGCATGTAAATATTGACATCATTATGCATGTATTCAGAATGGAATGGGTAGTAGCCATATAGAAAGTTTAAATTTTGGAACATGAAGGGAAGAGAGAACATCAGTATAGCTTACATTACAACTGTCTGAAGAGTGACATATATAACAAATAATATATCAGTTAAGGTAAGTTTATTCAAAAGATTAGGTGAGCAGCTGTGCACAAGTAAGTAGAGGAAGAGAAAAGAAAAATCATTAATGCTAATTTCAGAAGAGGCTAATGGTACCATACTAAGTATTCCTGATGAAATGCTTCTTCAGCTATAGTCATGATATACATTCTATCCATATTATCTCACTGTTGGATTAAGTCAGTGCCATTTTTGTTGAAACCAGGATAGCAAATATTCCTGCAATTCAGGTGGAAGGATGTACTGTATGGATGGAAAAAACAGGCTGTTTCATGTCTTTTTGTCAACAAGTTCAATCAAAACCCCTTATGGTTCATGTCTGGAGGCTATTTTATCTAAAATGCTACAGTAGAAGGGCAGCAGTGATAGAAAACGGTTGTACTTGACTTCCTTTTTGTGACAGACTATGCTTGGTCTTTCAGAATTTATTCTACTGAAAGTTGGAATTTATAAAACCAAGTATGAGAGGTTTGGATCCAAGTTCTACTTCATCAGCACCTTCAAATGATTTATCAGAGGATTTTTCCCCTTTTGAACATCTCTTACTAGCATTAAACACCCTGTCTTACTTGTAATGACTTCTTCCAAATCTCGTTTGAGCATAAATTTTCTAAAAACATTTCCAATTGTTATTCAGTGTGTTTGCCTCACTTTTTCCCTAGTTCTGAATGCCACAGTGTTAGTTTGTATTTTTCACCTTTTCATATATGGTGTGCAATAATTGGTTTTCTGCACATGAGAACTAGCTTTCAAAACTCACATGACTGATATCCTCATAACCATCCACCCTGAACTACTCTCAACTTTCCTAAATGAGATTTTATTGGAACTGATTATGATGAGATAAATGGATGACTTCACTAATGTGTAATACACTTTTCAATTATAGAGTACGTATGATAATTTACATTTCTTGTTTGATAGCATGATATTTATGTGACATTCTGGATGAGATCTGCTCCTGTTTATATAATGGGCTTCTCCTAAATCCACTTTCAAATGCTTTCAACATCTTTTAATTTTTTTGGATAAACAAAGATGTTACAAATCCACCTGAATCTGTCCTTCAGTGGAATGAAACCTACCAGTGGATAAATTCTAGTCCTGGAATTTGTTGCCTAAGAAGCCAGATTATGTCATCAGCCTAACAGGTGCAAATAATGTGGATTGGAATAGGAAAACTTAACAGGCTTATGATTACTGTCTGAACAATCATTGAGTCAGATGATCATAGGATAACTCAGGCAGGAATGACCCTCTGGAGGTCTGTAGTATAGTCCTTTGATCAAAATAGGATCACTTGTGAGATCAGACCAGGTTACTCTGGGCTTTATCCAGATTTGTGTTGAAAACCTGTAAGGAATTACCTGAATCATCTTCTCCACTAAAGTAACTTCTTTTCTAGCCTGATTTTGACTCTATAAGTACTCCCATGGAGTAGCCAAAAAGAAATCTCCTTCCAATTAAAATTACTGTATTCAGTTATGATCATGCAAACAACCAGTCAGGATTTATTGAACCTTCAGCCAGCTGCTTAACCAAGTTGAAATTATTGATAGCCCACGAGTAGTGATCAAGATGGATAGGCTAAATGAAGAGGTGGCTTTTCTTCTTCTCCCCCCACTCCTGTTGTTTTGTGGTTTTTGGTTTTGTTTTGTTTTAAATAATAGAACCATTGAGCTGGTAAGAAGTCTTGAAATGCCATGTCAGCTCAGCTAGCATGGTCAAGGAGATCAGCTGTAGAATGGAAATAAAACTGTTAAGTTGCGGCTGCCCTCCAATCAGTCACGGGGGTAATGATGTTTGGCTTTAGTCAGGTTATATGTCAGTAAATATACATCTCTTAGACAGCCTTTAAGACAGCCTTAAGCTTATGCTTATTGTTTTATATAGATAGGGGTCGGATGCTGATATATGGTGGTCATAGGCCACTGGAATAAATTTAACAATGTTCAGCAGGTAAAGTTAATCTCAATAGAACAGAGTGTGACTGCAGTTTTGATAGAATATGTGTTCCATCAACAGTGATGGGGTATTTTTTCTCTTTCAAGTTAATCTAAGTTAAGATGATCTTTTTCCCCTGCCTTGATTCTAAATTTATCACTACCTGAAGTAACCAATTACATCCAGTCTTTAATGTAGGGCCTTGGCAAGCTCAAAATTCAAAATTCCAGCTTATAACACCACCAATGAGCTGTATTCTTCTCACCTGCCCTGTTCACAGGAACACATGAGTCAAATACAAAGGTAATGAGACCTCAGAATTTCAAATTCCTGCAAGTACTGGAAAACACAAATGTCATCTCTTTTATGTGTAGAGTGATTGTGTAAACTCTGTCTTAAGAGTTAAGGACTGAGACAAGACAAGACAACACCAATACAGACATTCTAGACTTACATAAATGAAAACATTACTTAAAAACCTTACTATAGACTTAGAAGAACATTACCATGTTTTTCTGATTATTTAAATTTCTCCTTGAGATTACTATTAAATAATTTGCATCTATTTGCAAGTACTGGGGTCATGCCTTCTATTACTATAGATTGACATTAGTTACTAAAATCCACTAAGTCTCTCTTGTGAGAGTTCAGCTGCACCACTCAAGTTTTTTTAATGACATACAATTAGGTGTTATAAAAAGCAGAAGGTCCCATTATGCCAGCCTCTACTCTTACTAGTATCCATTACTACCATTCCACAGACTAAGAAAACATAGAAATACAGTCTACAGGCATGTAATTACATGCCTGTTTGCATTTCATGTACCATCAATGCAATGAGATTAGAATTTGATAAAGCAATTTATGGTATTCCATAAGTAAAACTTGCTTTTAGACTTAGTATGTAATTAGTGTTCACTTTTAGGTTAGCAAAAATGTCTGTAAATGCAGGGTTAAACTAGAGCACCAAGCTGCCGTATAGTATAGCAACAGCCATTAATCCAGATCTCCTTGGAACAGAATAACGAGACTGGTTTAGTTTGCTAGGATTTATACAGAGTGATGACTTAATCCTAAAGTTTTATTTTGTGTTTTAATTGTCAAATATCCATTGAATTCATGGAGAATTTTTCTGGATAAAGTGCAAGACTGGAAAAACAACAGGTAACATCCAGGATTGCCAACAGAAATTGTTTACAAGAAGTTGAATGAATACGATGCTTTAAATGTTAAGCTTTGCTGGTGTTGTTTTGCTCTTTTAAGTTCTTGTAGTCTTTAGCACAGTAACTTCTTTGTAAGTCTTTAGGATACATACTAATGTGAAATAATTAAAGAATTCTGATTATTACCATATATATATATATGCTTATTTGATCAACAATAGAAAATAGCACAAAGAATGATTGCAAACTCCATCCTCAGCTGAATTCTACCCAAAGCATATAGCTTAGCCTTTAAACGTGCAAGCCTGCTCAATAGACTGTATTTATACTAGCTATCCAGAGCTGATACAGTTTGTACTAAAAAACCACTAATAAACCCAGAACTGATAAAGTGCTTATCTATCTGATGTTCCCACTCTCTGCCCCCCATTATTAAGAGGCTTTTCAAAGGTAGACAACTACAGTATATGGACGATACCGATTTGTAAAACCAAGACTGAATTTGCTTCATATTTCAGGGCATGGATAATGTGCAAACAAATACAACTTACCTGGACTACAGCCAATTTGTTTTTGACAAAATACGTTGCAGATTATTTAATGTATATTGTATAGCATTTTATACGTTTATATTTTCTATAACATTCTATAGCTATTATTTTTGTTAAATGCTGATCCTGGTCCTAAATGAAAATGATCCTATCATCAATATAAACATAACAGACTTTAACTTTGAAACCTGCCAGGATAATTTTTTATGGGACTTTTAAATGTTGGGGAAGTTTTTGGTGGTGGTGGTTGGTTGTTTTTTAAGTTAGATGGTATTAACTAGTCTGTTCACTACAAGACAATTTTTAATTTTATTTTCTAATAACTACTTTCCATTCAAAGATGCTCTAAAACTCTGGGCTTGTATAGCACTTTTAAAACAGGTTTTCTAAGACTTCACGTGTAACGAATGATGCTTCTTTAGCTTTTTTATGCAAATATCATGATGTGAAAAAAAAATCCCACCTGTTACCAGGAAACCCATAGTTAAACGGACTCCTATATATGTGAAAATTGAGCAAAAACTGAGAGTTTGTGTCTGTCTGAACTACAAATAGCATGAAATTTTTCGGATGCTATCCGTATGATCATCATATGTTAACTTTCACCTAGTAAGGCCCATTTCAGGAAAACACTTAGGCAGGTATTTGAAGCTATTGACTTCTGTAAGCACGTGATTAAGGGCTTTCCAGAAGAGCGACCCTAATTATCATTCTTATGACTTAAATAAGGTCGGCTATATCTGCACACCTTCTCAATGCAGGGAACAAAGATTCAGCTTCAAAATTAACATCTTAAAGGTTTGTATTTTCTTCATGTAATACATTAAGTTCCTTCTGTTTGAGAATGAGAAATATTTTAAACTATTTTTGAACAGTTTGTCAGGGACATTTGGCTTTTTCCTCCTCTTTCCCCTCTGGTCAGGCTTAAAAAGTATTAAGTTATAGGTCTCTGAATTTTCTATTCAAGCATAAGGTTTACTACCAGCCAGTTCTGACTGTTCCTCTGTTTAATATTTGATCAGTGTGTGGAAAGGCTTTCGTCTGAAGGGAACATAAGATCAGTAATGACTTTTTTTTTTGTCTTGCTGAAAGTTAGTTGTCTCCTAGCAATGCTTTTAAGACTATGATACTGCTTCTGTGTTTTACACTGGTGTACATTGTATTCAGTCTTAAAAGCTTTAAATCCATGCAAGGCATTCATTATGTCAATATTTCCTTATTTTTTTTTTACCCTTTCATAATTACCCGTATGTTATCATCCAGTATTATTAGTAGTCACTGTCAAAACTCACTTTTCAGATTTTTAAAAAAATTGCGTACCTATTTTTTCTGTTTATGAAAAATAACTATAACAATTTTAATGTGTAAAAAGTTCTTATTTAAGGCATGTCTCTATCTTAAAAAAAAAATTGCTACTTTAAAATGAATTAATGGAAAGAATTAAAAAAAAAAAAAAAATCCCTTCATGTGGCTATGGTTCTATATGAATTTTTTTACACTGATAAAGCTTATTCCTGTAAAGAAGTCTTTTTAAGACTTCAAAAGTACCTTTTAAAGTGATGTACCTTCAAGTATGTCAAGATTTTTGCTAGCATGATAGCATCAGAAAAAACAAGTTATATCCTTTTCTGTAATTACATTGGTGTGATTGATTGTTCAGTATTGATTATTACTTCTGTGCTGGTATAGATTCTTCTTTGCTACTTAATGATCTAAAGAAAATCACTGAAATAATTATTTGCATTGTGTCTTTAAGATTATTTTAAAGAAGAAAGCAAAACTTTTCCAGCTATTTTTCTTAAAGTAGACTCCATTCCAACACAAAAATGTTTTCAAGAGCTACTAACACAAGTAATAGTTCAGTGTTTCGTAATAGGCTGCCCAAGAAGTATGTTGATGTCCAGAAAATGCAAGGCAAGTAATCAAGTAGTAAATTTCTAAGTTTACATAAATGATCTGAGAGTACAGTTCAAGTCTATGCAAAAATGTTTAATTCAGCATTTTACTGAGGCTGATAAATGAGATCTTAGCAATATCTTTGTATGGTTTTTTTGGATTATGCTTTATGTACTTGCACCATATCTTCACTGAACAGATTTTTAACCCTTATAAGTGAAAGTATTTTTTTCTTATTTTTCTTACTGGCACTTAAAAACCTGCCCTCTACAACTTATTCCGATTTCAAGAAAAAACATTAAAATATCAAGGAAAAAACAGGAAAAAAGTTCATTAATACATATCCAGAATTCAGACACCCTTTAAAATATCAATGTTTTTTTTATGTTCACACAACAAAGGCAAGCTTGATCACAGGTTTGTAACAGAACATTTTAACTCTTTGTAGCATATATTTCTAAATACTTAGCAGAAAGCAATTTATTAACTAATTAACATAGAAGTTAAGCAAATTAGACCTGGATAGAACCAGGACAGATATGCTAACCTTTTTTTTTTTTTTTTTTTTTTTTTTTTACCACCTCTCCATTTCAAGCGCAGTTAATTGACGTACAAAGTTATCTTAGGACTATGAAGATGGTAGGCTTTAGCATTAGAAGGAGGTATTTTACTGTGCAAGTGTAATGGGACTGGTTTTAATATCAAATATTCACTGCAGTGAATACTCTTGCCCAGTTACTGCTGAAGAATACAGTACAGTAACTGATGATTCTTCTCACTGTCTTTGCAATACAAGAGACTACAAGTACAGCGTGTTTCAAAATGCAATCTATACTTTTACTTTTTATGTCTAGTGCCCTTATATTACAGGGTCCAGTGGTGATTGGCACATTCGGCTTTGAGAAAAAACTATTTAAGACTTTAAAACTAAGAAGATCTCACGTAGTATTGAAAAACACATGTAGAGATAAAGTATGGTCTTTAATCACATGAGCATCAGTGTACAAGCAGGTGAGTTTTTGGAATGTAGTGGAATACTCTCATGAATAAAGGTTTCTGGAACTGACCTGTGTTTTTCTTGCACTTGGTTGCTGAAACATAGAGGTATTTTTATTAATTAAGATGAATTATTCTGTTATTTTCCATAGGCAGTTTCTGAAAGCAACTATAACATTATTTTCTGAGATATTTGTCTTGCCTTATAGGTGGTGTTTCATCACTGTCAGAAGAGCTCCCTGTGTAGTTTCCAATGAAGCCTCACAAACATACAAATCCCATTAGTAACTCCCCTACTGGAGGGGAAGTTGATTGGAGGGGAAGTTGATTTAACTTTAAGTCGAGACAACTGTAAACCTCACTCCAAAATAATAATAATAATAAAAAAATCCACAACTATTTTCTTTTTTTTTTTTTTTAATCAGCTCTGGACCTGAGTGTGATTAGCAGGAAGATCTGTCTACAGCACTACAAGGAATAATTAAGCTGTAAATTTCATCTTTGTTTGCCAAATGGGAAACAGTATTTTTTACCACGGGCTCCCCCTTCCCCAACTTTGTCTGTCTAGACAAACATAATTAAGTAATGGCTGATGGTTTGTTAGCATTTTATTACATGTGTTTGCAAGAGCATTAAGAATAATCATAAAATGAACAACAAATGTTATAGGTATTGAGATTTTCAGCAGTGGAAAACGTGACTCTTTCAAATCAGATGGGCTGGAAACATATAGTCCTACAAATTAACCGTTCCTCTATGCAGAACAGCAATTGAGATACTTCTGTCTTAGTTGATTTACATACACTAATTGCTAGTGCCAATTGCTAGTTCCTATTAAGCACTGAGTTCACCTGCTCAAAAAAAATCATTAATTAATATTTTCAGATAGCAGGTATTGACAAATAGCAGGAAACAGTAAATTTGCACTGCATTATCCTTTCATTTAGGAACCTGTTTGTTCCTTTTGTATTCATACAAATCTAGCGAAGCAGTCAAAATTTGCAAGCTTTTGTATGTGTATATTATGTAAATGTATGTCTATGTATATATTTATATAGTGGTAGAAGTTGCATGGGGATGGAAATATTTAATTTTTTTGCACTTCGACTAAGTCATGTGATCAAGATGTCTCTACTAAAGTGACTCATTCATCTGGCTGGGAAATAATTATGTTTGTATTTTGCTGCTGAACCTTTAAAGCAGATTGAATTCTCCGTATACAGGACCTACAGGAATAATCCATATTTATGGCTAATGCAGTTTAAAGGAAAATCTGAGCTGGCATTTGTAAAAATTCTTTGCAGCTGAATTTCCCCCCAAAAAAACATTTAACAGCTTAGTTCACTACCATATGGCTCATTTGTATCTTAATCAATGCACAGCTGACAACACAGAGGACAGTATTATAGGCACGATCTGCCTTGCCAGCCAGTGGCAAAGGGAAGCCACAGACTTCACAGGCAATGCTCAGCTATAGTACAGTTGACGTAACCTGTACGGACTTCATAGCAAAATGCATATACATAATATATTTGTAGATATATATACACACACTCATATATATGTAAGTTCTGCAACACAGTAACTTATAGATGTTCTGACTCACCTTTTTTTCTTTCTCCTAGGTTTAGTAAAGACTTCAAGTCCAGAACTGACATCCCTGGAGTTCTGAGTACAGCTCCTAGTGTATGTCCTCCTCATAGTATATGAAGAGGATGCTCAGAGATAAGAGGGTCTCCATGCTCTTGCTGGAGGTGTGAATGTATAAAGTATGATGAAAAGAAGCATGCCGTGCAAGGGTGAAAAATACAGATGTTAGAAAATGTTTACGAAGAGAAGCATTATTTCTGTTATGCCAAGACACTTGCTCAACTGAAGAGGCACAAAATTGCCACTGCTGGAATTTCAAGTGAAACCTCAACTCTGTTTATTCTTAGAAGTTAGTGAATTTTAGAGTGTCACCTGTGACCAAACGGCCTGAATTCTGTTCCTGTTGTATTTATATTGACTTCACAAAGAACAGACTGGAGCCCAAGAAGCCATAATTAAGTAGGAAAGAAGTATGAATGAGCCTACAAAGAAGACTCCAAATTTAGGATTTTACTGCAGAGTATTTCTGCACAGTTTTGAAGATAAAACTTGTCCTGCATGAAGTTAAAATATTGATAGTAATAATACAATCGCATGGATGTAATTAGTTATCTCTCTGCCTGGTGTGCATGTGGGTTTGTAACAAACGTTGTTACTTGTTTGGTACTGTGACACTTCTGATGTTAATTATTAGTAATTAGTAATAATAATAGTAATAATTAGTAATCATTAGTAATTAGCACTTCACTACAGAAAGGAACAGAGAGGTGTGGATCCAGTATTAAGCTGGAAAACATTGATGCAAAGATTCAGAATTTCTTCCCTCTTTCATGGGAGAATAAAATTTCAAAGGTTTTAAATGACTTTGGTGAAGACTTCTCAATTCTGGATTGTCCTTTTGTGACACAAAATCACTTTTTTTGACACTATCTTTACTGTTGTGTGAAATGTTTACAGTATGAGCAATGCAAATGTCAAAGAGAAATTCCACTTTGAGCCATTGAAGACAAGTTCATGGTTCTGGCTGAAAATAGATGAGATTTGATTCTGTTAAAGGTTCATTTTGAATTTGTTAGAGCCCAACTCTCTAAGCAAAAATTATAGTGACAAAATTTATAAAGGGCAAAAACTAAAATAAATGTTCATTAGTAGTATCTGTATTTTACGTATCTTTTTATTTCTTCTTAATAAGTGTCTGAACTCCAACAAGTATAGCAGCTGATTCTCAGTACCTTTAGATAGTTATGACTGTTGTGTTTTGCATCTCCAGTTCTGAAAGTACTTTGAGATGTATTTCTGGGGCTAGTGAAGATGAGCACTATTGTTCAGTATAAGTTAGATACTCTATAGATCTAAAATTCAGGCTTTATGTGTCTTAGTGGCACATCTAAGCTTAGGACTGCTAAAATTAGTAGCCCCCTAAAACAAAACAAACAAACAAACAAAAAACCTGTAGATGTGTCACATAAGGTACTGTGGCTTAAGATCAGAAAATAATAAGAAGAATTAAGGTGCTTGTCTCTGATCTGCATAGACATTCAGATGATGCTTTCAATTTTTCTTTTTGAAATTCACATGCAGTATAAAGGTTATAAATCATGCTTGTGAGCTAGAATACCTGCTTTTACTGTTAGAAGACATGTTAACAGTATTAAAACTTACCTGAAACTTGAATGCTTTCCATGTTCATTTTTTTAAATAAGAACTGTAAATAACAGGCCATTTTGGAGTATAATAAATGATCCCTTACAAAGCCTAATAATAACTTAGTTTAGTTATAGCCCTTCTTCTAGCAATAGAAAGCTTACAAAAAATATTCCTACAGCATACACATAATATTAGAGATCTGGAATAAAGTTTTGGAGTAAGTCCATTCATCTGTTTAGTACAAGTATGACAATTACTAGGAATATCTTTAACCTAATTCTCATCTTAAGAAGCTGCCTTATCTTTTGGGGTTTCAGTTTGCCAATAGGACTCTCTTTGCAGGTACTTCCCTTCAACTCAGACTACTGCTTATCCTCATTGATCAAATCTCATCAATCAGATACTAAAGATTTATAAAGTAGGTTTAAAAATAATAATTTAAAAATTAATGAAGTCTGCATGCCTTTGAATTTGGAGTCTCTGAAGAATCATATTTTCCAGATTTTATTGGAACCCTCAAGAGTAATATTTAAAGTTTTTTAAATTAATTAAAGCACTGACTCCTACTTAACCACACAGCTTTGGAAGTTGCAAATTAAAAAAGATAAGATCTGAGAGAGAGCTGAGAGGCCAAAATAATGCAGCCATATTATGAGCACTAACAGTAACATTATAGTGTTCTTTACCTATGATCTGAGGAGATACCTATTTTAAAGCAAAATAATGTTTAATTGTCTTGAGAAAAAAAATAAAAATAAAAATGAAGTCCCCTTCAGAGAAATATATGCACTTTTTTGCTTCTAATGATGTTGTCATTCTGCGTTCAGCCCAGGACATGGAAAGAAGTATAAAAAATACAATACACATTAATGTGCTGTTTATCATGAAAATAAATAATTAGATGACCTTCAGTTTGAAACAAAACAACAAAAAAAAATTTGTCTTGGAAAAAAACACGTGCTCTTTTAGTATGCTTTGCCTGCTTGTTGGTCCTGTTCTTTGTGTAATTGTAATACTGTCCCATTGCCACAACACGTGAGCATGTTATATATAAACTACAGACATGCAAAAACTCTGAAGATAGAGTTGTGTCTGAGAAGAAAAATTAATAATGAACGTTACTTATTCTTAGTGGGCATTTTTTTTCCTTCTAATTTTATGATGCAGTCAGATTTGTTCTTGAAGAGAAAGGTACCACATTCTTGGTTCCCAGCTTCGTGTTACAGGCTAACCATCAATTGGCACAGCCCATATTGTCCTTTTTACACCACTATGTTTTTTTTACACAGTCTAACTTTTCATGATAATTGAAAAGATGAAAAGCTATTTAAGGAATAAATAGCAACAAAAGCTAGCCAACTCTAGTACTGCATAATGGAGTTTTAATGTATTCTTCCTGTCAGCATAGTGTATTTCTGTGATAATTTTATGTGACAGCATAATTAAACTGGAAAACAATTCCCATTTCCTATGTATTTTATCTATTTATCATCATTTATTTCTTTACTTTTTTACTCTGCTATAAATAGTATTGTAAGGAGAGTTAAATAAGTTAAACCAATGCAATTACTTTTACAGATTGAAATTAACTTCATATATCAATTTATACTGGCTTGCATACAGCACCTACTATTTGCCCTGTGCAAATAAATGCATTTGTTGCAGTATATTTATAGTGTCACTATGGTTTCCGTGTTTGCACTCCTTTTGAGTAATGTTCTGTATGTTAAAACTTGACATTTTAACAGTATTTTCAAACAATTTCATTCATTATCAAATAACCATTTATTACACTGTGGCAATTTCAAACCATTTACTGGACCCTCTAGACATTGCTGAACAATGATTTATCAGGGAATGTGCAAATTTTAATGCTTATCACAGCAAATACAAAAAGTAACATTAAATAGTGACTTGACAACAGCTCTGACTAAATTATCTTTTTTAATCTTGATGAGTCATTTTTAGTAATAGCTAGTTCAACAATTTGTAAATGTGCTGGAAATTGAGGGCACCATTATAGAAGATTCTTTCTTGTTTTATCAGTTATCTTGCATGCTTGGGGCATAAATTAAAGACTGTGGAACACAAGAGAAACATCTCTTATTGCCTTTAATTTTCTTATGGTGCCTATGATGCTCCAACATTGTCATGCCTGAAGTGCATTTTACTTTTTATTTGAACATGTATCTAACAAACTTCACCTCTAGCCAAAGCTGTACTGAATTTTGCTTACCTAGAGGGAATAACAGAAATGCAAGTGATTTTCAGTTTTGTAATCAGGAAAATCTCTTTTCCAGTGTTCTAGCCAACAAATAGAACCGATTTAATTTCATGTGACCACTAAGCTGCAAAATGCTGTGCTTGTATTTCCATTCCTTATCTTCCCTATTTCTATCAAACTTGAGATCCACGGTATGTCAGTTAGAGAACAAGACTGTTACCCACAAATGACAGTTAAGTTTCTGGAAGCACTGAGGTACAAACTTTACAAGACAGTATTTGAGGGAGGACCCCGCACCCATTCTCAGAAATCGTTGCAGAGCTCATACATTCAGCTCAACATTAAATAAATTGAAAGGCTTAAATATTATAGAGCATATTCTTAGGAGTTTCAGTGACTTGGAAGTACTTATTATTTCTGAGGTTCATGTGTGGAGTATAGCTGATCACGTATTAGCAATAAATTCAAATGAGCTCTGAATCAATCATTTAGTATTGCTGATTTTGATTAAAGTAACATTAAGAAGCTCCAGATAAAGCCAAGGTCTCTCTGTACAAAACTAGCAGCTTAACATCCTTCTTGCTCAGAAGAACTTAAGAGTCTACACAGTTTACTAAATGAATAGGGGTAATAGGGATCCACACCTTTTATTGCGATCTTCCTTGGCCAAGGTCACGAAGAGAATAGAACCAGAAGTTACACGCAGATCTTCTATATTTCAATCTTAATTTCAAAAGCATCCCAAAGGTTTTGATTCATTATCTCCAATTCAGGAGTGGTCATCAGGCCCACTTGTTCTGTTACACCTTCCAAGGTAGAGACAGCAAAAAAGAGCTTTTACTCATTAACCTAATAAAGTAATCATTTAGTTTAAATTGCTACAGCTTTCAATTTGTGCTGGTAAGCCAGACTGTAAATTGCAGGAGAAAGCAAGCAGGCAACTTGTTTTTTTGCTGTCTGCATCAGAGCATGACATCATCCTCTGCCAGAAAGATGCAGCTAGGCCTGCTAACTTCAACAGCCAGTGGAGCAACAGCTGAGATGCATCATAAATTGGGGCCCTTGTACATGTGGATAGGTAAATCCTGTTTGCTTGCTGATGGTTTCACTATCCCTGCTTTAAGGCCTTCTGTTCATTACTTTTACCCACGCATATATTCTGTGTTTAATCCTAGATTCTCAAAGTGTCTGTGTTTACTTGTGATGACAGCAGTGATTTTTAGGAGTCTGGGGCTTGTTTGTTTGTTTGTTTTGTCACCAGCTCTAATAGTATTCTGTGATAATTTTCCTAAACTAGTAGGATGTGACCAAGCCCAAAGCATTTGTTATGTCATGGGTTTGAAAATTTCCTTTCATCACTTTGGTACATTCAGAGGGTATATAAAGAAAGCTCATCCAGAATCAGTAAACAATGACTAAATAATTTTATCCCAGCAAAAACACAATAGAATTGCTTACCTGTCTTCTCAAATGTCAGAGATCACTTTTAGAAGTTGTTCCTGTATCCCTGCATCACAGGAATACTTCACACACTACTACCTAAAGTAAAACTGTCACTGAATTCAGGGAGGCCAGATCAGGCACACGCAGAAGCTTTGGATTATACCAATCACTTAATTTTAAGAGATGCCATATGATGCCAGAATAAATGAACAATTATAGCCATGTCCATCCTTCTCTGAAAAACAAACAAATGACCGATTATAGCCTAGCCATGTCCTTCCTTATTTAAAAAACAAACAAAAAGTTGCTTTAGAAAATGAAAATGTTTTAAGACCCAGTGCAGATAAGAATAAGCAAGACCAAGCATCCAAGAGAGTCAAGCTGAGTTCAACCACAGGTTGGAGCTGGAGGTCTATCCAGAGCCAGGTACCTTCAAAGTATTTTTTACACAGGTATGTCTGTAAGGAAACAGAAATGAGCACAATATAAGTAACACTGCGTTTGTCTCCTTTTATTTTTAACCAGTCTAAATGATGAAGTCTGAAGTTACTGAGGTATGTCCAGGTCAGTTCTTGTTGATCCAGAAGTGATCCTAAGGTGACTCCTCTTGTTACCCAAGCCCAATCTCTCCAGCCTGCCTGCTGGAAATTACCATTCCCTGATTTACATTGGTTAACCAAAACATTTGGCTACTTTTTCACCTCTCTCTCTGAAATCAAAGTTTTAATGTATAAATATATATATTTGTGTGTGGTAGATTTTGTATGTTATGACCCACAGAGGTTTATCAACAATCAGCTAGCAAGTGCCAGAGCTAATGCCTGAAATGGGAAAAAAAAAAAGTGTATGTAATATAGTTAAGGTTAACAACACACTGTCAGAAATCAGAAATGTAAAAAGAGACTTTATTTTTCCCATAATCAAATATAGTATTTCTATGTGGCCAGAAGCCTGAGGTGGGGGTGGGGGGAGTCAGCAAGGTGAGCTTTTTACTCATTTGAGGAGTTATTATTATACAAAACATTATACAAAACATTAAATCCAATGAGGATATCTGTCAAAATCTAAGATCTCTGCCATTATCTACCTTCCATTATGGATTAATTTGACACTAATTGCAAAAATGATATAATTTAGCTAATCTTCAAAAACTATCTGAACGTTAAAATTAATGGCTAGGATAAAATCTAAGTATTCTGACTGAAAAAAAGCTTAGAGAGGAGGGGCCATGGGCTGAAAGAGAAAGCTTAGATGAGAATTACCTCAAAAAAATCACATTTAATACATAAAGCAACAGGGAACTAAAAGTGAATTTCAAGAAAACATGGCAGGTACCAGTGGAGGACATTTCAAAGAAATTCTGTACTGACAGAGATGAGTGGAAAAAACAAAGGACTTTAGGACTGTATTTTGTTAAATCTTAAAATAATAATAATAATAATTTTCCCCCAAGTTTTATCCAACTAGAGGGACCCAGAAAATCAAGTATTTGTTGACTGTGCATTGGACAATCTGGAGAATGTGATTTTGGAAGTTGCCATCCTCTCCATGTGAGGTTTGTAGTGCAAAAGTGAAATTTGCACTGTCAAACCGATCATAGCTTTGTGATATTCTTCCAGGTCCCTATTTCTGATAAAGACACTGTAATGTGATAGACTCTCATCTATACCAGATGGTACAAGTCCCTGATGAATCATACGCCAGCTGCAGCCAGAACACAACACTAACTACGCTGCATCTTTCCTCTCTCCGTGCACCCAGCACAGCAAGGCTATTTCGATACTCAGGCTTACGAGCACTCAAAGCAGCAGAAATGTGTCGGAGGCTCTGTATAGTTGTCCATAGCAGGCATAAGAAAAACGACAGCTTCCAGAGACACACACTTTGTGCTCTTCCTACTAGTTTCTTCAGGCGAAAAGAAAACACAAAGACAGGTTCCTTAGTCTATTGCCTATGTTTGGTCCGAGAAGTTGGAAGGGCAATTTTCTCCATCACACAAATGGTCCATTGCTGTTTTCCCTTCTTGTTATTTTTGCATTAAATTTAAGGGTGCCATTTCAACATCAGCCCAGTGTCACCAGAGACTTGCTTTGCTCTGCAGTACAGTGGGACTCCTAACTGCCCCACCGCAGCACTAACGTCTGTGCTCATGTGCCTACATAATGTAATTAGCAATATGTACAGCTTGCAAGGGAGAATAAGGTTGATGCTAACACATGGTTAATTAAGATATTACAGTTAGCTATTTGCTAGGCTGGCTCAGGGGAATGGTAGTAGGAGATGGAGTCTGTCACTTTAAGTTCAGCAGTTTTTACCCCCAAATTCCCAGGCAGTGATCAGTAATTCCTCATTAACCCTGGCACAAAATGAATCTGACTGCACTCAGGCATGTGGATGACTTTTAAGCACGTCTGTCAACAAGGAGAGTCACTGTCTCTGACAATTAAATTTCAAAATGAAGACCCCCAATGCTGTGAGTGAATAGGAGAAGTTGATGCCTCCCTGGAGAATCATTTTAGCTTTTTCTTTTTTGTTGTGAGACTCAACAAGCTATCATGATATCAGCAGATAAAGATTTCGATTCTGAAGCCTACACGTTGAATGGTGCCGCTGAAAGACAAACAGCTAATACTACTACAATCATAAAAGCTGGAAAAAACATAATTAAAAAAACAAAACACCAACCACACCTTATTTATAATGAATCTGCAAGAGGACCCTAAATTCACAGTCCTACTTGCACTGCCAAGAATGTAAAGAATCATTGCTTCTTGACATCATTCTTTTGCTGAAGGGCAATAACCTCCTCTGTATGCATTGCCTTAATCATGTCAAGTTGTGTCCCATAAATTTGCATGTCTCCCAAGGAAGCACAGTGCATTGCCAGCAGCCTGATAGGCCAGATCAAAACAATTTCCTAATGTATGTTTACATCAGTTTTGGCTCCTGAGCTGCTCTTGTTCTAGTTGTTCCCCAAAACAGAGCCAATTCCCTCTCTTCAAACTCCGTTGCACAGGGCGCAGGAGGTGGAATAGGCAGAACGTGCATGGATACATTGTCCTTGCCAAAAGTGGGCAATGCTTTCTAGATTAATGAACTGCAAATCAGACACACAAATGAAACCACATGCTAGATATAAACCCAGTCCTCTGAGATGTGCTTGCTGTCACAGTCAGAGAGGGAGAGGGAGAAGGAAGGTGGGGGAGTGGGGGTGGGGAGAGAGTGCACATGCATGTGTGTGATGGGGGTGTAATGAATGCCAGCTACCCTCTCGACTCTCTGGGATACACGGGGATGACAAACTCTCTGAGGAACAATTCCTTTGACAGTTTTGTTGAGGAAAGGAAACTTGTCATGCTGCCAAGAATAAAACTGCTTCTGGGCTTAGTTTTGAATTTTATAAAGTGAATAAGTGAAAAACGTATACACATTCACTTCAGACCCAAGTCATGAATAATTAAAAGAATATATAATTGTACCCAGTTTTCCCCTCAAGCTCAACCAGCGAAGATATCTTCTGTCCATGTAACAGGGTACTTCATATTTTTTTCAGAAACTGAAAGAAGTGATATTAACCAAGTATCACTGAATTCACACTGGATGCAAGTATGAATAACAGCCTGACCATCCGAAAAGTGATCGAAAAACTCAACAGTTTTAAATGAAGGAAGTTGCAGATTTTTGATTATACATAAATGTTTTCCTCATGTGGTTCATCCACATTTGATATTGGATTCTGACCATAATATTATAAAGATATATTATTAACATGGCTTTACGGCAGACTTCAGGTTGATACTGCAAAATGGCAAAGATCACTTTTTTTACAAGGCACAACAATATCATGTATACCATGGCAAAAATAATTATGCACAAAATAAACTCAGAAAACAGAAGTTACCTGTATCTATTTGTAGCTTCTTTTTTTTTTCTGAGACAGAAAGAAGTTCCAGTACAGATTAAGAAACGTAAGTTAACAGTAAACAGCCACATCTTTTTCTGCACTTATACTGGTGCACTGTAATTGTCAAGTGGTATTTATATGGAAAAGGCAGATCCAAGAGATCTCCTGCTTTTATTCTTCCACATTATTCCCATAGTTTATAGGTCCCTCAGTTTTCAACTGAAGTGAAACTTGGAATTAATAACTATTTTTCTTGAGGACACAGTAGTTAGCAAATATGGTATTAATAGCAATGTATTTGGTACTATCCACCTGCAGACGCAGAAAGCTTATTTAAATGCTAATGAAGAATATCAGTAACTTCTGTGAACAACATAACCATTATCCTCTCCCACAGAAGCAGATATTAAAATTCTCATGGCTAGTAAGTTGAATCTTGCTTTGTCTCACAGTGTTGTTACTATTTGTATCCAACAAACTGTGATGCTCTCTGATAAGAAAAATGTGTTAAAAAAAATGAAACACAAACAGATAAACAGACTCTTCTTAGTGGAGGTAATAGCTGTATCCTTGAAATGGCAAAGGTCTGAGGTTTGGTTTGACTTATTAAAGGTGCACATTCTTTATGTTTTTGTACTTCCCTAGCTGAATTCCAAACATGAGATCATCACTTCAACCCGATTTCTGTCTTAAGTGCTTATTAACAACAACATATTTGTTGAGAGACGGAAAAAGGCAAAATGAGAGGAAGGACATCCAGTGCTTGGAGACATGTGAAGTGCAATCCTGATTATGAGGGACGAGTCCACTACAGCATCGTGGTTTCTACCTGAAGTAGCTCTGGGAGGTTTGGGATAAAATTCACTGGACATAGGAGGACCATGATGAGGGTCACTTTCTGCTCAACAGTTTACTCCATGATATACAAAGAGGATGCAGCTATCAATCACATTTAGCTAGTTACATCAGTGTGACAACTGATTACAGTATTATACATGACTTAAAAAAGATGGTAATGATGCACCCTACAGGAATATCAAAGGAATCTCAAAATATTACACACTACCTAGTTCCCGTCCACATATCTGAAAGTTACTACTATATAATACATTGCTCTTGTCACAGTGTATCACAGGTGTCTAAGACAGGAGCCAAATTATGTGCATAGACTACAGAAGCACAGGTGAACTGCAGCTCAAAGCCCTCATTATCAAAAAAGGTCAAAAAAAAAAAAGTTGAAAAAGATTTTTTTTCATACTTTCTCTACAGGTAAAACAGCCAGGAGGAATTATATACAAATGCAGTCTATGTGTCCAGATCCATGCGAGAAGGATTTTCAAATGTATGTTTTTGAATTCCAACGTTTCTGAGCTGTTGCTTGAACCACCTGAAAGGGGGCATTTTTAACCTGTTTGTTTAATATTACTGAATATTAAAAAAAAAATAGGAAAGGACCAGGAAAATGTGAAGATTTTTGTATTTTGTAGCTTTTGATGGCAATTTTCTATTTAAAGATTAATTGTGAACTATTCCAGACCCAAAGCTGTGTAACAGCTGATTTTTCCCATGTACAGGACAAAATTCATGTGACAGAGCATTATTCTCACAAGCCTGTTCTCTTTGGTAAAGCTTTCATGTAAGAATCTGCTTATATTTGCAATTGTCTGATGTTTAAAAATAGAATTATTCAACATCCCCTAGTAGTTGTCTCTGACCCCTTGTTTGCTTGTTTTCTAGGTTACGCCTGAACACCCGATAGATTTCCAGCTATACTGTGCCACCCCGTGTAAGAAATGAGAAATTGCACAACTCTGCTGACCATCATGACACAAGTTTGGAGTTGTGCTGGAGACGATCACCCTCTGTGCATTTTGAAGACAGTTTTGAGTTTATCAGCAATTGCATCACATTTAGAAAAGCACGCAGAGATCTAGTATGAAACATTTTTTCTTAAAACTTTCATTTGCTGGAAGACTTTAAACCTTTTGACTTAACAAATAATAGTGGCCCTTTATATATTACTGATCTGATGAAGGACTAGGAAGATTGTCACAGATACCCTTGATCTTCAGAGCTCAGTTAAACCCAGCTCAGGTTGGAATAATTCCAACTGTTCACAAATAGTCCGATTCAGCAGACTGAGATCTCAGTCTTAAATACCTTCAGTCTTAAATACAAACTGTTCATGAAATTCCTGTACTCAGATCTGTGCTAGTAAAAACCAGGATGATATCGCCATGGGATATTCCAAAGTAGGTACACTAGTAATAATAAGTTTGCAGCCAGGAACAGACAGAAAAATGTAACATCCTTAAGCACTGAATAATGCTGCTTGGTCATCTTCTGTGCCAGTTACTTCCATAAATGCAAAAAAGGGACATAACAGAGGTGGAATAATAAAATATTGTTTACCTTTTGCTGTTTCCCATTACTGTTTTACTGCATTTCTTATACCAGTAGTTACATACTCCTTCTTTATATTTAAGCTAGCTCTTGCTTTATAACTATTAGCTGATAAGTTTATGTTACAATAATGCCTACATGCCTCTGGCTGTTTGCTGTTAATTATACTAAGTCCTTAAAAATATTCTAACCAATTTACCTTAATTCCTTTATTTTCTGTTATCCTTAGATTTTATCTTTGCTGGGGAGAAGGGAGGGTCCTCTGCTTTCTATTCTTCTTTAGAAATATTTTCCTTTCTCATCTTTTTCTTCATTTTTTTGCATGCACCCTTCTATCACATTTTTACTCTTCTCCACGTCGCATTTATTCAAAGTTCCTTCCATACCCTACAATAAAACAAACACTGTTGCTACTGTTGGTTCTTTCACCATTGGGCAAGGCATTAGCTGTGAGGGACAAACACTGAGTTAGCAGCCCTCTCTGACTGTAGCGATGTGTTAGTGGCAAGTTGCCAGTTGTGTGTGTAGCTGGATGATTGCGTAGGTGCTAGAAATGTGTGTATTCATGTTCCACCAACTGTATAGTTGTAGAAATCAACTGGTGTTCATCCTGACTAAAACTAGGAAATTTCACCCTAAACTTCTTAAAGTCCGCTTGATACAAACGTTCTGCTTTCTTGCTGATGCGTCCCGAACGCACACCGGTGGGGTGAAACGTCCTATTTTTCAGATTGCATTCTAAGGCAAAATCTTCCTTCCATCTCGACCTCCACCTTCTGGTGACATTGACCAAAAATACTCTCTACCGTTACCATTATTAGGTGAACGAAAATTACGAGTTTTGCCTAGCAATCTGTGCTCCTGTTGTGCACACGCAGCGTCACACGATTGCACAGTTTCATGAAGGACTGGATGTTGCGTGCCCCTGCAGCCCCGTTCAAGCAGCTGGCCGTACTTTCACGCGCTGTTGCGATTCGGGGGTTTTGCTCAACAGCCCTGCGCCTGCTCTCCCCCCACGTCTGGGGGTGCCCACGGCGGCACGCGGTGCCCAGCACGCACGGCTCACTGCTTGCACTAATTTCTGTTACCGCTCCCCGCCTTGTGGCCCCGGACCGCACCCGCGCACAGCATCCCCGTGACCAGGCGGCTCCGGGGCCGAGCAGGCGGCGGCGCCACGAGTTACCTCGGCCCGCAGCCGGCAGGGGGCGGCCCCGGGCACCGGAGGGAAGGGGCAGACCGCGGCGGGGCCACCCCCCTCACAGGAGCCCTCCCTCACAACGGCCTCGTGCGCACCCAACGGCCGCCCGCTTCAGCCGGCCCCGCCCCCCTCTCGCGCGCCGCCAACGGCCGCCTGCCTGGCCCCGCCCTGCACCGCCCCGCCTCCCGAGCGCGCACGCGCCAAGTGCCGGAGGGCGGACTTGTTCTGTACGCATGTGCGGCAGCGGTCACATGAGCTGGGCGCTGGGGGCGCTTCCGGGGCCGCGCGGGGCGGCGCGCAGCGCAGCGGGACCTCAGCGCGGCGGCCCCGGCGCGGCCTGGCCCAGCCCGGCCCAGCCCGGCCCAGCCCGCCAGGTGCGGCCGCGGGGCGGGGGGGCGGGAGCTGGGGCTGCGGCAGGGCCGGGAGTCGCCGGCTGAGCCGTGCCTGGGGGGGCCGGGGCTTTCCCTCCCCTCCCCTCCCCTCCCCTCCGGTCGATAGGGCCCGAGGGCAGCCGGAGCTGTGGGCGCGGCTCCCCGGAGCCGCCCGGTGCCGGGCCCCCTCGCCTCGGTCGGGTCGCGGGACGCGCTGTGCGGCGGTGGGTGGCCGGGCGGCGCGCTGCCTCCCTGCGGGGCCTGTGCGCCCGGGGTGCCTGACACAGCCCTGCTCGCCCGGAAACGCGCCGCGGTGCCTCCCGAAACGCAGCTCCGTGCTGTGCTGGGTGCTTGCGGCGTGAGTCTGAAACTTTCCTGCTCAGCTGGCTCATTTCTGTGCCCTCGGGTGGTGCTGGTGGCAGGGAGTAAATGCAGATGAACTGCTGGCTTGCTGTCAGTGAAGGTCTTTGCATCCCCTCGTTACGCAAACTTGCGAGTTATAAGGCTTGGGTGTCTGTCTTTGCATCTGGGAAATGGGGCTTAGGTTCGTGGTGAGCATGGCTGCGTTCCGAAAGCCAGTGGGATTATGGAAATACGTAGAAATTACACGTTCTGCACAACGCGACTTTGTGCAAAAATATGTTACATACGTATCACCGTAGTTGTCTTGTAGAGTAAACTTTGCATTAATTCTATTTCAAATGCTATTGTGCTAACCAAGGAGTGGGTATGGGTCTCAGTGTTGGATAAGTAGATGTGACTATTACTAATGCTTACCTCCTATTTGTATATTTTCCTGTGAATTCAAAGGTGAAGACTTTTTTTTTTTTTAAAAAAAAAAAAGCTTGCAGAAGGTCTTAATCAAAAATGAACCTATGTATTCTGTTATCTCTTTTACTCTTAAGTACCAGGGACTGATCAGAGTGTCTGTTAACCTGCCACTGTCTGATTTGGTTTGCAGTTCAATAGTCTTCTCGCCACCGTTACACCTGGTATTTACACCTACCCTAGCTGAGCCACCTCAGTGTTAGCGACAGTTCTGGGAGCAAGTCCTCTTCCAGGGAAAAAGATGAGAACACAGCTTGGCTTCCGCTGTGAGCAGTAATACATCTCAATAGAAAATTACATAGGTTTAATCTGCTAGTCTGGCAATGAAAATCCTTTTGTTAGCTGTAGCAGAGGAGAAATGACTTCAGTGTTGTGTTCCCCTGTGGTAATGTTGTATGTTGTGGTCCCATGTGTAACATTGTAGCTTACCTGGTGAGATGCTTGCAAGTACAAAAGGGGCTGGTGATCACCAAAGTCCAGTGGCTGCAGGAAAGGAGCAGAGCCGCATGGCAATCCTGCATCTAGATGTTCTTTGTTGAAGTTTCCGACCTTTAGATATCTCCTAGTCTTCTGATTTCTTCCATTTCTATAAGTTAAGTGGAGAGTAGTGAGCAGTGGAGAGTAAAATGACAAGTTTGCTGTTAAGGAACCGTGGCATTGAATTAGCTGGGAAGGGTTCTAGGACCAGGCAGAAATTAACTCATTTTCTTCTATGTGACTAATGGAGACTTGCGTTATTAGCATTGCACTTCTCAAATTTAACCTTTAGATTAAAAATGAGAAGACAGTACTACCACAGCAGCTATAGGAATACTGTTTTAAACTCTGCTTTACTTTGTATGAGCAGAAATAGAACTTTCCTGCTTTGTAAGCATTGATATTATGTTAAAAAGTAACTTAATAGCCAACTAGAAAGTCAGCACTTCTCTAACTTTCCTGAAACCGAAGACTACCTTTCCTCCTTAATTTCTCGTTCTTCTGGTTGACAAGTGCTTTTGTGGTCGAGCTTTTAGCTTCCAAACCAGCTACTTAGTCTGCCTGTTAAGTAGGACATGGAATTGAAATAGCTTAAACTCCTGCTTTTCTGATGTAGGGCTTGGAACTCAGCTGGTAAGTTGTTTGCAGTTATGCTATGTAGCATTCAGTGGATGACTGCTTTAAATCTACCTCTAAAGAATTCTCATTAGCAGTTTCTTATCACGTGGGAAGCATTTTCTAAAAGTATCTTAAAAATTGATGGTAGTCTAAGTAACTTCTAAACCTTCTGCCTGTCTTAGTGTATCAAGCTTATCTCAATGTAACGAAATAGATGCAGGTAGGAATTGTTTCTGCACTGAAATATGGTACATCTGAAATGAGTAGGTATTACTTGGTGTTCAGCATGAATCAAAAGTGTAGTGACAAAACTTCAGGTCTTAGGGAAAAACTCTTTTTATGCTCCTGGGGGAACTGTATAGTCTGAATGCAGTGCAGGCAAGCTCCAAAGTAGCATCTTACAGCCACCAGCACAGTGACAGGGTTGGATTCTTTTTTGTCAGTTTCCTTTTCCATCTGCCCTTTAAGAGTGAAGTAATCAGTTGAGACTTTATTTTAGGTTTAGAGTCTCTTTTCGGTGAACTGTGTTAGCCTCAGACAGTCTATTCCATGCTGATTGTAACCACTGCATTCTCTTAACTTGACCGCATGGGATATCTTGTGAAACTTCTCGTACTTCATCTCAGTGTCCCAAAACAAATGTATGGAGAGCTACTTACCAATTCCATGTTCCTACTGATCAAAATATGATTTTATCTCTAAGCAAATACTTAAAATTCATTTTTGCAAACACTCAGCAGGTTAGTACTCAGGAGAAATTATTCAGAGAGTGTTGACATCTTAATGAAAGAGGACATATTTTGTGAGGAAAGTGGCATGACTCAAGCAGCAGGAAAGTCTTCCCAAAAGTGTATTATTCAAAAAGGACAAATAAAAAAGAGGAAGAGCTGGGAGTACAATTACTGAGAACAACTTCTTGGAGAGTATGTGTGAAGGCACATCCTGTCAGCAGCTGGGCTGCGCAGGGGCTGAGCAACTCAAACAACGAAAGGTTTCTGGATAAGGAGAACTGGGTTACAGCTTTCTAGATGTTGTATTCTGGTTTCCTGGGTGTGGGAAGGAAGGAAGCTTCAGTAAAATAAGATGAATTTTTGGCATTAGTGTTTTATTTGTCTCTGGCAATGTAATTTAAAAAAAAAAAAAGTATTCTAAAACTTTATTAAGCAGCTTGTGTTAAGCATTGCAGGTCTTAAACTTAGTCCCTGGTTGTAATCAGGTCAGGAGAAGAGAAATTCAGATTTTGCATAATAAACAGTTCTACAGAAGAGTAGGTTCAACTTATTTTTACCTGTGTGAAAAATAAACTTTCTCTAGCTTAATTAACAGAGTGATTGTATTCCAGCTTTGTACTTACTGGTGTCCTGTGTCGATTGTGCCTTTGCATTTAAAAATAGTATTTGGTTCCTTGTTTTTGTTAGTGTTTTTCTTATCAATGATAAGAAAATAAGAAAAATGGTAAGTTTACCTGTTTCTGTCAATCTTTAGAGCCAAGACAGCCAAGATTTTCAACTGTATTGGACTTGTGTGTTAGCAGAATGGTTTATTTTGTTCCATTATTGGAGATTCCTTGTTGCTGGTGATGGGTGAGCCTGAAAAAACGCAGCTTGACTTGCACATCCCAGGGTGAGTTCTATTATAAACAAAACACTATTTCAGAATGTGTTTATCTTTCAAGTCTTTTTTTTTTAAAAGAAAGAACTTAATTGTATTTTAGATCTGACCATCTGATTTTTCTTAAAATATATATTGATTCAATGTCTCTCAAAGAATCTAGAGTTGTCAGGTTTCTCACAGTTCGAAGTGAACTGGTGTAATTCCAAATGAAAGATGAGGTTGCTCGGGGGCTGGTTGTAACTTAAAGGTTGATTCTGCTTGAGCAGGATGATGGATTAGATGACCTTAAGAAAACCCTTCCAACCTAAATTATTATGATGATACTAGTCCATAAGCAGTTTTTTATTTTAAAAAAAAGCAAACTGTAAACTGTTCCCTTGTGGTTTTTTTCACTTAATATCTCAACTTGGTGATTAAATGAAAATATGTTGTAAATACCGGAGTTGCAATAGTACTGAACTATGTTACGTTCCTGCAGGTGTTCTTTAGCCCACTCTCCTGAAGACAAGAGGTTCTGGCTGATCAGGACTACCTATTAGTGATTTAAGTTGGCTGGAGAATGGAAGGTGTTGAGTTTAAGGAAGAATGGCAAGATGAAGATTTTCCAAGGTTTTTTAATTTAAGTTCAGATCAAATGCATAACATCCAAAATAAGCTGTCTCTATCTTCCTGATAAAATAATACTCAGTCTTGCAGTGTTTTCCTCTAACGTAGTGGTTTTGTGAGTGTTTTGTGGCATTTTTTTGTCTGTCAAGGGATAGCTTTATGTTAATTTTTAGTACAAGAATTTCACTGTTGAACTTTCCAGTGTTACTGAAGTGAAAATGCAAGTTTGACTTTGTTTTTATTTTCATGTAGTAGCTTTTTGCAAATGTTGTTTGCTTATTGTCACCCTGAATATTTCACTAAGCAATGCTTCTGAGCAGAATTCCAACTTTTAAGAGTACTAGTGATGCTTAGATCTAAAAAGAAACCAAAAAATCTGACTTCCAAGACATCCTATGAGTACTACTTCTGTGATGTATTTAGTGTCAGTTTCTCAAGCAAGAATACAGCAAGTTATCTTAAAGATGACACCCATAGCAATCAGTATTTTGACACTGCTCATGTGAGCAGTTGGTAATTTGAATGATATAAAAGAGGTTTCTGCTGCTTTGGTGCTTAGTTTACTGCCAGTAAGTATATTTTAATTCAGTGCTATCCCACGGTGGGTTTTTAGCAGTGTATGGGCCTAGGTTTTTGGTGTTTAGCTGATTATAAAAAAAAAAAAAAAGTATTAAAAAACTTTATTGTGTACTAGGCCCCTGCCAGAGGATGATCCTGTTGACTCAGATGTGTTGGCTGCAGCTGGAACAGAATGTGAAGCTGGTAAGAATACTTCACTGCAGTAAAGCTTATGTCTTCCTATATAAATGGCTGTTTTGAAGCTCCATTTTATTTTTTGAGTGAGACTTGAAGGAACAGCATTCTAAATGACATGTTTATCTGCGAACAGAGCTATCCAGGTAATATTGGACAAAAATGAATTATTGCACTCAGTTTGTGACTGACTTTAAAATCTTTGTTCATTATTTAGCTACTTTTCATCAGATAGGGCCTACCTTAGTCTTGCTCCAAATTTCAGGCCTTTGTGATCTTTTAATATTGTTGGCAGTCCGAAAAGTCAGAGGGGAAATAATCCCAATGCTCTTCTTATTTTCTTAAATTTTTTTGATCTTGTCTGTCTGCTTTAGCTTTGGCATTTCTAGTGCTGGATCAGGCTGTTTATTTTGTTTCCTGCTTTCAACTGCTGTCTAAATCAAGCAAGTATTTGCCTTGTCTAAAAGCATGCTGTGTGTTATTTACCTAAAATTTTCTTTTAATCTTCTGCCCTTAGTGTTGTCTATTGGCCTCACTTTTTTTCTCTTTGCACCTTGCATATTACTTATTTCAAATATGGTTATGATGTTACCAATACCTAAAAAGAAAAAAGTGCTAGAACATGAATCTATTGCACTGTCTGCAGCACTTGGGATAATGTCTAGAGCAGCTTTGGTGCAGCTTTCATGCAGCTGTCATAGGTAACAGTCACTTAAGTGGTGGCAGCGCTTCAGATTTTTCTTCTGCTGGTAGTATGGTGGTCTTCCTCTGTGATGGTAGCGTGTATGCAGTTGGTTAAACTTAAGGTGTTAAGAACTTGAACTTAAGCCTCTGAAGTTTTGTTTTTCACCCTTTGTTTATTTTAATTCCTGTTCTAAAGATGTATTTTTGATGTGGTGGGCATTCATTTATTCTGCACTTTGGGGAAGCGCTGTGCTGTTCTGTCTTGTTAACTTGCTTGTCTAAACTTGCTTGGCTTTGAAAACAATTAATTTGTTTTTTTTCAAATGCAGAGGTTAATGGAATCAAAGTGAGGAAGAAACTAGTGGCACCAGATATCAGTTTAACTTTAGATCGCAGTGAGGAATCTGTTTTGTCTGACTTTGAGAGTGGAGAGATTGATTTGGATGACTTAGATACTCCTTCAGAGAATAGCAATGAGTTTGAATGGGAAGGTAAGTGTTTTGTTGCTTTTATCTAGTGCCATAAAGTACTTATCTTTTTTTATGTACAGGTCTACGGTTCTTCAGATGGTAAATAACTGCCTCGGTTTTTACTCTTGTAATGGTAATGGGAGTGATTAGATTGGAAATGGGGACAAAGAATTTTTCAAAAGCAAATCAGAACATGACTAGTAAACAACAGACAAACATAATAACCATAACTTCAAATAAACTTACATGAATATCATTGAACACTTTTTAAACTCAGTTTTGGAGAATCCTGCTCTATTGTAATGTTTTTAAGAACCAAATTGTGACAAAATATATACATGTTTTACATTTTTATAGATCTATTTTAAATGGAGGTAAATGATGTAGAGGGATACAGATTATAGACTAGCTAATCCGAAATTTGTCAATTGCAAGCCTTTGTATTTAAAGAGGTCTGTTTTTAAAAATGGCTAACATCTCTGATCTCATTCTACTGTAATAAAAATGTGGGAAGGTCAGAAGCTTTTAGAGTTTGCATGCTTTCTGTATTGACTGGAAGTGGTAGAAAATTTATTTTGTGTCAGGGAATTTTGAAATGACTCTGAAGTTACTTTAGCTGTAGGCATGCTAGAGGTGTTAAGTGAATGATCTTCATTTTAAGGAATGAGTAGACCCTTCATCTGGTCTTTACAGGCAAAACCTGGTGACTCAAATTTTACTTGAGATAAGTCTTGGGTAGGAGTTGAAGCACAACTGCAAAAACTACAAACTACACTAAACTAAAAACTACAAACCTGCAGTTTAACTATGTTTTGGGCCCTTCTGTGTAAGCTAAGAACTACTGCTTTAGTCAAACAGTTGGAGTCTAACTTCTAGAAACATTATGACTTAGTGTCTCTAAGATGATATGTAAACACATAACATCAATTATTTTATGCTGTGAATACAATAAATTCCTGAGTAAACAGGAAGCTCTGTATTAAGAATGAAAAATGTTCTTCATTCCAAGGTAGCTTGTAAATAGAGGAAAAAAAATATTAAAAATGCATACTTTAAAGAACTAAGATGTTGCAGGAGAAGTTCTCATAACAGACTGTGGGTTTACCTGTATAAAAGAATTTTCATTTTAGTACATTAGTAGAGTTAGTACATTAGAAGAGTTGGTACTTAGGATTAACTTTGCAGTGCTGCTAAGGAAATGTTCCAGATAATTGTGCTTTGTTTTTAAAAATGGCTGAAAAGGGTTTCTGTCTTTTCTTCCTTTAATGCTGCTGCCCTCATTTTCCTGGAAGGATAGTTTCAGTTAACAGCTTTGTCTTGGGAACAGACAACTAACTTGCAGTAGGTTTTTCTCGCTTTGGGTAAGGTCTATGCAACAAAGTCAAGAATCATAAGTTAATTGGAGCAAATTCTTTTCACAGATTGCTGTCAGCATAAATTTCATATATTGATTGCACACATATGAATTAGATTTAATTTCTAATAGATCTGCCTGCATGTCTGCTTGCAAGATAGTGTCAATGTCTAAAATTACGCTTTTATGTAAATCTGTGATCTAGTAACCTGTATAATTATCACTGAGTTAACCACTTTGTCTATTGTGGTGTAATTCATTAAGGTCGGTATTCTGAAAGCTGACAATTAAGCAGGCTTCCCATGTGACCAGAAGCTTGCCATTCAATTTTAAAGAAAAAAATGTTGTTTATGGAAAACAGAACTAACAGTGTTTTGATTAAATTTGATATCAGTGAGATCCTATTTTGTAATGACTGAAGGAACTATTATTTTTCAGCCAAACACATCAGCTGACTTAAAATAGATTAGATAGCAAAGTGGTTAACCTGTGTCGTTATTGACTGCCACCGTATGTGGTATTCGTAATGGATTTTGAACGTGTTTTAACTTTGGCAGATGATCTTCCAAAACCGAAAACTACTGATGTAATTAGAAAAGGATCACTTACTGAATACACAGCAGCAGAGGAGAAAGATGATGGTCGACGCTGGCGTATGTTTAGGATTGGAGAACAGGACCATAGGGTGGACATGAAGGCAATTGAACCATACAAAAAAGTTATCAGTCATGGTGGTAAGGATTAGTGTTATGCTGAGGAGAACTGTTGAAACTACTACTTTCGGCTGATTTGCAGTGGCATGGGAAGAGCTTTGAGTGTGAAGACTCATGTGGTTATTCACTTGTAGTATTAAGTCATACGGTTGTTTTGATGTATTTTTTTCCAAAATAAACTAAGGTTCCAAAATGTACCCATGTTCAGATGAGGCTACTAACACAAGCATACATAATAACAGGCTAGCTGTTCATTATAGTGTTTTGTTTTTAAGAGTGTTGAAAGCATTATCTTTACGTCTGCTAAGGAAAAAATCAATTTACTGATTCTTCAGACAGTCTATGCAGTTTAGGTAGGAAGAAAAGTTGGCTATCTGAAACGTTATTAAACATGCTGAGTAAAAGTAGATGAACCTGAAAAAAATCACCTTGAGGTTTTCTGTAACTATAAGCAAGATCCTGTGCCCTTTTTAAAAATCGGTTGGAAACAAAAGTGCTGAGGTACTAAAAGGATTAATCCTGTTCTTACCCATGCCATCAAAGTCATTCCAAAGGATGTTAATCATTATGGTGATAGGTGCTTTATATATATAATGTGTCTATATAGAATGGGTGTTTGTAAAGTTCTTTAAGATAAATAATGAAAAAGCTTACTGTGTGTTCTTGACTTTTCTTTGAGTAAATGTGGTCAAGGTATAGTCACCTTAGTCACTACTGCTGCTTTTTTCTTTGTAGGTTATTATGGTGATGGGTTAAATGCCATTGTTGTGTTTGCTGTTTGCTTTATGCCTGAAAGCAGTCAGCCTAACTACAGATACCTAATGGACAATCTATTTAAGTAAGTCATCTGCCTCTGAAGAGGATCTTACTTTCATATTGTAAAACTGGGTATTCTTAAGTTCTGTTATCTTTGAAGCTTTTTGTTTCATATGAGGGGAAGGTAACAAATAGTAAGCAACTGTCTGCTTCCTGAGGAAGGAAAAAATGTTGCTCAATGCTGACAACTCTTTTTTAATATTTGAGCAGTACTAGAAACTACTTTAAAATCCAAAAATCTTCATTTGAAGGTTTTCTTTCCTTGCGTTTACAGGTATGTAATTGGCACTTTAGAGCTACTAGTAGCGGAGAACTATATGATAGTTTATCTGAACGGTGCAACAACACGGAGAAAAATGCCAAGCTTAGGCTGGCTTAGGAAATGTTACCAGCAAATTGACAGGAGGTAAGAAGTTGTGGAATGTTTTGTCACAATATTCATGTTTAGTGATATATGTTTAGGAAAACATGCTGTTTAATGTGGTCTCTGGTACTTGCTGGTTAAGATTAATTGTTAAGCAAATTGTTGAGTGTATTGAAAAGCTCTTCCAAAACAGTGTGGAATAATAGTGCAGGCATGCTTTTTTAGTGAAAGTAGTAATGTTAGAATGGTGAATACTGTTACTATCTAGAATTTCATTGAACATTCATAGATTACTATAGTAAGATAGGGTGGGTTCCTTCTTAACCACTTCATTACGGATGTGTAAAAAGATACCAAGAAATTTCTTTATAATGTTATTTCATTGTTTTCAAACTGATATTAACTTTCTGATTTCAGCTGTGCATTTTTCTGGTATTTTCTTCTGGTGGACAGTAATTTCTAATAATAGAAAGTCAATGCTAGATTTGTGGATACAGTTTTAACTGCAAAAGCACCCTTTGTTTAAAAAACAAGAACTTTGTCATGCTACCTTTACTGTTCTAGTAATTATGTCTAATATTTGAATTCTTCAGGTTAAGGAAGAATCTAAAATCATTAATCATAGTTCATCCTTCTTGGTTCATCAGAACGCTTCTGGCTATCACAAAACCCTTCATTAGGTAATATTATGGAAGATATTTCTTAAAAGTTTAAATATCAAACTGTTAAATACTTAGTGAACACTTTAAGTTGTAACTGTACCCTACGTTTGTTCTTCCACAGCTCAAAATTCAGCCAAAAAATTAGGTATGTCTTTACCCTGGCAGAGCTAGCTGAACTCATCCCCATGGAATACGTTGGCATCCCAGAATGCATAAAACAGTACGTTCTTTATTCAAACATGTTCTATGTTGACCATGTTTTGGAACTGATATATAATATATTCAGTGGTTGGTTTGAACATAATACTTTGTATTTAATAAAATTTAACTTAAACCATTGCTATCTCTAGGAGCAATTGATGATGAGCTACAGTTTTAATATGTAATAACAGTTAGTCAGAATGCTAATGTATAGGGATTTTCATATACAGTGTCCTATGTGATTACCAAATTATGGTGTGTGAGTTAGTCTTCTGGAGACAAGATCACACTGCAATTGTTCTACCCATTGTATGCTAAGTGGTCTTGAGTGAGAAATTCTATATGTTAATGATGTTATGTATGGTATCTTCAGTGTTCATGATAAAATGCAGAACAGCTTAAGGAGTGAAATATCACTTGGGTTGGGATTTAATTTAAATGAAGAGCTGTGGTGGAAAAATGCTGAATCCCTACCCACGGTACTTCTAAAACTACTTTGGCAGGGAGGGGAAGGCAGCATCAATGTCCTTGGTCTTTTCTTTTCCTACTACTCTTCCTTCTTTCCAGATCTTTGCCATATAGTATCCATTTTAATGTCAGCACAACTGATATCAGGTATGATGATGACACATCAACAAAATTTGTGGATGCAGTAATAAAGAGAAATCGTCAAACTTAGATCTTGAAAGAGCTAGGTAGCAATACTAATAATTCTATCAAATTATTGGAAGCTGTAACATGCAACCTATAGAGTATGTATCACAGTAAGGGATCATAAATGTGATGGAAACTGGGAACTCTATAAGGAAAGATGGTGTAGTATCACTAGACAGAGTGGCACATAAATGTTGGAAAAAGGCACATAGATGTTGGGAAAAAAAATACTGCTGCTTGCTGGAGTAAACCATCAGCTTGTTTTCGGCTGTAGAATTTTTGTATCCCATAGAGCAGATGCAGTTTCTTTGTTAGGGAAGAAAGACATGACAAGGCCTTGTGCTACTTTTAGAATGTTGTATGGGATTTTTAAGGATGAGTTATGGAAATTCAGGCTGTCATTCCAAGTCTTGCAAGACTATTTTCTGTACTAAGGAACTATTAAGTCTTAAGTCAGCCCAAGTTCAGCCTTTACAGGAGTTAATTCTTAGACTTCTCTGGTGAATGTCAGGCTTTAAACTGTTAGGAATACAGGCTTTCAATTTTAGTGATGGGTAAATACTGTATAAGAAGTTTTGTTGGGTTAATATGTTATGTCATGGTAATTAAATCTCAACTTAAAGATGTTGGAGGTGCAAAATGTTTTCTTACTTCAAAACTTGGTATGTTTCCACAAACTATATTGATACTAATGCTAGTTTACAGCTTCTGTTGAATTTGGTCTTCATATCTTATATTTACTGAAATCAAACTTTTCCTCACCAAGGTATGAAGAAGAAAAGTTTAGAAAGAAACAAAAAAGGTATATTTGTATTTTGATTAGGGTTGCATCTAGATAAGATCACTTGCACTGCAACTAACTCCCAGTTGATTGGCTTGTGTAAAGGAATAAGCATTTGTAAATATAAACATGCACTAGTGACCTAATTTTTATGCATGCAAGTAATGTAACATCTGAAACCTCACCCTGGATGTTTTAAGTATATTTGTAGATAGTCTCTAGTATTAAATGAGATTCCTGGTTTAAGTGAGTGTGTGGATTTTCAACCACATCTTCAAGAGGCAAAAGCATGCTTCTGTACAAAGTGATTTAATCACTTTTGCTTTTTCTAACAAGTGATGTCTGAAGAGCTGTTTTCAGGTGCTAAGCTATAGTTGAACTAGTCAGCAGAGATGCAACTATGGAGCAAGTTCTAATGCTGTATTTTTGTTTGATATTCACTTTAGTTATTAACTTGCACAGATGCAATTTAATATTTTTAGTGCTGTTTGTATTTGCAGTGCCTACATTCCTTGCTAATAAGCACTGGGTTTTGATTTTAACTTTCAGTCTCCTGCTAACCATTCAAGTTACCCTAGCAGCTGTGATAATTTTTTTTGAATTGCTGTTACTTTTTTCAATGTCTAACTAACAAATGTACTATAAGTTTTTGCTATTAATTTACCTTTTTCTTGACAACTCTTGCTGTGTATGTGCATAACTGTTGAGGGAGGCTTATTGCCAAAATTGGATAATAAACACAGGAACACTGAGATTAAAAATAAAAGGAATTTAAATTCTGTGAAAGCTAGCACCTAAAGCTACTGAGCTAGGAATTACTCCAATTAAGTGATGATCTTGCAGTGTTGTAACCTTAAGTTCTAAGACTTTGATACATAAGAAACCCTTTCAGTACATATTCAGAACAAGAGTTTTGCTTTTTTTCTCCAGTGTACGTAATTTGGCCCAATTGTATTGCAAGGCCCATTTACATCAGGCTGTAAAACCGAAACATTCAAACAGTAATGTGTAAAAGTGTTTGTTATACTGGAAATTTTTAAATACACTATCAATATTGCCACTTCCAAAGTAAAAACTTACTTGTAGAGGCAAGATCACAGGCACTAAGTGGTTGTGAGTCATTAATCAGGTTGAAAGCAACTGTAGGGAAAGGGAAATGTGTTGAAGAACAGTTACTAAACTTGTTGAGGATGGCAGTAGAAATTCTTCAGCTATATATATATATATATATATATATATATATATTTGAGTCTCTTTGGAAGCTATAGTATGATGTCCTTCTGTGGATTTATTTTGTGAGCTATAAGGTCTATGCATAGCCTGTTCACATTAGCTTACAGGTTCATACACTTCCTATAATTACAAGTCACGTCAAAATGTTTTCCTTAACATACTGCAATGAGGACGGGGTGAGTTGCAGCTTCATACTGTGGAGGTAAACACAGTACAACACTTGACAACACTGCTCCAGATTTGTTGGATCTGTATGTACTAGGTACAGTTCTTAAAACTGTGGAAAATAGAGTATTTGCTGCTCCTTTTTATGGGTTTGGATTAGAACTGTCATTGTTTTTAACATTTTGGAGAAACTGGCTTGTTATAGTTTAAGAGACCAAACAGGTAGATTAGACAACGTGGTTGTTAGAAGACAAACTCATCCTGAGCCTCCTGTTTTGGAACTGCTGTTGATTCTAAAATTATTTCCATGCACAACTTCTTTTCCAGAAGATATGGTTAAAATTGTAGCTTTTTCTTAAAATAAAGATGGAAAGTACATCTCAGGAATGTGAACCATCCCTTGGTTTCTGCAAAGCTACTTTGTTTACCAGTCTGAAGGCAGATATCAAAAAAAAAAAAAGCTTTAGGGGTATGATGGTGAATTTTTCCTGGAGTTCCCTGGAACTTTTCCATAAGAGTCTTAGAACTTAATAGAAGTGTTGCAGTTTAAGGAGCCACCTGTTTTTTTGATTCAACTTATGCTCTTACTTTCCTGGCTTAATTGCTATAACATTAAAGACAATTTTGTGCTAATACTGCTGTGTATGAATTCATTAAAGTAGAAGTGCTTGATGATATTGTGTTACCTGTAAACTTGTATTCCTGCTTGCATTCATTAATAAGAGCACAAAACTTGCTTATTTTCCTTGCTGTGCAGTCAAACTTCACTTGCACCTTTCAAATGCTATCCTTATTTAAATGGTTTCTTAATTTTAATCCATTTCTAGGGGGAAGTAAGTAAATATTTTAAAGTCTTGTTGTGACTGCATTCAATAAAAATCTTAACACTTCAATATTTATTTACTAAAACTTTTTCCATGTAAGAGCTTTCAGCATTTTCTTGTTAAGATTAATAGTTTTGCTTAATATGAGCTAACAGACTCAATTTGCTCTTAAGATAGGTTTAATTTTATTGCTTTCTTTACTAAGCAGAGTTGATCAAGAGTTGAATGGAAAGCAAGAGCAGAAAAGTGAACAATAAGTTTTGGAGTCCAAACAAGACTGAAGAATACACAGATGGAACGATGCTTTTTTCTTCATTTGCGATGTGTGTATATACGATGTAACTTCTTGCAAGAGGTGCTTAACTTCTTTGAACTAGCACACGATGGACTGTTCACTGCTGTATTGTTTTGTCTTGACTTTAGTAGTTACCTTTATGTAATCCTTTTATACTGCCAAATGTCAAAGAACCTTGTGTTTAGAGGATATTCTTGCAATTGTTTACCTAAATGATGCATGTTCTTCAGTAAAATATTTATGTATCTAAATGCTAAAGGAAAGATAATATATATTTTTATGACTTTGAGCAATATATTGTGTACCTGCTGAAGGAATTCATTTGCAGGTAGGCAAGGCCATAAATTACAGTTTTATTGTATAAAGTGCATGATCTGTTGCTGTAAATGGTCAAGTGCATTTCTTAGTTGTCATAGAAACCTTAATTTGTTTGAATATTAACAGTCACAATGTAGTCTCTCGTGTGGAGATCCTTATTTCTGTTCACATCTCATACAAGCAGTACCCATTTAACTCGTTAGAGTGAGCTTGAGCTTTGTCTTAATCTACTTCTCAAAATACATGTCTGGAGTTCTCTGAATTTGTTGGACAAAGGGTTTAAGCCTCTGCCACAATGGAAACTGAACTGTTTGAATAACTAATAGGATGCCGGACCTACTACTCAGACTTTTGTAAATTTAAGTTGCGAATTTAGATTGCTTCAGTAAATCAAGGACAGTTCAACTGCTGTGATGAAATGAGTTCATTCTAGTTCATCCTTCTTCCTGGATGAATATCAGCTATCACCAATAGAGACTCTAGTTATTTTCAGTGGAGCTTGGGCATTGCTTAGATATCTTATATATCTTAGCTATAATATCAGTTGTTTGCAGAGGTAGGGGGAGTCTTAGAATAACTGTCATCCTTACAGATGAAGTACCCCTTTCTAAAGCTCTTGGTTTGGCACCAGATACAGCACTAACTTCAGATATTAGCACTAACTTCACTTACAAAGAAGGCAATAAAAAGGGTTACTGCTCCACCCGTGCCCCACAATGGTATTAAAATCCTCTGTAAGAGGTACTGGATCCATAACTGAAGTTTATAGGCTTATCAGGGTAGCAATTATGCACTGGTTGGTAGGCTGTAAAAGTTTGTCATGTATCTGGTAGCTGTTTCCCTAGAAGGGCGGATACATGCAAATTAATCCATTCAGGAGCTGAGCAACTTAATACTATAGCAAATATTAAATCTTTCTTCACTTCGGTTTTTAGTATGCTCATAATTTTGTCTTAACAGCAAAAATATCTGTTCTTAATGTTAGTGTTATACAGTTTTCTTAGGAATAAAAAAGCGTTCAACTAGATTACTACCTGTCACTGACTTGTATCAGTCAAGAGCTAATTCCATGATCAAGATTTATTACTAATGACCACTTAATGTAGTATCTTTAATGATACACATAATAAACTGAGAGGAGATCCATGTCAGATGAGGACGAATTGTCTGTCTCTCTGAGAGTTTGCATGCAATTCAGAGACTTTCATCTCAAGATCTAGGTACTCTTGTTATGCTAGCTTCTGTGTGATGATTTCAAAAAGATTAATATATAGGATGTTCTTATTCAATAGGCGATGTTAATTTCAAGTTGCCTTACATCTGACATCTGCTTTCAAAGGATCCAAATAGAACATTTGAACAATTTCTTTAGGGCTGTCTTATCTCCTGTTTCAATTTTGATATCGACCTAGTTTAAAGTTAGTAAATTGGATGCTTCCATAACCTGTTAATTTTAATACTAATACTTCTACAATGCAGTGCAAACCTGGAAATCTTCCTGATTTTTGCAGATTCAGTGTGGGTTCTAAGGTATATGTTAAGCATTCCAGTAATCTTGTTTCAAATTCTTCCTAGTTCTAAAAAAGTATCCTTCTCAGTAAAATCACATTCTTAGTGGGAGGATTGCCCTTCTGTGTGTCCTTTTCCTCCTTATGTATATAGTGCAGTATAAAGTGCTCTGTATAGGTTGTAATCTCAAATTATGGGATTATTAACTTTGTTTTTCATGGTAGCTGGCTGGTTCAATGGTTTCATGTTGCAGTAGTTTTATTTCTTTTGGAAATGTATGTATGCTCACCTAATAGTTTCTTTAGTATAAGTTTTTGTAAATGAATATACAACACAATAGATCTGTCCCTGAAAGATACACAGCATGAGAAATTTGTGTACTAAAGAGCGATGCCCCTCTGACCTTTTCCAGCTCATCATTTAATGGTGAGGGGGATGTTTACAAAAAGCAGAGGTCCCAAAGTTATCTTGAACACAAATTAACTTCTTGTAAAACTTAAGTTATTCTATATACTTCAGAAACTATAATATATTTTAATATTTAAAAACATTAAAGAGTCAGAATGTCATACTAATAAAGTTATTTCAGAACCTGAATCACTTTGTGGTAAGTTACAGTATTATAGGGAGTTCACCTTTGGCACTTCTTCCTAGAGGTAAAACTTGTGTTGCTAGAATACAGTTTGAGCTCTGTCAAGATAAGTTTGAGTCACTAATTCACCTTCAATTTGGAGATTGTAATGAGTTTGTGTGTGAGAATATATATATATTTATGTGCTAATAAGTAATTTTTGGTATTATGGGGTGACACAAATGGAGTTGTTTGGCATAGCAGCCTCTGTATGTGCAGATGTGAGGTTCTGTAAACTGAGTTATGCAACAGGAGAAACGTTCAGAAGTGGTAAAAGTATTTTGGAGAAAGTAATTAAAAATGGTGTGAATAGACTCTAGATTATATGAATGTTCTTGATGGTTTTATGTAGCATGGCAAAGCCATGTTCTGTTAGAAAGTAATGAAGAGGGATGTATAAGGATTTAGTTCTGAAGCATATGGGAGTCTTTGAAGTTCTGGAATTTAAAATACACACTTTTTGGTTCCAAAAGCTTAGAACTAGTTAGAATAATCTGTAACCTTGTTCATAAATTTTTGCAGCTTAGTGTATTGTTCACTGAAAGTAAAGAACAGTACCTATTGCTGTGAGGAGCTGTGTAGTGAAAAACAGTAGTTAGATTCTAAATTGCACACAACTAGTATATAGCCTGGTATGTGTTAGCATGTTTTGGCAAGTCTCATACACTTAAATGCTGTATACATCATACACTTAAATGCTGCAATGATATATTAGAACCTTTCAGTGGTAAATTTGCCAGACTTCAAAGTTAGATTAAACGGTGGTGGTGATGGAATCTTTTATGAAATTACCTCGCTGTCTCATGAGGAGAGGGCACCAGTGCCTAGTCATGTGTTACAGCCTCACTGTCATCCACTGAAAAGACTGTAGGATCTTAAAAATAAAAATTAAAAAAAAATACACTGAATAGGTTGAATAGGACTGGATCTGTCATAGAGTGTTAAGCTTCTTGCTGAAAAGTGTATTTCTTTCAGTGTCCACCTTCTATGTATTCTACAGACTTGTACAGTATTTATGTAGAAAGATGGCTTACGCACAGCTCTTAGCACAAGCTGCTGTCTTTGGAGGTGACACTTATTTGAATCATTCCAGTCTCCCTCAGAAATTTCATATGAAGAACAGGGAGAGGGTGAATAGCTTGCATGCTTTTTTTTTTAATTGTGGAAGTTTTGTAAGGGTTTGGGGAAGATTCTTACTGAGTCCTCATGGATGCTGGTCATTCTCTAGAGGATTTGTTTCACAGCCTGGTTGTTGGAGGTATTTGAACAAGTGTGCTTTAATGATACTTTTCAAGGATACCTGATTTTAGTCAGTAGCATTCTAAAAAATAAGGAATACTTATTTTTTGAAGGATGAATCGTGCAGGTTTCCTAATTTCAGAATTAAGTTGAACAATACATTCTTCTGTCACCTGTTGTTCCCTGTATTGAGCTAACAGGAAAAAAGTGCAAGCCCCTGCTCAGGGTAGCTGTTTTTTGACATGAAGGTTCAGAGTCACTGGTTCCAAAATGTGCTGATGGAAGATGGATGCTTAATTTCCCCATGGTTGTAGTTACTCTGTCATCTCCAGGCATTTTCTTTAGTGAAATAAAATGCCCTAGTGTAGGAGGGCAGTCTACCAGTTGAATGGTAAATAGAAGGGCTGAAATGCTGTCTGTTAATATCAATAAACTCCAATCTGTGTGCAACGGGAAAGTTGTGGTTCTTAACAAAATGAACCTGCAGCAGTCATGCGAAAACAGTTTATAAATAAAACAGTTTATGAACCATAGATGTTGTACGTGGGTTAAATAACTGACCATATGTACTCTTTGAAGCTTTGATGGTATTTTCCTTTGCCCCTTGAATATAAAACCATGCAAGTACAGGGCTCTTCACCTACCTCTTAATGTATTATAACTCCCTTTTAAATTAACGTCTCTTCTGCTTCCCATGGTGTCACGGAGTACTGCGATAAACATGTCTGAACGTGCTAGCTGCTAGCCCTCATTGCGAACGTTACGTGGGGAAACCTAAACGCAATAAATGCTTTTGAAAGAGGTCTGGACGTCTCCTCTTAGGGCTTGGGCCGTTACCAACCCGTAGGCCCTTGAACACCGCCTCTCCCCCTCCCAAGCCCCTGGGGGCCAAGCTCCTCCCTCGGCCTTCCGCTTCCGGGCCGCGCCGCTCCTCGTCCGGCCGATCGGGGCGGGTGAGGCCGGGGCCGTGCGGGGGGCGTGGGGGTCCCGGAGGGGTCCCAGGGGGAGCCGGGTGCGGCCCTGGCGACGCGGTGCCGGGCTCCCTCCCTCGTCGGTGGGTGCTCGGCGCCGTGCAGTGCGGTGAGGGCCACGCTGTGTTTTCCAGGTCCGCTTCCTCTCGTTTTTTTGATGAGAGCGAGGACGCAGCAGGCGCCCGGAGCCGTGGCTGAGCAGGAGGGTGGCCGGCCCGCCGCAGTGAAGCATGGCGTACCAGCTGTACAGGAACACCACGCTGGGGAACAGCCTGCAGGAGAGCCTGGACGAGCTCATACAGGTGCGGGCGAGCCGGGCCGCGGGGGCTGCGCGCAGGGCTGGAGAGGGAGGACTAGGGCAGCTCAGACGGCCCAGCGGTGGTGCTGTGGGTGCTGATGGGCCGTGTTGGAAAGCTTACCGGCCGAAATCAGCCGCTGTTAGCGCTCTGTTCACGTGGGAAGGCTTCAGCTTAACGTTCCAGACAAAGGAAAGTGTGTTTTTAAAGCGGCATTTTCCCCTGTCGCTCCGCCCAGTAAATGGACAGCCAGATGAATCCAGAACACTGCAGTCGGTTTCCTGCTCTTATGCTTGTTTCCAATGATTGTTTCTCAGTCGAAATCTTTGTATAGCACAAATAATTCTCTTAGCACATTGCTTCCTTTCCCAAAGTTAAAATGGGAAAAATGAAATAAATGCTAGAACATGATATTTCTGTAAAGCATCCTTCTAGAGAACTGCTTCATGTAAACTTTGTAGTGATGTTTTTAACTTTTAGTGCATTCTTTGAGTTAACTTGTTTTTTTAAAACCACTTCAGTCGCAGCAGATCACTCCTCAGCTGGCCCTTCAGGTGTTACTTCAGTTTGATAAAGCTATCAATTCAGCACTGGCACAACGAGTCCGGAACAGAGTCAATTTCAGGGTAAGATAACTTCACATCAAAGTTCTGGTGAGCTACAGCAATTGCATGCTAATGCAGAATGTCAGTAAAAACTGTGCTGTAAGTGGAAACTTACAAAGTTTCTTTTTGACTCTGAAATATGACTACCTACACACATGTTGTGTGTGTGATTGTAAAGCTTATTCTCTTACTATTAAACCAGGAAACTTTTGGAGGAACACAAAAATCAAAAACAGAGATTTGGTCAGATGAAAACAGAGGAAGGAGAAGAGGGAAATGCTTTGATGGGTAGCATTTGCCATCCTCAGTGTCTTGTAAATGGAGAGACTTTTGCTTCTCTCAGTTGTACCTTGCAGAAGTGAGATAAAGCCAGATTTTCACCCCGCAGCTCTGATATGAAAAGAGTTGTAGATTTACTTGTATGCAAATCGCTGAATGATTTTGCATCTATATTCTGTAAATGTCACAGAAAAATAAGTTTGTTTTTTTTTTGTTCAGCCACCCACCCTAATTAATGTCAGATAGCCAGCAAATTATGTCAATTTGATTGCAATTTTGAGAAAATACTGTTGTCCTAATACTTTTGCAGTCTATGCAGAATATAGTAACAAAGTGTGCTTTTAGGATTTTAAATTATTTTTCCACGTAGACATGTTAGAGATTTTTTTTTCCTTGTATACTTATTTGTATACGTAATGTGGTGTAGAAAAGTGTTAAGGATGCGTTAAGTAGAGAACTAAAAATTTTATATGGAACTTAAGTTCCAAGAGAAGCAATTTAAAATAGGGGAAGATGAAGGCCAGAAGGTGTACATATCAACATATTCAGTAATTTATGAAATGTAGGGGGATACCCCTTTATGCCACATACCTATGTTTTGTCATTAATTTTTTATTTACACTGTTGCAGAATTTGCATGTTGTTACGATCACTGCTGTTACTGATTTTTTTTTATATCCCATATTTTAAAAAATGTTTTCTGATACTGAAGTAAGTTATACAGATCCTTTATACACATCAGAAAAGGTACAAGCTGCCTTAGCATGCTTATGAAGCTTCCCTTTGCATAGGTGTAACATCACGATGTGGTCTTGAAAACTTCGTCCACTGGAGGGCATTTAAACTACAGTTTTCCTCAATTGCTTGTTTGCTATGTTTGCATGTATTCATGTTGACAGTTGGCTTTATGGTTAACTGATTTATAGCTCTAGAAGGTATGTAGTTCTGTAAACAGTAAACGTCACATTTTCGGTATGCTTCCTATAGAAAATGTCTCTTGTCTTTTTAAAGGGGTCTCTGAATACATACAGGTTCTGTGACAACGTGTGGACATTTGTACTGAATGATGTTGAGTTTAGGGAGGTCACTGAACTTGTGAAAGTGGATAAAGTGAAAATTGTAGCATGTGATGGAAAAAGTAAGTATGGACTATGATATAATTAAGCTGAGACACAAAACTTGATCGTTTATAGAAAGATTTGACCAAATGCCCAATTAAGGCAAGACTGATTGTATTTTCAGACAAGTAGTAGGGCTCTGAACTCCATTTTACATATAATGAGAAATGAAACAAAAGCAAGCTGAATGCTTCTCTTATTGCCAAACACTGAAATAGGAATGTGTGAGACTGCTGGACATCTGTTGTTGAACTACCACCACTACAGCAATTACAAAGTCAAAAGTAATCTGGTTTGAATTCCTGTGTGGTGATTTCTGTAGTATTAACCTGTTTGTTAGAACAGCACCATATTTTATCTGAACCAAAGACTGCTTCATGAGTCTGAGCAAGCAATTGTCTGAGAAAACTGTTGAAGCGATTGGTTGCTGGATTTGATAGTAGGGGACCCAAGCACATGAAAAGCTTATGCTGGCACTGCAGATCATACTATGTAACATGTATTGCTCAACAGGCCCACTGCATGTACACTGCTTATGGGAGTTTGTTCCATATCTGCTTGACAACATTACTTTTTGTCGATGTTGCTTGAAATTCTTTACTGGAAAAAAATCATTTAGTGACTTCTGTGGCAAGCTGCCTTGTAACTTTTAACCATCAATGTGGCAGAATGTCACTAATGTGTGAAAAGGTGCCAGTTTCACGGGGAGGAGCGAAGGGATGCTAAAAGGAACATATGAGAATGGAAAGTTAAGCATACCCTAGACTTCTGACACAAGTTCCTCATGGCTTCTTGGATCCTGGCATGATTACATTGGTCATGTCCAGTTGTAGTTCTAAACAGCTGACAGAATTTATTGTTTTCTCAACTTCTGGTATTAGGCAAGCATACAATCATACTCTGTTTATTTTTGTGTGCTCACTTTAGCTAGTAGAGGAAACCTTATTTTCAATTTGTTAATAATGTTCACACTCGCTGAAGGATGCAGATAAGATTTAAAGAACTGGGTGATTTAAAGTTGCTATTACAATTTCAGCCATTGAATGCCATATTCAGACATAAACACAAAGAGTTGACTTGCTAAAGAAACATTGTAGTAGACATTGACTTGTCTTTCCCTATACCCAAAGATAAGTATTCTTTTTGCTATAGCACTAAGAACAAGAAAGCAGTACTGGTAGTAATACCAGAAATTGCGTTGGTGTCAGTTGATGCTTCTGACAAAAGTTCAGAACAGAGAATTGCTCTCAGTTGTTTTAATGAAGGTCATACTGATTCTCACATTTAAAAATGCCTAAGACATATACAGTAGCACACACTCTATAGGAGCTTATATTATAGGATGTGCTAAAAGTTTTCTCTTCAATAGATCATGTGACTTAGCAAGATGTGCTTGTGACTGCAGTAAAGTGTATATCACTCTGAGTTACAGCAAAGCTTCGTGGATTTTTGGTGCCATAGTAGCAAATGATGTGTGTGCACAACCTTGAAGTTTTGCGCTGGCTCTTTTCAGTGTTGCTAAACAAAGTGAAAGAGCACAAGCAGTTCATGCCTCACATTGATAACAGTGGAAGGAACTACTTAGGTACAGAATATGTTCTGTTCTAAAATGCTTGGGGGATGCTGTTGAGCTTGCGGAAGGTGTTAGAGAATGGTACTGGTTCTTTTTAGCTTAACTCTGTAGTGTGGGTATGTATAACTCACGCTTTCTCTTTTTCATTTCCAGACACTGGTTCCAATACTGCCGAATGAATAGAACTGTGGTTTGCCTGCAATATTTTCTGTTAATATGCAGCACTTTCTGGAGAGAAGCATGGAAAGGGACTGTATTCATACTTGATTCTTGTGATGCAAATGTGAGTTAATCCATACTAAGAAAGCATCACAGAACAACAGTGGAAGAAATACCTGTAGCATTTCTTCAGTTCACCACATGGGGCATGAAGAACACGATGTTACTTTTTAAAAAAAAATACAACAGATACTGTTGCCTTTTTTTGTTCAAAATAATTTCTCTAATAAACTTTTATTTAAAAACTTGTGAATGAATGAGTGATCATTGGAAAGCTTTGTGTAGGAACAGACAGTAATATGTTCTCCCAATATTGTCTAAATGTGTTTTGAGTAATGTTGCAAATGTAAAAGGCTTTCAGTTCCAGGGTTCTGATCTGAGTATGGTTGCATTGACTAGGACCGCAAGAAATGGCTGTTTAAAAATAATGTTAGAGGACATCAACAAAAACTTAGCAGCTCATGCTGGTCATTATACTTGTCTGTTTGTTACTGCATCTTTCTATCCATAAATAGATAATAGCTATCTGCATATATCTTACATCTATCTATTATTAGATAGATAATAGGTATCTGTAAATATCATGGTACACTATGCTAATAATACACTAACCTGAATATTAAAATATTATTGCACAGCTCATGAGTCAAAGACTGTTAAGATTGCACTACATTCTCAACAGATGTTAGTGCTGCTTATTTTCATGTTTATCTAATAGATTTTTATGTGGAATTCATTTAATTGAGCACCTGGCAATCAGGATTTCAACAAGAGTTGAGCTATGAAATTAGAGACTTCAAATGGATAACTGTGTTCTTTAGATTTAAATATACCACTAAGTAACTTCAATCAAGAGACCCTTAAAACAGTTACTGCACTAGAAGTATGAATGTAACATACAGCTTCTATGTCTCACTTAACAGCATGTCCCAGTGTGGTTGTAGGAATGCTAGCTGTTTCGGCTGTGTCAAATTCATTTATTTTTGACAGTAGACTACTTACAGATTATTAGAAACTGGGAATTATACAAAAAAAACACTCATGGAGTAATTATTTTTTTTAATCAGTCTAAATCTTTGTGCCAAAACAAGCATAATTTGTACATTGAAATATTCCTCCATATGTTAGTGGCTGAGTCCGTTAATTAAACTAATTAAGTTCTAGTATTTCCTTTAACATTTTTCCAGTCTATTATAGATCTCTAAATCCTGTCTTTGGTCATCAAAGGATGTATGTTTGGGGGAGGGGGGAGGGGGGCTGGGATAATGTCTGCTTCCCTCTTTTAACATCTTCTGAACATATTAAAACTGCCTTGTAGCTCACCTGCCTTATCATGGCATTAAGTGAAAACGTTGAATTCTCTCTTATTATTTCTATTAGCAGAAATGAGAAGCAAACATTTGACTGAAAGCTGCCTTCCCTGACTCATTTTTCCGAGGTACAGCCAAGACAATCTAGGCTAGTTTTGAAACCGTTTCCTCTGTGGCAACCCCTGCCTTATCCCACTGTGACCTGGAAATGACATTTAGAAGGTGTTTAAAACATGAAATTTAGTGCTCTTGATCAAAAGTGCTGATCATTGAGGGAAAACAAGGATCCTTCCATGCTCCAGACCTGGACTCTCTTCTATAGGCAAGAGATTTTTCTTGTTAAGTGAGAAAAGACTTCACAGACTTACTTAGTAGACTGCTCCAAGTATTACGTTTATGACTAATTTTTTGTCTTATATCTCTGCTAAATGTCTTCTGTGAGCTGCAGATTGGTATGTAACTGATTTCGAATCCAAAAGAACAGGCTATTGCTCTTATTTGAGCAGTACAGTATGTGCTGAGGTCATTATCTCAAAGGATGCAGAGGTATGGTTTTCCGTTTTTTTCTCCATCATACTCAATCTTCTAGGTTTAACTGGTTTGTTTGTTCCTTTGCTTGTCTTCCCCCCTCTAATAATCATCTGGAAAATGAATTTCATCCCTCTTGAATGTGTTTGCTGTTCCTACCTTCAACCCTGCAGTCTTCCTGTCTCTGGACAGAAACTTCTCAACCTCCAAGACTTGGTAGCCTCCCTCCTAGTACAAATAAATATACATCAGCTTTTGTTCCAATTAAGTCTGCATTAGCATACTTACTAGTCTTTTTTCCATTAAAAACAGATTTAATAGAGAAGCAGCATTATACTGATGTGTTTTTTTTGTATGGAATACATTTGTTTGCATTTCCTTCATACTACTCCATCTGATTTCTCTTGCCTTTCAACACTTGAATACTACTGCTCTGTGAGCGCTCCCATGCTTAGTCCTACTTCAGCTGCTAGTTGAAAGGAAACATGTAACTGAGAAAGCAAATTGTGTAATGTGTATATATGCTATGAAAAATGGCAAACAAAAAAGGAGAAATAATTTTGATGGCAAAGATGTCTGCTACTTAGTAACTGTTGACATTCAAATCAATGTGAGCAGGACCAGAAATGATCAAGTTCATAAATTCAGGACAATTTTACTGACTTTTTTAAAAACAGGAAACAAGAAGAAGCAAGAGTTTCACAAGAGATCTAGACCTGGTTCTTTGGAGAAGGATAAGATGATTTGGTATCCTCTGTAGTGATACGTAACAGTAAGACTGAACAGTATACCCTACTTATCTGGTGGTTCCCATTCACTTGAATACTGAGATCTGAATGTTGCCTTGCCTTTGAAAGCATGGAAGCATTTGAAAAGGAGATGGGTATTCTGAAATGAATTTAAATGCACTGTACTTAAAGCACTCAAGTTTTTCTGTAGTGGAAAAATGTGCAAATGCTGAAGTGTGACTGATGTTCTTAATTAGCCTGGTGTTTGGCCCGAGTTAAGTGAGTGGCAAAAAACAACACAGATTAAAAATATGTTGTTACAGATTCTTCTGAACTGAGATTTTTCCTTTTGCTAATAGTAATGTAGTTTTAAAAGAAACGCACAACAGACTTGAAAGATTTTGGAGGAACTGGAATGACTGGGGACAAGAAAGAATCTGTTTCTGGCACAGTGATAAAGAAGGGACTGTGCACTGCGAGAATCTGTGTTATTTTAACTGTGTGAAAAGATAGAAAGCATAGACAAATTGGGAGCAAGGGAACATTTTAGATGAAACAGCATACACATGAGTGGAAACAAATGGACAAACAAGCATGTGCTTCTATAACCTAAGACGCTCCTTTCATCTCTGCAGCTGGAAGTCCAAAGGCCCATTTGTACAGAACACCAGGAAAAGAGAAGTTACAGACAAAAACTGAAGGAAGGAAAGGCAAACATACCTTGATGTTTATAGTTTTGCTGCCTGGGCAGTTATCAGTGGTATTAGAAGTTTTGTTTGACATTTGGATTCTGTTTTAGTATCTCTATTTAAAATTGTCTGATGACATAGGATAGTTCTGGTTACTGCAAATGCATCAAGCTGTTGTTCTGAAAACCACTTGTTTTCCACTCTCATGGTGGAATCCTTGTTTTCCAAGTATTCTGAATTTAGCTTGCAAAAATAGTTTGTTTTAAGCTCGACTACTTACTGTTCCTAAAATTAACTTGCATAATCCTCATATTTTTGCTTCATGACAGTGCACCATTAGGCAATGCAGGTATCTGATGTTCTTGCATCTGCGGGACATTTCTGTGACGTGGATCAAATCTGGATGCATACGGACTATGAATACTTCAGCTTTTTGTAATCAATCCTGTAGTTCACTCTTGCGGTCTGTTTTCCTTGAGAGCCAAAAGGCAATCTGCATATGCAGTGGAGAAGCATTTGGCACCCTTGTTCCTTGCATGGTTATGTTACAGTGCAAGAGCTCCAGCTGCCACTCTTTGATGTCTGTCTGTTCAGCAAATATACTTTTGAAAGCTGCAGATGTTAGTGTTGATTTTGTATATGTGAAGAAAGAACATGCATAAGGGCATACACCTCCCACCCCCCTTTTTGTAGGCTATCTAATTTTCTTGAACTCCCCAAGCAGCATAAGTTGTTTACCCTGTTAACTCTGCTATCTCTTTAGAAAACACTTGAGGCATACTGAAGCATAAATAATTATTGGAAATAACCTTTTTGATTTCCTCAATTGCTCCAGGAATGCCTTAAAGAGTACCTGCCTGTGGCATGAAGACTGCTGCCTGCTCACTGCAAAAGAGAAGCTTGCCTATGCCTCTGGAGGAGTTAATTCCTGCTAAACCTCACAGCTGCCAAGACAAGCTCTGACACTGGCTTGGCAGCACAGTTTTCAGCTCTAACCACATTTCTGGGATGGTGTTTGTCCAGGCCCCTGATCTGCTGTTTCTGTGGAGGCTATTTCAGTTCACTGATGGAGAGCGGGACAAAGAGAAGGTAAAGGGTTTTGGTGCCAGCATTCTTCCTGCTTTTTATTACTGTACTCTCCTTCATACCTTTCTGGCCGTTTGCTGTTTCCTGTGTTTGAATTTCTGCTAATCCCTCCATGTTCATATGATTGACGTGCTTTGTGATCTCAGGAGATTGGCTGAACTTTTACCTTAAAGTATTAACTGAACATTTGTTGTACTAAGCTATCTTAATGTCCAGCAGAAGACAAACTATCTCACTGGCTACAGCATCAGTTTGCTTGCTGCTACCTGTTCGGTTCTTCCTATGTTACGGATTTGTTTGCTTATTTGTTGTTTTTTTGTCAATTTATTTTATAAAGGTCACAGTGACTTCCACCTAGTGGAGAAAAAGCAAAAGATACCTTTGCATCTTGACCTTGAGCTGCAGTGGATGTTTTTATTTAGAAAGAAACTTAAGGAAAAAAAAAGTGAGAAAAAGGAAATAAATCCGTAAAAGTGGCTATGGGTCACTGCCTGTGTAAACACAGCTTCTATGAGAAAAAGGGATTATGTTAATTTCTAAAGTGCATAAAACCGGATGTTAGCTAAAGCAAGCTGTTTACTCAGTCAGGGATGTGAATATCTCACTTCAAATGTTATAAAAGACAAATCAAGGAAGAACAGTAAGTACAGAGCAGGAAGGATTTATGACAAATTTCCAGAAGACAAGTTTAGTCAGGGTCATTTTGTAATGTGACACAATGACTATTAGGTACAATGAAGTAGATAAGAGGTACTGGCAATACATGGATATTTGCTTTTGAGGATCCTCAGTGGCACAGGAAGTAGTATTTCAGTTAAAGTACTAGTGACTTGGTTTTGGTTTTCAGTGCTCTAAAAGTTCCTGGGGGAAATGTTCGGTGAAAAAAAAAGAAGACAAGTAGGAGCGTAGTAAAGAACATGTTAACTTCAGTAAGACAGTACTGGGAGATCTGGACTTCTGCCTCAATGATTTAGAGGGAATCCTTCATTAGGAAAATAGCTTTGCTCAGAGACAAATTTACTGTATAAATTAGACATATTATGGTATAGTAATCAATGGCTGAATCAACTTCATTTATAACAGAAAATATTTTACCAATATTTTGTTTCTATAGGTCGTGTTTGCTTCTATTTTTTTCAGAATTTATTACCTGTTTTACTCTGAATTTATTTCCATTGACCCATTTCTTTATTATAGAATGCTTCAGAGAAGACCATTATAAAATATGAAAGAAATGCAAAGCAAGAAGGAAGTAGACCCTCCTGAATATAGTTAAGAAGAGTTGTTTACGGACCTTCTGTTTAAATATATATTATGCCAGTTTCAGCTCACATTAGGTTGTTCTTGTAAAAAGAAAGTGAAAAAAAACTTGAATTAATACCAGGTGAGTATAAAAAGAATACATCTGTTACTAGACATCAGAATTACAGTTTCACCTTCCTCCTGTGAGTATCTTGAAAGGCAAATGGGAATTTGCAACATACTTCCTCCTTAAACAACTGGTGGTTTATTTAAAAATCAGGTTGTTAACAACAGACTGTGGACAGAAGCATCGTAAGTAGATGTTTCATACTCTCACTAGACCAAGTTAACTCTACTATTTCTGATATGATTATATTTCTAATTTAGATAGCCAAGGATTTTATTGATTAAGTTCATATGGTGTTTAACCTATTTTTTAAAGACGGACCTGTATTCTGGTTATACCAATACTACTTTGGGCTAGGGTTTGTCCTACTCTATTTCAAGTTTATTCTTTTTTCAGTTCTGCAACTAACCTTGCCAAGATGCATCATTTCTTTGTGCACCATCACTGATTTTCCAAGATGCTATTTATTTTATTTCTGAGATACTTCGAGATCTCTGGAATACATAGTTCTATATGGGCGTTGAGTGATATTTTTTATTGTCATTTGTAATGAGGAGACATATAAATTTTTTTTCCTGTATCACTGCTTTGACATATGACTGAACTCATAAATATGACATTTCTAATGTCTTTGGAAGAGGAAATGCTGTGAACATTCCTCTCTCAGAATCTTATTATCTTAGTTCACATTGTCAATTTGGGAGTAGCCTCATGTTCCTCCAGAAGAAATTAGGTCACTACTGAAAGGAGAAGGGTGAGTTGAAAATAAATTTGCACAAGATATGCCTTTGTTTTTGGAACCAAATTATCTGAGATAAATTGTGAGTAATCCAAAATTCTGAATGCTGTTGGTGATGGTAAAATAGTATAATCATGTTGGAAAAGTAAATATTTTGTCAGAGACTCCATACAGCCCATGAGGTGTCAAATGAGAGTCCAGCTACTCACTGACTGTTTCCACCCGTTTCTGTCTAACTGACCAAACACACCGAAGACAGTCAACTGCCTCAAAATATTATGGCATAAGCCATATATAAAGGCTTGGGAGCAAAGCCTCACAATAGAAATAGGAAAGAGTTAGAAATTCCTGAGAACCAACTTTTCAAGCTAGACAGGTTTAAATAAAAACCAAACTTTTTGGTGGGTTGGGCAGATGGACTGTATTTAAAGGCTAAATATACTTTAAAACCCTTTTGATGTAATTACCTTTCATTCATTTTTGTTACGCTGTAAGGCATTGCTTTTATGATGTAATAGGTGTATGTTTACAGCACAAAAGTACTTTGTGTATGTGGTTTGACTAGTTCCCTGAGAAGAGGTAAAACTTTTGTATATATGCTGGTTCCCCTTAGGCCTTCATATTTAATGGGCAAGCTCTTTCAACTGTGGACAAATGTTAAATTATCTGTTTCCAGTTCTAATCAGGAAGAGCATAGATTGTAATAAGTAACATTAAAAGAAAAGTTATTGTGACTCTGCCAAGAGACTTACTGTGGAACTGATCTGAAGTGGCTTATTTTGTATTTTTCAGATCTAGGTACTTCTTGCTCTCTCTCCATCTGAATTTTTTTTTTTTTTGGTCAGGGCAGTCTCTGTCGATAGGTAAAACATCCACTGTTATTTAGTCTGTACAAGCAATACTTCGTATTTCTGAGAGAAGAAAACCAAAGAAGTTATACATATTTACAGACTGACAGGGATAAAAATTACTATAACAAATCTGTAAGTAACCTGTGAGTATAAATCTTTCTTTGCAAAATACTTTGGAGATCCCTTCTTTGGGAATCTGTCACTGTTTCAGGCTGAGGTCCCTCCTACCCCAAGCACCCTTTCACTCTTTGTAGGTGCTCAGAAGGTTCTTGGAGAAATACATTTAGTTTTTCTTAGAGACGTTTGTTTGATGGATGGGATTGGTTTTGATAAAATTCCTTAGAATAGACAAGTGAGCTGGTTTTTTTGTTTGTTTTTTGTTTCTTCTCCATGACTATGGATGTTTGTTTTCTATTTTCCAAGGGAAAAAGACAACGTACAGACCACCTTCACATAATTACAAACACATTGACCCCGCTCTGCCTGATTTAGTCTAGAAATGTGAATGTATCCCAATCCCACCAGTGAGCCAATGGCAGTAGTTAACCACTTTGGGTAAATATATATTAATCTACAGTACAAGAAAGAGCTCCAACTGTCAAAATCAAAATAGGCAGCTATGGCTTGGTTGCAGTCATGCAGTTCATGTTGGGAAACTTGAGTTTGTGCCCTGAGTTAGCATAGAAGTTCTGTTCTGAATGAATGTACTGCAAAGGTGAATATTTGTTATTTAATGCTGAATTGGCTGCTGAAACCATTTTAAGTTTTGTATGCTATTAACAGATTAGCATAAAGCTTAAATCTCTATTGCAGCTGATTTCTATTTACAGTACTTGGAAAAAGCTTCCTAGTGGAGCCAGGATTCTATAAGATTCTATTACTTTATTCAGTCTTTTTGGGTAAATAAATGCCCAATGATAGGTTAGATATTTGTTTAATTGGCAGCTTGTCTTGCTGATAGTTGTTATTGTTTTGCCTTTAACGATTGCTGTGAAATCAGTGTTGTTTTAAAAATCAGCATTTACAATGAAATTTGTTTTAGAATGTCCAACAAAACTGCAGTGGCACGCCTTCTCAAGTCAGTTATTTAATCTCCTCATCCTATTTAAATCAATGTTTTAAAGAACTGCGTAGTTCATAATTGTAACAAGCTGTGGAACTGCTTCAGATGTTCTTTGGATAATGGTTGTTCTCCACAGGAGACTTTGAATTTATAAGGGTAAGAGCGCTTACTGATAAAAAAAATTACTAGGGAAAATTGTTGATTGTTTAAAGGCAACTGAATTAAATCCTCACCATCTTAGGTAGTGAAGCACTGTTGGATCCACAGGAAGTAGCTGGCTTTAATGTGAGGTGGGTAAAGTACACATAGGTGAAATACAGTTCACAGATCTTTCAGCTTAAAGAAACTTTAGGAAAAAATGAATGTCAGATGTTTTGTTCATCTAAAAGGCCCAACACACTACTGGATGTGGCAATTACATTACCGAGAACACTCCTTATAATATTTTCTTTTCTGGGGGGAGGGATAGAGAGGAAGATGTTAGAAAATGTAGGTTAGCATACAGTTAACTACTTAAGCATCCCTTCACGTGTATTACAGATGGAGAAGTGGGGTGCAGATGGATGAAATAATTTAATGGTCTGCCTGGGAGCAGTTAGTTCTCCTCAGGTGACTGCAGCACACAGAATACCAAGAAGCCACCAATTTCGGTGTGTTTGATTTTATTGGCAAACCTTTTTTTATGGCCAGCAGCTATTGACACCAGTTAAACAACCATAAACTGCCTGAAACAAAAGCAAACTGACGCTAAGCCGAGCAGTGTGGCAGGTGCCAGGTACTTTACAAAAAAACAATCAATTGTATAGTTTCACCTGTGCTCGTACCAGGACGCGGAGTCACTCTGGCTTGTGACCTGGCCATGCTTTTCTAAAACAAAAAGGAGCTCTGGCGTCGCTTTTGCGAACAGTCAGTAGATGGAGAATGGGAAAAACACCGGCCCCGCTTCTTTAGGGCGGCCGGGGGGAAGCCGCCAGGGATGCGCGCCCTGTCTGAGGAGATGCCCGCAGGGAGAGGAGGGGGGAAAGCGGGGGGGGGCTGCGCCCTCCCACCCCACCGAGCCCGGTGCAACCCCGGCCTCCGCTTACCCCAGGGCTCCGCCGTTTCTCCTCAGCAGCCGCGGAAGGAGCCCCCAGTCCGTGACGTGCTCTGCGGCTCCTCAGGAGCCGCCGGGGCGGGCTGTGCGCCGGCTCCCCTCAGAGCCCCGCGCCGAGCAGAGCCCTGTGGCGCAGGTGCTCCTCGAGGCACTGGATGGCGGCATCGTCCACCCGGGGGTCGAACTTGTTGGCCAAGAGGTGGTGCTGCCGGAGCATCCAGGACACGTCTCCGGCCCCGTAGATGCAGACGGCGCGCTGGTACCGGCCGGTGCAGGGCGGGTAGGGCGCTCCCTTGCTGGTGTCGCCCTCCAGGTACTGCCATTTGACCAGGCGGGGCAGGGCGTTCATGTCCGAGAGCTCGAACTTGTCGTTGTGGGGCACGGCGCCTGGCACGCCAGGCACGCGGGTGAGGGTGGCCCAGACGTGCTCGTCGGGGCTGTAGGTGTCCTTGGCCCACTCGAGAAACTGCAGCGCTGTGGGGTCCTCGAAGATGTGCTGCACGAAGGCCCGCGTCACCGCAATGTACGCGCTGCCCGTGAACATGGGTGAGCTGAGCGGCGACGGCAGCTTCTCGGTGGCTGTCTGGGAGATGGCGTCCCCCACTTCGTGGTGGTACTTCCACCGCAGCTGCTTGTAGGACGATGGCTTCTCCGACTCCATGCTGTTCTGCCCCTGCAGCATCTGGAGGGCGCGGACCATCTCCGCATTGGTTTTGATGGGGAAGTCAGTGCCGCAGGTGTTGAGGACGTAGCGCCACGGCACGGGGCTCCGCAGCAGGTCCTGCATGCAGTTGAGGTCAGCCTGCAGGCGTGACCAGGAGGCGTAGACCACCTTCTCCAGGCGGCTGGCCACAAAGACGTTGGGGAAGCAGGCAGCGATGGCCCTCACGGCCTCGTGGAAAGCAGCTGGGGACTTGCTGTCTATGTGGACACAGTAGACATTCTGTGGCACGTAGACAGACCGCAGGAGCCGCTCAAACATCTCGATTTTGTTGTGGATGACTATGGAGTAGGCAATGGGGAACTCAGCCTCCTCCTTGCTCAGCGGGAACTCAATGAAGCGCCGGGTCTCCTTGAAGCTGCTGCAGTCCTTCGTCATGTTAAGGTACGCTTCAGGTGTCAGGGGTGCCCTTTTGTTTCTAGTCTCCAGGTTGCTGAGGAGTGCCTGCTGGATCGCCTGCTCGTCCCCGCTGACAACCCCCGAGCAGTTGATCCTTCGGCTGGAGGGTAGCTCCAGAGCCCGGCGGAGGTGGTCACGGCAGCGGGGGTGGGCATCATGGCAGGGCCGGGTCACACTGCGCAGTGCCAGGGCAATGACCAGCAGCAGGGAGCTGAGCAGCAGCGCACAGCGCAGCCGTGCTGCTGGGGGCTTCCCCTTGCACAGCTGCATGCCCCCGCCACTCCGACACGTGTGGCTCAGGGGCAACGCGCTGCACAGCCACAGCCACCAGCCTGTGCCTCACCTTGCCTCACCTGGGCTGACCTCCTGTGTGGACTTGCTGGAGGGTGCAGTTGTTCAGTCAGCGCTGCCTGTGCAGAGTAACCTGACAGCTTAGGTGCCAGGTTCCTGGGAAGGGTGAAATAGTGGCTGGGCGTTCTCAGTGTAACCACAGGTGAATAAAAGGAAGTCACCTCCCTCCTTGTTGCGTAGCTGTTTGGGTTTTATCAGTACAGGAGGTTCTTGTCTATCTTTTATGTCGGTATATAAAAAAAATATTTTATCTTACCCCTGTCCAGTGTACAAAGCAAGGAAAATCCCCCTAGAATGCAATCCTGTGCAACACACTTAAAAAAAAAAAAAAAAAGACGTTACTAGATGAGTTTGGATCTATACTGCTTTTCCAGCATTTACATCATGCAAATTTACAGGTCAAGGGAGTGACAGCAACAGCACTGTAGTCTGGAAGCCCAGCTGCAGCATGCTTTCTGCTGGTCTGGAGCATTTAGGACTTTAGTGAAGGATTGCTGCAAAAGGAGTTGGGTAGCTTGGCAAAGTGGAAGCTCTGCTTCCACAGTGGAAGCAGAGGGTGAAGAAAGAGGGCCCAGTTTATAAATAATGGGCCACAAAGTGTGCACTTTAATGAAGGAGTGATAGAATATTGGTCGATTTGCATAGGTGAGCGGAGGAAGACAATTTTTCTAAAATACAAATAAAAGTTTGTCTTTATCTGTCTGTTTATTTAGGTCCAGATATGTCAAGAAATCAAGCACAGAACTTGTATCAGGACTGACAACCATTATGTAAGTGTAATTCTGCACAGGTTTTAGAAAACAGTAGGTATTACTTCCCCAATTTAAACACTGAGTCTATTGGTTGAATTACTTGTTTAGCTAATTCAGGAAGTACTCTTAGATGTCTGCAGTCCAGAAATTCTGGTAGGCATTATGAAACGCACTAATGTGATGCGTAAAGTATTTGCCATACGGCGTAAAGTATTTGCCGTATGTCAGTTTTCTTGTGCTAAGTACCAAAGTCGGTGTTCTTGGGAGAAAAGGTGTGGGAAATGTAGACAAGACACGCTATGGGCGAATTGCTTTCTCAGGGCACAGAAGAAGCCAGTCCCATTTTATATGTGTTCCTTGATCCTGCAATTTGATTCTAAGTTATCTTCAGCTTGCAGTAGAGAGTTCGTTCACCTGAACAAAGTACTTTCCAATAGGGCAATAATAATGCAGCTTTTGCATTTCCACGCAGCTCTTCCAATTCAGGTCATCTCTGCTAGGCTGTATCCCTGCAGCCTTGTGTAGGGGAATGGCAAGTCCTTGTAGACTTGGGGTTTTCTTTATCTAAAGCAATGTTTTTCTATTGATTCTATATTCTGATTTCAGTGTGCGAACATCCTCTTTCATACGGCCACAGCTGGTTGACTAGGAAAACAAGAGCATATTGCAAAACACCATAAACAGTCTCTCCTGGTTTAATGTTCTAGCTGATCTATATGCATTGTACCTTTTAATGGCATGGTGTTGGGGTCAAAATCCTCCAATTCTTACTCCCATGGGAAATGCCGGAAAAGTGATGACTCCACATAAGAGTTCTTAAATGGGTTTTCGTAGTTAATTCCTGTTGTGCATTTTTGTGTATTTTTTTTAATTATGGTCTTGCGATTCAGAAATGAGGTGCTGTTTTTTCAGAAATTTGGAAAGACTCTTCAATCACATTTTTACATGAAATCAGCCATCCCTTGTTAAAAGTCAACAACTGGTAAGTCTATCCTGAGGCTTGAAAAATGTGTTTTCAGTCTTCTTAGCTATAATCTTAAAGCCAATAGTGTCTTTGGTCTCCAAACAGTGTCAAAGGCTTAATAAATAAATAAATCCCAAAACTTAAGGGAACATGAAAAGTGAATTAAATAAAACTTAATTAACATCATGCTTTCTGCAAAGCTGCTTTTTTTTTTCCCAATGGGAGAAATGGTAGCCTACACAAAATAATATTTTGTAGGTAAAGTCCAAGATATAAGAACTTGTTTTCATCCTAAATAGCCATTAAAACCTATTAATATTAATTTAATATTTAAAGTCTGATGATACTTATGCTCTCAGGTTTAACTAAAACTTCTAAACTGTGGGCTAAACAAAATAAAAAAAATTAAACAAAGCTTTGGCTTTGTTTTGTGATGATGTACTCCTTCTGAGTACAAAAGTGACTGTTTAAAAGCGAGTGTAAAACAACTGTTGTATGATAAAGATGCTATAATACAGTAGTATAGTAAGAATACTATGCTATCGTACAAGTAATGTCTGTATGTACAAGTAATGTCTGTAATGTCTACAGGGTAACCTGCAGCCACATGATTATTTACATAAAGAGAACAACAGCCTGGAGATATGAGGGCAGTGTAAGAAAATGATGATTTAACGGTATTGATATTCCATTAGATCTTTCACAGCACTATCTGTGAGAAGTTACATAACCTAAGATTCTTGTGGTATGCTTTTTGCAGAAATATACTGCAGGCCTGAAGTTGTTTGTACTTGAAATAGTGAAGGAATAGCATACAAGGGAGTTGAAGTGTTTGGCAGTGGTATCTGTGGCTTAAAGGTCACTGTGTTGTCATAAAACAGAGTGGTGTGTCTATTTATTTCCAGAATTCCGCTGTTGATATAAAAGAGCAAGGGTTTCTTCATAACTGCAAAGACTCTGAGATAAAACAGTTCCGGTAAGTCTAGGTGCCACATCTGTGTAGTGCCTTCTAATACCTGCTTCCATTTTAATAACAAATATCAAGTCAGAAGTTAGTGCTTTTCTAACTTTCCTGTTATGGTGTACAAAAATCATCACAAGGTGACCTGTTACCTTTCTAATTATATAATTTTGAGGGTTTGGTACAGATAAGCGCGTTGGAGTGTGAAGAAGAAGTAAGTGTTCTGCTTGCTTCTCCAAGGGAAGAAAAAAAAAATAAATTATGTGATTGTTTGCTGATTGTGCCACACCTGGTGAAGGACATGGTAGAATTTTAGGTAGTGATGACAAGGCTCATTGTCACAATGGATTCACCTGCACACATCTTGTAAAAGGATATAGGGTTTTCCCTGGGAAAGCAGAATTAATGAAGAGAGAAACATGGAACTGGCTTGGAACTTGGAGGAATTAGCCTGAAGCGATGGCTACTAAAGTATATAATGAAAGAATTTTTATGCATGTAGATTAGCGTCAGCTGCTTTTGTATGACTTCTAAGAAATATGTAGGAGTAGTAAATTCTGATAAACTAATAAAGAGGTCATCTGAGGCCAAGAGTGTAAATACAAAAAAAAATCTTGTGTGTTACACTCCATTGCTTGTTTGCACTGAGAGTTTTGGTTTTAGCTTCTTGGTCACAAAAGGTATGAGTGTTTTTTTTTTTTTTTTTTGGAGTTAGAATCTGTTCAGTCTGTAACAGACTAGGTTGCAGAGATTTTGAAGGACTCCACCTCTAAGCTGTACTGTCACTTTTAAACTATCTGGGCATTGTTGTCTTTATCATTCTGCTGGTTTAGTACTTTTTATCCTTTCAGTTTACAGGAGACAGCCTTGTTTGCTGCTGATTAATTCGGAGGTGTAGTGTGCATTGTAGTGTGGTTTCTCTGTGATGGATAACTGCGTCATAGGTTTATAGGAATTACTAGTTCATGGGTAACTTCTGTGCTCTCCAGCACCTTTGTGTCAGTAGGAGGAATCTGATATTCACAGCACAATGACTCTCATCTAACCTCTGTGTCTGACAGGTGTGTAGGGTTTTGTGTGTCAGCTAGATAGTGAAGAGCTAAATAGAAGGAAGTACCTGCACGAGGTATAATTGTAAGCAGAAAGCAACACATCTTAAAAAGTGTTTAAAGTGTGTAAAATATCAATGAAAAGCACCACTAAATGATTGTTTCTGTATGTTCCAATCCTTTGTCAAAGAAGCAGATGTCATTTCCATTTTTTTTAATCTTGCTTGAATCTGTCAAGCAAGGACAGAGGCTATCTGTAGAGGTGGTCCTTCTTCCGAAGTGCCATTTCTTTGCAGGGCCACACTTCTAGCCTGAAAGAAGTGGGCACCCAGCTGGTTTCCACATCATTTTACATTGTGCTCTGTCTTACGGTGCAGCTTATCAAGTTGCTGTCCACTGAGACCGAGGGAAGTTTTGTGTGCGGGCCTCTCTGGCTGACTGCTACCCCCACCCCCTTTTTCCCCCCCACCCCCCCGTTTTTTTCTCCTCATCCTTGTGGTACTTTGAGTGGTGTCCTGCTCACTGATCCCTAGGCTCCTCTGGCTCTGAATTAACTAACTCAGGTGTTCAAAACTAACTTAGATACTTGCAGAAAAGTAGTTCTGAGTAATTAAAGCTTTTTTTGAAATTGTTTTGTCAGAATGTGTGTATTTAGCAGCTACGTACAATACTGAAGTCGTCGAAGCTAGAAAAATCAAAGATTCCTCTCTTCATATAATCCACAGAAATTAATCCATAGTCAGAACCAGTATTGTCCACAGAATGACCTACATTGCTGAGACAGATTCAGTACTTCCTTTTGGCTGGAAAAGTTGCTACCTCCTATGAAGAAAGTCTACAAATTCACTCGGTGTTGACAACCTGGACAATTTTATTCACTTTTGATTTTCTTTTTCAGTCAGATCATTTGGGAAGGCTGCATTGAGAATGCTCAGTGCTTCTGGCTGACTGGAGGTCTTTGAAAGCTAATAGTGGACAGGGCTACAGAACAACTATTTGACTGGAGGACAAAAAGACCACCAAACTGTTTTTTGTGTAAGGCTGTCATTCCTTGGTTTTGATTGTTCTGTTCTTGGCAGCAGAAGATGATCAGGGCCTTCATCCTGCAGAAATACCTGACTGGTATCTAAATAGGGGTGGATGGACAGACTGTTAGAAGTTAAAAGTTTTTCTGTAGCTCAGAAGGATGAATTAGTCATTGCAAGTGAAAGTGCACCGAGGGATACCAGGAAGTTAGCTTTGTGCCCTTGAGTTGCAGCCTGGCTTCCAGATGCACTCCCACTCCACTTCCTCAAAAGGACAGAGGGAGAAAATAAGATGGAAAAGATTGTGGGTCGAGACAAAGATGAGGAGCTCTTACAACTTACAATTAGAGGCTGAACAGACTTGACTTGGGGAAGATTCATTTAGCTTATTGCTATTTAAAATAGATTTGAATGTAGAGAAAAGACTAAAACACCTTCCCCCCACCCCACCCACTTTTTTCCAGGCTCAACTTCACTCGTCAGCTCAACTTCTGTCAGAGTTTAAGAAGCGTTTGGACTGTACACTTAGTCACATGGGTCTGAATTCTTGGGTAGACCTGTGTGGTGCCAGGAGTTGGACTTGATGATTCTTGTGGGTCCCTTCCAACTTGGGATATTCTATGACTCTATGATTCACTCCTTCATTCACAAATCTATCTCCTTAGGGAGAGTGCTGGGTCTTTCTCCCCAGGCTGCAGCTTCATTCAGAGGATACCCATGGGCTCGGCAAGCAGTTCTCCGTGGGCTGCAGTGAAATGCCTGCTCTGCTGCCTGGAGCAACTCTCCTCCCTCCTTCACTGGCCTTGATGTCCACAGGATTGTTTCTCACACTTCACTCCAAGCCCCTATTCCTCTCTCACGCACTACTGGGCAGCTTTTTTTTTTTTCTTCATTTTTTCCCGTCTTTTTTCCCTTTTTTCTTCACCTTTTTTTTTTTTCTTTCTTTTCCTCTTCACAGAGGCACCACCATTTTCACTGACTGGCTCAGCTTTTTCTGCCTGGTGTGGGACAGCCCTGGGTATGTTACGTAGGCCCCATCTGCCTCCCTTCCAAAACATTGCCACCTAAAACCAGTAGATTAACCTTTGTTTGTAAATTGATCCTCTTTTACTAATGGCTGGGAGGGAGCTAGGGAGAGGGCAGAGATCAGTGATAAAGGCATGACTTATATAAGGAAAAGGTTATGTATAATTTTTCTTGTTCTTGTCTTCCCCTTATTCCTCTTCCCACCCTCAGCTGACTATGTATTTGCAAAGAGAGGCTGATGGCTCTTGTTATCTTGGTGTCCGATGGTGTATTTCACAGATGATGTAAGATGATTTATGATATAGTTAACCTGTCAAAGACAAGTAAGTATGTGATTATCCATAATGACACATAGCACACCACCTAAAACATAAAGATCAGCGTGCTGTTTCTCTCCAAGCTTGTATGGATTAATTATGTGACAAATGTCTACCTGCATGAGGCCTGAAAAATGGTTTTGCAGACCCACCTAAAAATACTTAAGGCTGGTTCTGATATTGCAGTAACTTTAGTTAGGAAATAAAGTGCCACTAAACAAAATTAGTGATATTCCCACTGACTGAGCAAAATTGTTCCTAAATGTACTCTATGGGTAGTTTGCTGTTAGGTTTGCCATGTGTTAAAATATAGTAGTCATTCTGTTGTGAAGTGCTGCATTCCACTTTCTTTGTGTGTTGGCCTAAGTGAATTTGTTTATTTGTGTCAACTAGAAATTGAAATTTCCTAAAAGGACTGTTCTTTTATTTAATCAATGCTTCCTTTGAACAATGCTAATAAGAAATTAGATTGCTATTTTATTGAGTGTTCAGACCTTTTTTTTTTTTCTACTCACTGCGCTGTTGTGATATTTTATCTACAAAATGATAGAATCATACTTCAATATTTAAAGTTTTAAAATGACTGACAAGCTTTTGGAAAACCTTATGATAGCCTTCCCAGTGTATGTGTTCAGAGGGCAAAAGTTTGGTGTTCTTTTTCTCTGGATTCTGGCACATCTTGCTTTTTTTCTGTGAGTGAGAGAAAAAGTGAACAAGGAAGTCCTTTGGTATAAAAGTAAATCTAGTAAAGCTTATGTAAATATGTAAGTATTATATGCGTATACTTTCCTATGTAGTAGACTTTAACATGATGACATTTGGATAGTCTTATGCAGGTTTTGCTTTTTGAAATTCAAACCTGTCATTACAGATCTTAGCTTGTGTTTTCTTTTGTTTAATCTTGACTGAATTACGTGGCTCAGTCCTCTACTCTCTAACAAGCCCACCTGTATCTTCATTAGCTACTAATACTGTATCCGCAGTAGCATCATCTTTGGTTGTTTTGATGACTAATTAACAATTAAGTCAGTCTTTGAGGAAACTGTTAAAAATTCTTTTTTTTTTTTTTTTAGAGTTTTACTTCACTGAAGGTTTGTGACACGTAGCATGAACGCATATGCAATACTGACTCAACCACTACATGGATGTAAGTCATGAGCATGAAAAAGCAGCATAAACTAAGTGAAAATCAAAACGCAGTCATCTTCATAATATGCGTAGTGGTTTCTATTTTGTAACTGAGCACTGCAGATGTTTATCACCTTACAGTTACAGGCTCCATGCTCCATAATTTTTGGACCTCTGTGGAACTCTTACTGGAGGGGAAGAATTTTGGCTTTCATCCAAGGCAACATAGCTGGACTGTATGGAATAACAGTTAGTATGGCTTTGAAGTAAGATTAAGCAGGTAGTCATAATCAACATATAATCAGCAGAATTTTTCCTATTAGCTTAAGCTTTAACCAAAAACTGAACTGTCATGATAAGGTATAATCCTAAATCACATTGTGTATAATACAGCAAAATAGGGGGGTAAGTCATTACTCACCATATGCAGATCCCTGAAGAGACAGGGAAATAGTGGGAAGATGCTGGTAAAAGTGTTTAAAAGTAGTAAATCCTTTAAACAACTTTTAAAACCGGCACTATTTCTGACTGTGGTGTCTAACACTGGAAACTGGTCCTGTGGGGGAAAAAAATAACCTGTTTTTTTCCTGAAGGGTATGACACAAGGAAAACACAGTGATACTGGGAATAATAAATACATTAGCTCATGCCTCATTGTTTTTAGAGAAGGATTGCTTCATACAGTGTAGGAAATATAAACAAAACAGCAAACAAAACTCTCTTAGACAGAAGATAAAGGCATTCAGAGACATAGGAATAAAGAATCAAAAAGAAGGAAAATAATTTTGTACGTTTCTCACAATGAAGAAACCATGACAACTAACCTATTGAAGAGACTATTTCTTAATAAAGGATAAAGGAGTTCCTGAAAAAGACGGAAGTGTTACTGAGAGAGTTTGTATCTTAACAGAAAATAATCATAGAATCATGTTAAGTTTGTTCTTTGCTTTGTTGGCAGCTAAATATTACTTTGAACTTTTTCTGTGATAAAACTGCATGATGTCATAAACATCATGGTATTGATGTACAGAGTGAGGGTTAATACACAGATTGTGTCCAAAGTTTTTGTTAATGTAATATGTTTTCTTTATATCTCTGTGGCTGCCCAGAAACACATCTGAATATGTTTAGAGCTACACCGGGAGTTTGTCCAGTTGTTGAATCGGGTCATGTGTCTTGGGCTTAGTGAGTTCAGTAAATTTTACTTGAATGTCTGTAGAATTGATGCAGAGCAGTTCTTACATTCGCACTCAGGAAATGCAGTATAAGTAAAGTTGCAAGAGAAATCTGCAAGGGAAAGGTGATTGTTATGCTAGGACTATTGTAGGCTATTCACTTGCAACACAGGTTACTGCAGTGTGCTGTACTTAGACTGCTATTCTGCAAAGAGACACAGACATTTCATAGGAGCTTGAGTGCCCCTGCCTCCTGCTACACTGGAACTGTCAACTATAAAATTGGTATGTAGTGGGGGGAAAGCAATTGTAGGAGAGTGTTGTGCTACATTTTCCTTATTATTATTTCAGGTGATCTATTTGCTTCCTGTAAAGCTCTTTTATCCCCACACCTTTAAAAAATTTCCTGTATATTTGGTGTACTTGTTTCCTCTCTGTTCAGTGGTGATAGTGTTAGAGGCCAATACACAAAGCAGTACCAATAAATCTGAGCTAAGGTACATGAATCTAAGAACTCTTTTTAACTGAAGATGGGCGGTGGAGGGCAGAGGATGAATGGAGAAATTGGTTTGCATTTTACTTAAAACAGCGATAAATTCACTAGCTTAAGCCTGAACCTCTTAGTTCCAGCTTGCTCAGTCATTAATTAGTTAAAAAACGTGTGGTGTCCTGACTCTGCTTGTTGAAATAGTTCATGTATATGAGTGAGAGTTTCAGTGCTTAGGCATTTCTGCTGGTTTTTGGATCATTTTAATATGTCTAGTGTGAGCAATGAATATTATTTCCAGGTCATTTCACTCATCTATTTCAAACAATTGTGCTGTTGTCATGATTAGCAATTAATCACTTTCTCTCTGGACTGCATCCTGGTTACTGAAAGTCCTACCGTAGAGCCAAGATCTTTAAGGTTTTGAAATAAAAATATTTATTCCAATAAATATCTGGAGCTCTAGTTATTAGGTAGCTTGCTGAAAAGTGAGATAAATAGTGTAAGATTTATTTTTCAGTAAAAAATTGATTCATATGAGTTAACTGAGCTAGCTGATTAATGTCTCTGTCACAAGTGAGATGAAACTTTGTAGATTGTTTCAGAAAAGAGCTGCTAAAATAGACTTTAAAGCTGTACTCCCCACGCCCTGCTTTTTTCCCCCAAATGATTCCTGAGGAATATATTAAAAACAAACAAACAAACAAACAAAAAACTTTAGGTTTGAAAGAAACATTTTGCAGTATGAAAGCACATAAAAGATGAGAATGTTTGGGACTCTTTATGACTAATCATACAGCAATTCTTGGGCAATGAAGGCTGAGTTCATCCAAGGTGGTGAGTTTGAATTTTTTTTTTTGGTGGTTAGTCCAAAAACAACAAAGAACCACCACCCTTTGCAAGGGTATGTTTTAGCAAACAGTAGATTACGTACTGAAAGAACGTGTTCAGTAAGAGTACTAATGTTCCTTTATTTCAGGAAGGTTATGGTTCATGATCTAGTAACTGCTTGAAAATAGTGTAGCAAAAAGGGCAGCAGTGTTCTGCACTTAAAATGGTGAGATCCTAGCGTTGATGTGTAAATACTGACTGATGCTATGACTTGATGCCCTCTGCCATGCCACTGCAGAACAGAATTGCTAAAATATTGATATCCTTGTCCATGTGCAGCTGACACAGTATTAGCCACTGGAAAAGCTAGTGGACAAGAGGGAAGGGAGAATGTCTGTTGTCAGTACCCTTTTTTTTTTGATATGCTTCAGGTCTTGAAGGATGTCTCAACCACAAGCCCCTTTCCAGGAGATAAGAAGTAAATGCTTTCCATGACTAGAAGGAATGTCACAGGCATGTATTAGAGATTCTGTTCTTGAGAGAGACATCCTCTGAAGGTAGGACTTCTGCACTAGAAAAATTTTTCCTCTTGTAGTGTTTAAAATCCGGTGACCTTTCAGTAAAAGGAGCAATGAATTCCCATGGGGATGTGTGTGAGGATACAAGTCTAGCTGTCCCAGTCTCTTGTCTGTGACGTTAACAGGTGTTTAGAGGAGCATAATGCATGTATTGTGGTTCTTCTGCGGCATGCTCTCCTAGTTTTCAGTTCAGGGAGTTTCTGAGATAGAGATGGCATTCCTGTGTTTCCTGTGTAATCTCACAAGATGTACTTTGCTTGAAATAATTTAGTTAGCTCTGAAAGTGCCAAACCCCCAAGACACTAAACAGAGTCAGAAATCTATGGAGCTTTCTCAGTAAGGCTGAGCATGAGATTTTCGTAAGGCAGAATTCCATTTTCCTTTCTTTCCTTCATACAGGGCTCAGTGTAAATTGCTTGTCCAAATGCTTAGGGATTACCTGAACATCATCGGTGTTCTGTATGATACTGATTTTAAAACTGCAGATGTGCTCACAAGACTTTTAGGTGGAGTGACAAGTTACAAATGTGATTACAAAAAATACCTGCAAAGTGTGTTTTTCCTATTTTACAACTCTTTCTTTAGCTTTTTTTTTTAGTGCAAGAAATAGTGAAAAATCTTAAAATAGTGCAAATCTTTAAAAAAAAAAAAAAGTTTTCAGATGTGCCAAGAAGATATTCCTGAAGCATATCAAACTTGTTTGCAATTTCTAGATATTTCTGAGTAATTCCAGCATTATTTGCTTTTCCTTTCAACATGAGGATCCACAGAAGATTGGTGGTGTGGGTGGATTTCTCTGCAACCCTCAACACCAAGTGGATGGGCTGAAGGCTGAGACTAACTTCAACAAAGACCGCTTTAAACTAGATGTTGCATTTCCTATTTTAGCTTTATCGTCAGGCGTTCTGTCTGCTAGCTGAGTTAGGGAATCTGGCAGATCAAGTACATATTGCAGGATCTACTGCTAATACATTTCCGCTCCTAACTCATATTTCTAACTAAACCGAAGTTAATTTATAGCTAAGGGAACTGGCTACCTTCCCTTAACTAGCCCTGTTCTTCAGCTGTAGGCAAAGAGTTCAACTGTAGCTGAAATTATTTTATTGTTTCTGGTACATGGCTCAAATAATGAGCATGAGGCATTCTGCCAGTTGTTAATTCTGAACTTCAGTAAAACAATTTATTTTGTGTACATATAAATATACTTAACATAAAGGCAATAGGCCTCTTCAGAGCAGTGTCAGATGTAATAGTCAATAATATTACACTCTGTCATGGTGAAAAAGCTGTGTGTGTCTGATTAGTTTATATAAATGTAATCTAGTTATTCGCTACATTCCTTTGTAACCTGTAAAGGTTTTCCAATATGCTGTTGAATAGCATGAGCACAAAAGTATTATGAGAGAGAACTTGCAACTATAATCAACAAATCCTGTTCTGTCTCTCAATAAATATTTTATCTTAGACACTGCCTCGAACACAGAAGTACTGTACAGTGTATTGTCTGTTACCTTTTGGCACTGCCTGTGGATATCCTAGGTACTACTTTTTCTCTATATGTGCACTCCCATCTCTCCAAATCTCTATCCTACTGAGACACAGGACTCTAGCTTGCTTTTAGTGAAGAGCAATTTCTGAGTTTAGGAGTTACATCTACTGAAAACAAAACAAAAACCAAGTTTTTAGGTTCAAGAGAAAAAAGAAGAAACTATCCCTAACTAAAATAATCACTAAGATCAGCACTGCTGGCTAGAGAGGAAGAACAACTTTGTGTCAAAACTCTTCTGAAATGCTGCGGATTCTGGGTGGATTATTTGCTTTGGGCAGCACCATTTTTGACACAAATACAAAATTTGAAACAAATTACAGAAGATATGACTATGTTTGTTTTTTTTTTTCAAATTTAAAAACTGTTGTTGGCTGTAAACATGTGGCTCACGTAAAAGCAGGTGTATTTTCTCTTCTACAGATTTCTGATTCATTGTCTGAAATGAGTGAACAGAAAAAGTTTGGTTTTTTGTCACTGTGCAGAATCATAAATTATTGCTGAACGAGTTTTTTTTGTTTTAAAATATGCGAATATCATGTTCTAGGGAAAGTGCCTGCTTGGCAATGATACAATAACTTGGTGGTCTCCCTTTTCAAACCCTCCAGCGTAAACATGATTTTGCCAGTATAAAAGCTGTGTGATTAAATCAGCCCTGCTTATGGGACTTAAGGAGGTGGCATAATAGTTCTTTTCAGGATAAACTGCTTCTCGGTACAGGGGTTGGCCAGCAGCTATTTGATTTAGTGATACAGGCCATTCTTTATATAATAGTGGTGACATAGATCACTTGCTATGCTAGAAAAAGGCCTTGTAGTGTAGATGTGCCCTCAATTAATATTTATTTGCATTGTTTTCTGATCATCATTAAATGAAAAGGAGATTCTTTTCTACTTCCAACAGAATAGTATGAATGAAAAGAGGCTGCGACTATTTCTCAACTTTATACAGTGAAATAATGTAGTATCTGTATAGCTGCATTACTCCATTGTATAAATAATTTATGTTGTATATGAAAATGGAATTGGCTCTAACTGAATGATTCCATGCAAGATCTTGATAAATATGATCTTCCCATTTGCTTAGAAATTAACCAGATGAACAGCTAGTTCAAACCAATTCCGAAGGAGTCACCCCAGATTTTGTTTACGATGGAATAACAACTAGATTCATTGACACTGTTTCCCGTAAATGTTCTTTTGGTCAGACTGTATTGAAACCAAGACTTTTGATGGTAATATCATTCTGGTGTTGGCTTGGAATGCAGATGTAATTCAACCTCAGGTCCCTGAGCTACATCTTCCTCCATGAATATTCAAGCTGCTTGATTACTGTTGGTCTTTCGTTCTATAGCATAGCAGCTGTATTTGTGTCTGCTATTGACGTTTTTATTAGACACTTCTGCTTAGTGCAGTGCAGGGGAAAGGGCACGCTTGTAATCCCTTTTGGGCAGTTCAATTCCTGGTAAATCCTGTGTTACCTTTCTGAGGTGGCCAGTTCTGTATTCCTCTGACAGTCTGGCAAAGAGTTCTAGGCTTAACTGAGTTTTAGAAGCAGAGTAAATGTGTTCAGAGTAGTAAAAGGCTTAACAGGTAAATGCACCTTGTATATCCAGAGAATGTTCTTTTCTGTGGTGGAGGTCACAGGCCTGAATGTCTTGCATCCCACATGAGCCCCCTGATGATACTTCAAGACATTTTTTAGTTTGGCTTAGGGGAGGCCCTGTTATCTCCTGGAGGAATTTGATCCCATAATGCATGCAGAGTGGTAAGGGTCTTCTCAGTTGTCTTGGTTTTCAGGTCCTAGGTTAATGCAATAGGCACAGTCTCCTTTCTTTTGAAACCTGTTTTCTAACCTATTGTTCTTCCTCCCAGTTGAATGTGCTCTAGGGGTTTTCTTATAGTTCCTGTAGCAGTTCCTGGTCTATTTCACAGAAGTGTGTTACTCAACATTTTTTTCTAATGTTCATGTGGAGGGTAGCTATGGCTGGGTGGAGGCTTCTCCTCTGTGAAATGAAGGTGTGTGCTTTCTGTGTGTTATCTCAAATACCTGATTAATTAAATAGTCTGTTTGACGTCTACTAGCTGATAGAAAATTTACCTTGCTATACAACTTATTTTCAATGTTACCTATCCAACACTTTCCTTTTTCATGTAGGCTTAAATCCACATTACTCATAACTTTGGTTATGATCTGTTTACTGATGATCATTTAAAAAAAAAAAAAGTGTTTTGCAGTAAGATACACTTCAGGCTTCTGGTTCTGTTGGTTGTGAGCAAAATAAGCTCAGAACTTCCTCAGCTGTTCATTCAGCTCTGGGGAAGATTTGTTCTTTTATTTATCAGTTTACTTAATTTGTAATAAGTGGTTCCTTGAACTCTTGATAAATATTAAAACAAAATGACAAAAATAAAAATCCAGCCATGTTTTACCACCAGGATAGGCATAACTAATGAATAAGAATTGTAGCTGCATAGTAATTATTGTGGTTTAACCCAGCAGGCAGCTAAGCACCACACAGCCATTGGTTCACTTCCTGCCCACCAGCAGGACAGGAGAGAGAAGAGGGGGAACAACAAGTAAAACTTGTGGGTTGAGATAAAGACAGTTTAACAGGAAAGAAAGGAAAGAGAAGAGAAGAAAAAAATGCACAAAGCAGGTGATGCACAACGTGATTGCTCACCACCTGCTGCCTGATGCCCAGCCTGTCCCTGAGCAGTGCCAACTCCCCCAGTTGTATTGCAGAGCAGGACACCGCATGGCATGGGCAATCCCTTTGGGCAGCCTGGGTCAGCTGTCCTGGGTCTGTCCCCTCCCAGCTGCTGGGGCACCCCCAGGCCCCTCGCTGGCAGGGCAACACCAGGAGCAGGAAAGGCTTTGGCTCTGTGCAAGCGCTGCTCAGCAACAGCTGGTGTGCTATCAGCATTGTTCTTATCCTGAATCCAAAACACAGCACCACACCAGCCACTAGGAAGAAAATTAACTCTATCCCAGCCAAAACCAGGACTGTAATACCTCTGTCCCACCAGGCTTTCATCAAAATACTTCAGGGGGATGAAATAGGAGGCCATAAAAGAAGAGGTGGGCACACAGTAGATGCATCTTATGAGTCTGATCTCTTGCAGTAGCAGGTAAAACACTTATGGAAGTTGTCATAGTTCTTTCTAAAACTAAGCAAAATGAATCTTTTTAAGGTACTAGAGGCTGGGGAAAGTGAATGCCAAAGCTGTTATTTGCCTCTCAGAGCAATATACAATACACTAAAATACTTCACAGTTCTGGAATATGACATAACTTTTAAATGTCCTTGTCTTTCCAGCATCCATATGAGGTTGTAAGTACTAACAACTATAATTTTGCTTCCAGACAAGAAATGAGGTGCAGTGATGTTAAGAAACTTGCATTTGGGTTGCTGAGTTGGTCTGCCTAGCAGAAGAGGGAGCTGAATTTGGGTTTCAGAAGTCCACGACTGGTGTTTTGGACACCCTGATCTGCAGTGGCCAGTCACTTCCTCCTGTAGCTCTCAGTCATACAGAGCTGTAGCAAGTCAGAGAAATTTCATTGTTCCCTCCTGTGTAAAACAAATTACGAAATTACGATGTTGAAGGGAATGGTAGCTTTGACAATGCTATTTTGACAAATCCTAATTACAGGAGATAAGCTTGCTTTCCAGGTTTGTGTTGTCCTCCCGATGTCTCTGAGTGCACTTGATTGGAGGCAGGGAAGGGGAAGACTCAAGGGGAAAAAAGGGGCTCAGAGAGGTTATGTAGATTTACAAATTGCTGAAGTTGATTCACCATCTAGTGGTGGCTTTTAAAAAAACAGTCCAATCCTATAACAATATATTGGCAAATAATCTATTTAACTTTCTCTTGCAAACAAGTAGCTATCTTAACGAGAATGTAAAAGCATTATCTTGCCCTTAAGGAAGACTGATGTTATGTTCCTGCTTTGTATGCATTTACACCTCTCTTGCAGGTAACATAGCTCTTAGTTATATCTTCTCACACAGTGTGCTCATAGTTGCAGAGGAGTTAGCTTTTCAGGGAAAAAATAATAATTTTGTGCATGAAAAATAGTTTGTGCATGAAATAATGTTCCTTCATAGGTCAAAAGGTGAAGCATTCTCTTTAGAAGTACGGCTTTTAAGAGAAGCTGGATTAACATTCTGAAGTATAAGAATATTTGCTGGACAAAAAGAGTAGTGAAGTAATGTTGCATATTTCTTCTGTGTAAAATTGCTGATGTGTCTCCATCTGCTCAGGTGACATTCTAATGGACAGTCATTTATGAGGAGTAAATGCGCTGTCTGGCTCCTGCCACTCAAGGAATCAGCTTAGAAATAATGAGTTATTAATTTATTAAACCAAACACAAAAACGATCCACCCTGATTTTTTTCTGTTTTTTTTTTCTGTTTTTTTTTTCAGCCTGTAGGGTGTGCTTGTTTCCCACTTGCAAATTTCAGATTCAAGGGGGTGGAAATCTTTTAATATTAATACTAAGACTCATAGGCATGATTCCAGCAGTAGAGACTTTAAGAAAAGCACCAAAAATAGTAAGATTCATGTTAAAATTGTGAGAGCAGGAAATGTTGCCCCTGAGAGGGGTGGGGAGGAATCTCAATTTGTATGCATTCATTAACTTGGCTTCTGTAGTTAGGCTTCTTCTTTTACAGTGCTGCTTCTTTCATTGCTGACAGAATTATAAAAACGATTCACAAACCAACTGCTAGCTGAATGCTAAGAGGTGATTTATAACCATAACGATAATTTGCTATTTACAATTTATTACTGCAGTTCTCATATGTAATTTAGATTATTAATACTTTCCTAGATGACTTTGTTTTTGCAGGTAGCTTGAAACTTTTTGCATGGTTATTTGTTTGGTAAAATGCTAATCTCTTAGTGGTAACAATCTGGAGCATGTTGGAAAGACATCTGCATGCTAGGCACTATGATGATACTGGAATTAATGATTGTGCTGCTTTGTTGCAATTCCTATGGCTTAAGAGGATGGTAATAGGACTTCTGTGTAGAGAATATTGGGTTTGTATCTTGCAAGCAGGTTCTACTTACATGCAGCAAAGTGTACGTCTACTTGTTTTATAGAATTATAAAACCTTTGATCACTGCCAGGTGTTAGGCAAATGAAATGCCTTTACAGCTCACTTTGAGGGTAGCAGGACATGGGCATTCTCAAAAATCTACAAAACAACATGAAAGAAGATTTGGAAATAAATTTGGTCAGCAACTTGTAGATTTGAGCATTTCTTCCACCTAAGGGATGTCAGCTGTGTAAGGCTGAGGACGGAGCCAAGTCCTTTTTAGTTGAGAGGGAAACGTTTTGTTATGACACTTTCTCAGGTTAACAGCGTATGTGAATCGATTACACCTTATAAAGGAAATACCCTTGAAAAGGGGAAATGGCTGCTTCAAAGGTTATGATACTTTGTATTGCAACAAAAACAGTGGATCTACTTTGCCATTAGTGACAGATGCTTAGTAACCACAAAGAAATTTTTCAGGCTGTAATGCGTGGAAATTTCTGCTCCACATTAAAAAAAAAAAAAAAAAAAAAAAAAAAAAAACAGGCTAGTCATAATAGCGATGTGTATATATCTATATCTGCATCAGAATTTAAGTTTTTGAATACTTTTTTTTTTTTTGGTGGTGTCTTCAGTGAGAGAAGTAAGATTCCTTAAAGTATACATTTATTGTTAAAGAAGAAGGCGTACTTACCTCAGTCCAATGTAATGCATGACCTTTCACATTTGTATTTCACTGTATTATGGGAGGAAGATGGTTCACATCGATACTTCTATGTTTGTTTGTTTTTTTATTATTATGTTCATTAACTTGTCACAGTTTTTCTTTTATGCCCTCATTTTGTTCAAATATTTCAAGGAATTTAAGGCTTTTCCTGCAGGTGTGTTCTTGTGTTAATAAGCTGAGAAATTTGGAAGTAAGTAATAATCACAGTCCTTCCTTCACATCAGAATTAGTCTCATGGAAATCCTCTTTTATGTGTTGCTAAATTGACTGGTTACAGCTTTTATTTTCCTACATGCACAAGAGTGAGAAACAAGCAAGATTAAAATGGAATCTAACCAATCACTTTTTTAAACCTTAAAGTAACCCACAAGTGTAATAGCATAATTATTTTCAGAGTTCTTGAATTATGATTATTTCACCAGCTGATGGAATATTATCTATGGTTATATATTTGTTCCCTCTTTGTATGAATTTAGAATTTGAAATGTTACTGGCCTGAGTGCTTAAGCAGATGAAAATTCTGTTGCTATTTGGAAAATTTCTAGCTGTTAGACTTTTAAATTCCTGGTACCAGGACAATGCCTCTCTCTTAGTATAATCTCCATTTTTAGTGAAGTTCAGCTCCTAAGGCAAGTAATAATATGTATCATAAACATCTTTGTAGACCTATTTAAACTTATTTGGATGAATTAGAATACTCCTACATCCTACATAAATTTTAAAATTATTATTACTCCATACTAGCGTTTTAAAATAACATTAAAAAACATTAGCTGGCTAGTGGTATTCATGCTCCTGAAATAGCATGACAAGCTATTTTCTGTAGGGTCCCAGCTACCCAAATTATTTGGTGAAGTAACACAAATTGTGCATTCACTTTCACAGGGATTTCAAGGGAAAGGAACAAAGAAGTTAGGAGTGCAAATACTCCTAAAATTCAGCAAGAATTGGGTAGCAGGATGCAGTTTCTGTTTAGTTCTCAGGAATTGAAACAACCCTAACAGTAAAATTATGTTACTGAATGGAGGAATGGAGCAAACTAAGATTTAATATAGGTGTGGGTTTGCTTCAAGAAATGCCGAATAATAAATCTGGTTTTCTTGTCCTTTATTGCTGCCACTTTCAGAGTCAAATGTGTGTTTCTGCTAATGATGGCAACCCCATAGCAACACCATCTGCTTGTGGTGATGTTTCCTCACAGGTGAAACTTGTGATGGTTAAATATAGCTTAACAGTTACCTGATATTTTCAACATTTAAGCTGTTTTTTGTTACAACGTAGTAAGAAACGAGACTGGAATTAATTTCAGCATCAGAAGCTAATTATATTGTACACAAGCTTTTGCAAAACAAAAACCAATTTTCTGTGAAGAAATGCTGCTCTTATCTCTGTTCACTGGTGACCTGGTTGCTGTAGGTGGCTGTATGGTACAGATCATTGAGTAAAGGACTTGCAGGAGGAAGTATACTATATTCATAAATGTCAGAGTGTCTACAGCAGCTAGCTTTGCTTTGCTTTTGAAAAACACATGCCATACGCTAGTATATCATATGCTCAGTTTTCCTTTATCACATTTATTTGGATGAATGAGAAGAGAGCTGGGTTCATGTTACAACTCTAGACTTGCGTGTTTGTAGGTGTAAGTCCCCAAATGGCAATAAAATATCAACAAGCATGAGAGTAAATTTTAGGTCCCACCATCTCTCAAAACTGTAACTCCGCATAGTAATTGATTTAGCACTGTTAGTCCTGAAAGAATTACCAGAATTTCTAGGATTTTTTTTTTTATTTTTTTAAAGACTAGCTATATGGGAGGCCTGTCTGCATGCTGGAGTTCATATGTCTATGTTCAAGTACCCCAAACCAGCCTGAGGCAGATGCAAATGTTTATGAAGATGTTTTTTCTCTGTCCAGGTTGAGTTCCAGTCTACTAAAACACATGACAAGATAAATGGGTCTGACCCTTAAATAACTTGATTTAAACACATTAATGAGAAAACACACCGGTATCGTTATCTTTATGCTTTCTTGAGCATCCTTAATCATGGCCACAGTAAGTGTAATCATTGTGTTTGAGCAGGAAGCTCAAAAACCACAGTGACAAGTGTTCGAGTAGTAGATTTGAATTTCTGTTTTAATTCTGCTTAACGCAGCTTAAAATGAAGAAAGTGCCTATTCCTCTTCAGTTTCCACAGACTTCAGCATTCTAGGGAAGGATGTAGGAGAAAAGAAGAAACCAGATACATCCTTCTTAAATCTTACTACCCTGTGGCAAGCAGAGTGGTATTACTGAGAATTGTTCCTGTCTCTGTGTTCCTTTTGCTTAAACTCTAGAGAAACTAGATTTTTAAAGCTTGCTATCACAAAGCACAAATGTTGCTAGTGACAGCCAGTGTGGGCTTCTCCCACTTGTCCTGTGTGGTCTTAGATATGTGAGAGAGGCAAAGCAGCAGGCTGTAATGAAAGTACAAAACTTCAGGTCCTCAACATGAAAGAAAAGTAGACTAAAATGAATTAAGATTTGAATCATCAAATTAGCATGCAGTACTGGATGTAGCAGTCAGTATTATTCAGTGGTAGGGTTTTCTGTAGGAAAACCTATGGTATTTTTAGCTATTGCTGTCCAGTGTCTGTCAGAAAAGTTGGACTGAGCAAAATGAGATAAAATAACATTTTAGTAACTTCCTTTGGATGATGATCTCTCTTCCATCTATTTTTCTTCAAATGCAATTGTTCTAGCCAATTGTTTGTTGTTCTTTTGCAAAATGTGCTTAAGAAACTAGCCTACTATCCAATGCATGTCTATATTGGGTCACAGAGGTCCCCTCTTTTCCAAGGAAGGCAGATCGGATGTTTGTTTGCTTCACCAAATGCTGTGCATGTGAAGTGAAGCACAAGGTCTTCTATTGAAATATCTGCAAATGTGGAGGTCTGAAGTAAGTCTGTTGGCTGGGAAGGGTATTTGGTTCCTCAGATAAAGCACATAGAGCACCTGGCAGGTCCTGAGCCAGCTCACACCGACACTGGCTGAAATCTTTTGGTTCTGAAAAAATGCAGGAATGAAAATCCTTCACTGGGAGAACACTCACAAGCCGTGTACGTTTTAAAATATTCCTATTCAATAACAATAGCTCTTTTGTTTCTTACTTGCTAATAATAACTTCCCTCCTAGTGTTTTCAGCTGAACCATCCTTAGAGATGACACAGGAGTCTCCCCCACAGATGAATACGCAGTTATTGGCTCGTTACAGAACAGCATGTCCCTGAAGCAGTCCTAACTGGCAGAACACCCTTCTACTTCTTACTCTGCTTCTTTCTGCTTCATGGAAGTCTTTCCTGGCAGATCCTGGCAGAGAGTTGCAGTTCTGATCACCCATGTTCAAAGTGCTGGTTGTTTCCATCAGTGAGCATGAAACTTCCTAGACATCCCTGTATCCTGGACAAAGACAACTTGGGTAGCAGTCAGTCTATGTGAACTGCCTTCTCAGTTAAATAACTTCTCTTCCTTTCCTCAGCTGTAATGTTGTTGATTGCTTAACAAATACTGCTTTTGACTTGAAAGGTGTTTGCATGCGGTACTGTGAACACAGGGGTAGGTGTGAAGTGATGGTTCCCCTCCAGTTGTCTGTATATGAATAGTTTTATTCCTAAACTTTTTTTCTCTTGCTGGGTAATGCCTTCTTTGTATTATCCTGTGCAAGATACCAGCAGCTTCAAAAACTGTTGGGAAACATAATTCAAGCTAGAATAATGTATATGCTGAGGGACTGCAGGCACATCACTGCACAGAAATGATTGAATGGAGACTTAGAGCAATCTGTATTATTTCCTTTACTTTTTAACTCTTAACTAAATTTACAGGGAAGTAAATTAAAATGAGCCAAAGAATAATGCAAAGTGTTTTGGACAGAAAAAAAAAATCACGTGAGAAAACAGTGGATTAACAAAGTAAAATAAACTAGTAAGAGCTAATGTTCTTATGGCTAGCTTCAGGTGGCTGAAGCTTAGACCAGTTAATAATGAAAGAAAGAATACAATTGGAGTAGAAGAAATAGGGATAGTCATGTCTTTCTAATGATCATATATATATATATATATGGTACTTATCACCTGCTTTAAAACTCACGCCTCACTTTGGTAAAGTAACTTCATGATTTGTTCTATTTATCTCTGGTGTCAACACCAAGAGATGGCCAGCCTTGATGATACTGTGGAATAGGCTAAATGTGTTCTGAGTTGGTGTTTCTTCCTTTACTAAATTTTCAAGATCACTGATTCATATCAATATATATCCAAAGTATTGTTTTTTCAATTGCAATTGAGCTTCTGTACAACTCTAGAAATCATTATCCTTGGTTTGGCAGTAGGTTTACTGTATACTGTGTATGTAGATCAGTGAGGTTTATTTTCTTTTTCAGTCTCCACTATAGTCAAAAAGAGAAAGACCTGCAGTGTACAAAAGCCTAATGTTTATTTTGATATGTTTCAGCAGTCTGCAGATTGCAGAGGCCTGCTGAAGTAAATGTTTGGCTTACCACAGTTGGAATGTCTCATTAGGAAGTTGTTTAAAAATATATAGAAATACTGTAAATGCTGCAATAAGTTCATTATTAGGATCTGTTTCAGGTTGGAATAGTAATGAAAATATGTATTATTTTCATTAAATAATGAATTAAATAGAAGTAAAAAGTTTTAGACCTTCATAATTAACCACAGAGAACAAACTCCCTTCACAGATTAACACTGCTTCTGGTTTATGGGGATTATGCAGAGAGAATGAAAGTGTTCTAAAGGAAGCTCACAGGGGATCAGATAATTACTGCATCTGTTTTCTTCCCAAGTACGTCTGTAGTGATTTGGTGATGGTTCTATTTTGCTTGGTAATTTTGAGGTAGGTTATTTATTAATGGAAGGTTCAATCTTTCTCATTCAGAAAGGTAAACTCATGTTACATAGAGAAGTGTAATGTGGATAGTTGGCAACAGATTGTTATAAAATGTTATTGCTTCCTAATGTTCTGCTTTCAATGAAAGCTTATAAAGTGAATGAGATGGAGCTAGTGATGATGATCCCTGTGAGAGTAGAGGGTGGCTTTTGAGAAACAGTGTAGCTGGCATACCCAGGAGGTTGCATTTTTTGAGATGTTGAGCTGTAATAAGTAAATACTGTTTCATTGACTCCTAAAAAGCCTCATATAATGAGTCAGAACTCATTCTGTGCAAGTGTGATTTCTCTCTCACTCTTAGTAACTGTTAGGAGAAAGAAGGCAACACTTGATAAAACATCACTGTAGTCTTTTGCTTTGAGATTTCAGATGAGTTACATAATACCCATGAAAACTGATAGTGAATTGTATGGTTTTGACCTTTATAATTGCCTTGTAAGTGTTCTACAGTCATTCCAATTTTCTCTTCTTCTCGGTATCAGTAAATTGCAGGGGACTCAGGATAGCCTTTTAAGTTTTATTCATGTAGATAATGCATCTATACATAAACTACACTTGTAATGTAGTTTTTGAGGAACTTCCCATGCGGTGATATTGCATTCCCCATCAGGATGGAGAAAGCTTGTAGCTGTATTTCTCTTCCCAAAGAATATGCTCTGTAAGCCCCTCTTCCTTTACAGGGTGCCCCCTTGGATGCCTGTCTCAAAGTACTCCTCCTTCAAGTACCTCCTGGTTTTGATTCTTTCTTGATCATGGTGTTCATGGCATCCTTGGAAGTGAGTGTGGTTTCATTTGAAGGTCCTCATTGCCAGCTGGTTTCAAAGAAAACAACCTGGAGACCTGTTAGCAATATTCTATTCATTTGCTTCTTTGCACCTTTTTGACAGGAGGCAAAGGGTAGAGGTAAAATCAAGCACTTGGAGCTCATTCTCAGCTAGACTGATTTCTAGCATCTTAAGCCAAGAAAAGCAAGGTACAACATCTGACCCAACCAAGGCCAAAATGCTCTAAGTCAATGGTAAAGTTGGATGTGCAGAGTTTCCACTCTTATTGTTGGCTGGAGACCAAGATGGCATCAAGTCAGAACCCATGGCTATCATCAGGGAATGTTTTAGGTCAGGAGGGAAGGGAGAAGTATATAAGCCCTTTCCCCACGCCTGAATTTGTGTTATAAACACAAATTCCTTGGGAATTACTCCCAAGGAAGACGTCTCACTTCATGGTTTTGCTCAAGAAATGAAAAACGTGGCTATTGGCATGTGCTTCAATTGCCTTAAGGTCTCTGGTAACTCTAGCATAAAACAAAGCTATCATATGGTAACTTCAAAGTTAGACTTGCTTTCATTAGCAAACTGAACTAGAGACCCTCTTCCCAATCAAAAGTTTTCAGTTATTCTGTGATTTCTGGAACATTATCTGTGAAATGGCATGTGTAAAATGGACTAAGGATGACAGAAGAAGTTATCTGTATCTATGCCTGGACAGGTTTTAATTTTGGTGTCACAGAGAAGTGTAGCATTCAGCAAAGATGGCTGTTGTGAAACTGCTTTAGAAGGGCCAGTGATTATCAGAACCTTTGGGCTGCTTCTGGAAGATACGCCCACTTCTCCTTAAGAAAACTCAAATCAAAAACAGGAGTAAAAAAAATAAATAGAGACTACTTTATTTAGCCACCAGTTTTTGCCTTACTGAATGGTCTGGACTTCACAGTGGAGGCCTGAGAAGTGTCTAGAAGGATCTTCTTTAACTTACCACAGGCTAAAAGCAGTATGGTCAAATACAGATTTGGCTACTACTGGCACACAGTTTTTAACCCATTCCAAAAAGAAATAGGAGGGTTGTACACATCCGCCTTTGATATTACAACATTCGTAAATGTAGAGGCAAATTAGCGTGGTTTTGAATGGTACTTTTTCTGTTCTTCTCTCTATGTATGTATTTATTTACAGCAAAGTACCATGTGAGAAATCTGGGTTCTGTAGTGTTGTCAGATACTGTATTGTGAAAGTACTGCTTATATTTAGGGCTAGTGTGGGAAAGGAGAAATGGATGGTTTTGTTTTAAATTAGATTTTTTTTTCCTCTAAAGACGCTTGTAATTTATTTTGCCACCTGTTCAGGCATTGTAGTTTAATTTTGAAGGGTGTGAACATAACACAGAACTTAGCTACAAAGCAACAGCTCACAGAATACATCTTAATGTGCCATACTCCATGCAAAGTTGATTTACTCTGTACACAGACTGCCTGGCAAAGCTGGTAGATGATTACAAGCTAGACTGAAATAATGTCAAATTTAGCTTCTCCATTTATCTTGGGAGATCCAGTTGAGATGGCTGGTTAAGCAGTTAAATTGTAAAGCCAAACTAACAAAAACCTTCACCTGGACCTCCCCACACACCCAGCCTGTGACCCATTGTATTAGAATATTGTGTAAAGTGTGTTTGATTTGTTTCTCCTGTGCCAGGTGTTTCATGCTCTTCAGGCTATGAACAATGTGCTAATAATTCTCAGAGGAGTACGGATAGCGATCCTAGAGCCAGAAAAGCCAACTTCAGGAAAAGCAAAGTACATGGTAAGTTAATTTCTTTCCATTCTTTTGTATGGTAACTTGTAGCAGAATGAAGATCTCAGAAAATAATTGTGTTCAAGTGGACAGCTATGACCTGCATCTCCAGGTCTGTGTACATGACAGTGATATATCTGGAACACATGTGCAGCATTGTCACCATGAACCATTGTCACCCTTGTTATACTTGGTTAGTGTTGTGTCATACATGTTCTGGGATCTTGTGATATCGTCTTGTCAGAAACTTACTGTAAGGCAGTAGAATTTTAGGGTCTGGGATGGAACCTTTTAAACATCTGCAACTTACCTCTCATAGAGTCACTCTAGAAATCTGGACGTGTGCATGTGGAAGCAGGAGTCTTACCCCAATGAAACTGGGACACGTAACCTTAGCCCCACCAACCTGTACTGCACTCAGAACTGCAGCCACCTCCGACAGTGAGCATGCACTAAGTGCCATTCCATGTGGCAGAGCTAAGGTTGATGGTGTGCTTTGCCTGAAGTTAGCAGGATACCCAGAAGATGGCTGTAATTGTAGGTAAGTGTTGGCATGTGAGGAAGGCAGGGCCAAGACAATACATTTGTAATGTGAAATGTTTAGCATTTGCTGGCATAATTCCTCCCTATTGAAAGTGGTGAAAATGAGTCTTGCTTTTGTATTTATTGTGGACTGAATTAAGTAATGGAGTGGGCAAACAAAGCTACTTTTGGCTTACTTCCAGAATATGCAGAAGGTAAGGTTATGTGGACAATCACACTGCATGAAATAGATAACTGGGGACTGTGTGCACCACAGGTGATGACAGAGCAAGTTGGCTTAATCTTGTTTTATTTTGGATTATATAATTTCATGTGAAAATATAAAATGTCTGATGGTACCCAAACTCATTTTGAGGACACTCAACTGCAGAATCCAGCATCATGGAGGATCAGTGTAGAGCTCTTGAGTACACAGACTTTTTTTTTCCTGCCTCTTTTCAGCTATTTATGTGATCTTTTATATTAAACTTTTAACTGAAGAAAACAATTTTGTTATTGAGAGAACTTTCTTCCTATGTTATGCACATATTGGAACACACTGTACTTTTTGCATTACCGTAATGCAATCCAGGAAAAAAGTGCTATTGTTGCCCCTCCACAGATGTCTAAATACTGTATCAAAACATGGATTATAGTCCTGTTAAATGAATATATATGCAGAATGTACCATTCATGGTGAAATGATGGTCCATTCCATTTGCATATCTTTTCCATGTCTGTTCATTCATAATATTCACCAATGGTGTGTTCCTCAAGCTTAACAGAGGCAGTTCAAGCATTTGATGATCCAAATAGTATTGCCATTTTGGATGGGAAAAAGAGCTGTTGTGACTGACAGTGAAAATTAAATCTCATCTAGTCAATATCACATCTCTTATCATTCTTTAGCAAAATTTCTATACTTCAGTAGGCAGTAGGAATCCGAAAGGATAACCAGGCAATTTTCATAGAAAAATCAAAGCTGGTATCGCTGTTCTCCCTAGTCTAGCTAGACAGAATTGAACCAGGGATTTTCTTCTCTTGTGACAAGATAAGCCAAAGTTATTTAATGGGGGAAATTGTATTAAAAATATATATTTTATAATCACTTTTTATTTTTTTATAGTTAGTATAAAAGTCACTACTGCTTACGTGACACAAGACTGTAGTATTTTGTCACTGTTGAAGGCATATGAGTTAGTAACTCTCAGTCACTAGAGTTATCTGAGATCCACATAGGACAAGCTCCAGGTGTCCCCTCTTCCTCAGCTGTTCCTTGGATGGTTCTTTCAGAAGTACCTTCCTTTTTGTTGCTCCACTGACCCACTCATATTACATACAGTGTGTGGTATTGGGTTCTTCCCTGCCCCGCTTCTGCCATGTGACTGCAGTGCTTCTAAATGGTCACATTCTGCCCATGTTAAAGATCTGTCAGATGTGCCAGGAAGGCAGAATGCATGTGCATGTCTTTTGGTATTCAGTCCTTCAGACATTCCTATCTCTGAGCTTGCTTTAACTCTTTGCTACAAAATCTTATGGTGAGAAATCTCTGCAGGTGCCTGTTCCAGTGCCTCACCACTGTTAGAATAAAGAATTTCTTCCTTATATATATTCTAAATCTACCCTCTTTTCAGCCATTACTCTGCTCATCCCCATGGCCCTCCTCTGGGCTTGTTCTAATAGGTCCATGTCCTTCTTATACCTGGGGGCCCCAGAGCTGAACACGTTAAATACATAAATACATTTGCTCTACTAATCTGACAGCAACTCAAATGTCAGCCAAAAGTATGGTCACAGTCAAAAAAGCAAAAAGCTTTTCCTCTTGGAATCCTGTTTATTTATAAATGAGGAACATTTACTGTGTCCCTTGGGTATAATGCTGATGCTTCTGTTAAAATTATTATTTTTTTAATTGGAAAATCATGTCCCCTCTGTCTGTCACTAACAACTTCCAGACCCTCTGTACATGCCATAGTGATTTAGAAGTGAGATATTTTGCTTCTCTTTACAGCTCTCTAAGTAGAGAGCTATTGAGCATGTGCAACTGTCTTAGTAACACTGCATGGTTATACATCTGGGCTCTTCACCAGTAGGGTACAGATTTGCAATATTCTGTAATGCCTAACCTCAATAATTTTGTTAAGCATAGCTGTAGTAACATACTACTGAAGTGTCCTAAATTAGATATGCTGAGAGATATTTGAAGTCATCCTATTTCTCTCCAGTAAGCGGCAAAAGCATTGCAGATTTTCTGTACATTTCAGTACAGAAGTTTCATGCCATAGTGATTCTGTTCTTTACTGTAAAATTAACTGCAAAAACATCTGTAGAACAAATCTTCTTGCACACTGTGTTTAGAGGGAAAAAAAAAGTATTGCTAATTGTGTGGGTGGCATTTCTCAGTCTGCTTCGGAGTGCTAGGAACCATATTGTATTATTTTTAAAGCCTCTGAAGGCTGATAACAATCTGTCTGTAACTGTAAAATAATAATCTGATGTAATGACAGGAGAAATAAACTTCCCAGCTGTCTTGATAGAAAAATATGTGCTTGTAACAATTAATAAAAGCAGTTGGCTGGCAAGAAACAGTGCTAATTTCAGTGATGTCTAATAGTAAGAATAATCTTTAAAGCTGAATTAGCTAGGAAACAAGCAACCTCTTTAGGGTCCCAGTGTCACAGGTCAGCAGGAGGAGAGGTAAGCAGACTGACTTCCTTCCCTCTGCCCCACTGTTCTGGCCTGGCTTTCAGTGTATGCACTTCAAGCAGCATAGAATTTAGCAGGAACTCTAATTTTAAGCACTATTAGCTACAATTACTCAAGAATAGATTTTTTTTTTTTAATGTGATTTCCTCTCTTTATAGTTTGCGTTAAATTTTCCATACTCAAGTATGTCCTTTGTGCCTTTTCAACTGGCATCTCTGTGTGGTTTTATTTGTTTTATTTATTAATTGTGCGTATGACTTTATTTAAGTTTTTACTTACATCTAGAGTTAGAAGATTTTCCTAAGTCTTTGAGGAAATCTTCTGTGGATTCTAGATGTTAAACTGTTATGTCCAAATGGAATAAACAAAAGAGATTTTTCATTAGAAACTCTTCCAGGTTCTTCAAAGCTATCACCAAAATGTCATTAGGAGCTATTGCTTGTGTAGCAAACTTTCAAGATGACTCTGAGTTTTTTCTTCTTAGGGATAACTTACTATGTGTTCACTTACTTTACTAGACAAAGCTAGTTCCTTAAGAAGTTCCTGTTGATCTATAAGCATAAGCATCTCCTTACGTTTGTATGCAAAATGCAACTCTGTTTTATCTGTCCATTCGTATCATATCTAGTCTCTGTAATGATCTGTCAGACTGATATTAGCTGTAATAAGAACACTAAAAGTTGGGATTACCATTTAGATTTGAGATGGATCATAATTAAGTTAGCTTTTTCTAAATGACATTTTTTAGAAGGAATCTAATTCATATTTCCATTGCATATAGTTTAAGTTGTGGTATGTAACTTGCCTTTAATATCTTTGTCCCCACTTCCATGTTTTCTGTAGTGGGAATGTAAAGGGAATGTTTCATTATATTGAAGACAAAAGACATATAAACAAACTTTATTTCTACTCTAAAGATGAGATATCTATCATAGACCAATAGATCCTTTTAGATTCCCCATTCCACAGTTTTTGTCATATATATCTTGTTAGGGTCAAGACGACAGTGACCTCTTAAGGAACTATCTGCAACCAGTGAGGTGTAGAAAGGTAGGTAATCTGAAGGAATAAGTGTGGTGGATGAAGGAAACACAAGATTTGTTCAATGAGATGTACATACAGCAAATGTTGTGCAGGAAACCTGTCATGTTAAGAATTCAAATGATCTTAATTTTTCAGTTCATTTAGTCCACTAAATTGTATGAATTCTGTGCTTCGGTCATTCTCTACAAAATATTTGGAAGTATGTTCTTTGGGACAGATTTATGTGATCAGATGTGAAATAGAACTGGGTGTTATTCTGCACATAGCACCAATATAGAGAAATTGGAGAAAATATTAGAAAAAAATGATTGGGTATGTGGTGGAGTTTCATTAGAAAGTTCAACATACAGCCTTCTTTTATTCTGTAATCTATCGTTAGCTCTTCATACAATTACAGTGAAGATGAGAGGCTTGGGAGTTTGCTAGAGTTTGGTATATTATTTCTTTAGCTGCTAATTAAATTTAACTGCTTCAAGTTCTTGTGCCCTTCATAAACTTCTCAAGGATGGCTTGGACTGCAGATTGGCTTGTAGAATTTATCTGCTGTTTAAATGTACTTGTCTCCTAGAAGCTTTCTCTCGTAGAACTTTGAGGATTAAACTGAGAGTACTTCTAAAGTTTGAAACTTTAGATACCTTTATGAAGTCACAGATGTCACATTATACTTCTATGAATCTATTCATCAAAGCATTTAAAAAACAAACAACAAAAACAGCAAATATTAAGGACAGCCACTGTATCTGGAGTCTCACAGAAAATAATTTTCTGCTCATTCACTGTAAAGGAGAGAGGAATGATTAGAGTTTCATCTGCCAAAGTTGTTTATCCAAAATTCTTTTAAAAGGTCCAGAAGGATAAAAGTTTTGTGTTCTTATATTTTTGGGAATAAAACTGCAAGTTTATCTTCACTTTTTTGAGTTTTCTGTCCAGAACTCACATCATGCTCCTCCTGGAATCTCTGTAACTTGTTGTAAGCTCAGAATGGAGAGAGTAAGTAGAAGAATATCCCAAGCTGGAAGGGACCCACAAGGATCATCGAGTCCAACTCATTGTAGGACTGAAATTAAAGACGATAGTATACATTGTATATGGCTACCACATGTGTTGGTTTCTCATGATAAATAGCATTGTGCTGTAGGAAGGCAGTGAGAGATAGTAGCAGAGAAGGAAAGAAGGACATGAGAAGGCTGAGAAACCCCCCAAAAGGCTGGGGGTCTGGGTGAGACTTGATGGATTTATGCAGCTAATGTTTATAATGGATATAGGTAGTAAGTGACTGAAGTAGTGGTCGATCCCTTACTGACTGTTTTTTTTTTATTATTTTTATTTTTTAAACTCCGGACAGATTGCACTAACTCTGACAGAGATCTTTTTGTCTGTCAGTACCAGCAGCAAAACGTGTTAGAGGTCATGATAATGCACTTGAGTCTTTGTCCTTATTTCAACTGCCTGAAATGTTTATAGTAGATAATGGTATTGACATATGTACATTTAAATATGAAGCTTTAAGGTAAAAACTTCTTAAGAATCAGGAGCAGGACTGCACTTAAATTCCATGTCGTCTTTACACAGCCTGGTAATGAATTTCTTCTTGTTCAAATTATTTAACCTCTGTGTAATTGCTGCACTTATAAAATGGGAATTACAGGGCTCTGTGGGATACAGTCTGCATACATATGGTTGCTGTTACTTTTGCAGTACTGTGGGAAAGCGAAATGCTGCACTATAAAAAAAGTCCTGCTGAGAAAAAGCAACCTGGAGACTCATTCAGCTTCATCCTACAAGGAGAAACAAGTATCTCTCCTTTTCTCTGAAACTCTCTGCATTTTGAGACCCGAAGATATGTAGGCAGGATGAAACTACTGTACCTTGAAGCAGAGGACAAAGCAAGGTAAGAAAACTACACAAAATGAATGTTTTTTAGCACAGCATTTAAGTAACATTGTATGGATATTGCTCTTCCACTGTGGCTTCCTGTGTTAGCCAGATTAAAGCTAATTTATGTGTGTCTGCATATGCTGAAGTCAAACTCTTAATGGTGACTTCAGTATACCTCAAACCCTATGAATGTGTTTTGTGACTGTCAGGCTCATACTGACAATTACTTTCTGCTTGCTATAAGAGAGTTATAACATCAAGAGAAGTGATTTTTTTTTTGTTGCTTTGGATGTTTACTTCTGTGCAAAGTTTTCATTTTTGTAGTACTTTGTTACAACTTGAAAAAGTTATAACAATGCCAATCATACCTGACCATGTCTTTGTGTTTGGATTACGAAGTTCAGTATTCACAGATTTTGATTTCTGCTTAAATTCAACTAACCCAATCACAGTACTCTTGTTGTTATCTCTGTCTTGGATTAGCCAAGCACTCAATTTTAGTATATAACTGGAAAGTTCAATGCTCTTTCCGAGGTTATGTAGACTCAAATCAGCTTTATGTGTATATTTTAGTAGCATACATTTTGTAGATATTTATTTGGGTTTGTCTTGTATGTGTTGTGGTCCCCTCGCCCAGGCATAACAGCTTAAACTGTTGGAATTCAAACCATGCTGTAGAATGCTTATTCAATTACTATTGCAGCATGCTTTCTTTTGACAATATTTTTATAAAAATCCGTATTATCAGTAATACTATTTCTTAGCTTGAAGCACAAATGTTACTATGCCCAGCTAGAATGCAAAAGGTTTCTTTGTTCTCTTCAAATTTGGTAAGTTTGCAAACTCCCTTATGTTTCATGGATAAGATGAACCCTTGGCCCACAGGTTTGTTTTCCCTCCCTACACAAAACAGAAAAAGGAAGTGAGGAGCCAGACTTCTTTCATGCTTTCTTACTTTTAACCGGAAAAAGCTATCAGTTTTAAGTGAGCAGAAGAATTGCCACCATACTTGCAGGGATGTTCTGCTTCTGTTTTTACCTACCTACAAAGACAAGGGGATACCTGCTTCCATCCTTAGAAGGCAGGAACACCTATGCCAGTATTTTGGTTTGGTAGTAGTCAAGAAATGAGCTTTATCTTGCCAGAATATTTTTAAGCTCAAAGTAATTTGCTTAGTTTATGATCAGTTCTGCCTTTGACCCAGAGCAATATAAGACAGGTGATGAGATACAACACAGTGGCAATGCTTTATGTGGACAGGGAGAAGTCTGATCATTTTCACCATGACAGGAACCTGTCTACTTACACAGTCATGTTACGCTGACAGCCACTCAGCTGCCAGGATTAATGAATAGTGTAGAACTTCAGTTGTGAAGATACTTTCTTTCCTTTTTTTTTTTTTTTTGGTGGGGTAGGTTGTTTTTTTTTTTTTTTTTTTTTCCAAACCCTGCATCCATGTGTGGTCACAGAAATGATGCAATAGATAATAGATTTTGCAGGGAATGTCAGTCCTACACATGCTTGCCTTCTCTAAAAGCCTAGAAATTTAAGATCTCTTAATGACCTTGCTGAGTTGTTGGTCTTTGTGGACTACTGCATACCTACTTGCTAGTTCTGAGAGGAGGAAGATGTTCAGATGGGAGATCACAGTATTCATGGACTAAAGAATTTTGGTTCTTAAATCTGTTACGACAGCTGTTAGTGGAGATACTGCCATTTCTGCTGAGGTTGAACATTACTTCCCCAAAGTATGTGAACACTTCACCTAGATCCAGCCTCTCTGCATTTTCACACTTCATGTGGGACTTTGACTGTTACAAACATATTTGCGTTCCCATAACGGTGGTATAAATAAAATTTTGCTAGTGGCAAGGAAAGACAAAGAATGAGAAAACTTGAAGTCTCAATAGGAAAGCCTCTCCCTGCATCTCTTTAGGCACCCTTTCCTTTGCTGAAGTCAAGCAAATCCCTTCAGACTTTTGCTGTGATTATATCTGGCTTTGCCTGAAAGAAAGAATTGACTGCTTTTTCACAGCAGTTATCTCAATGAATCTCTGACTCTGTGTTACCAGTTGGCCAACTTAGAATCTTCAGATAAAACCCCACTTTGCTTCAGTATCTTTCTGTAACTGATTCTTTTTGACTCTGTTATCCACATATTTCACACTTTTTCTTTGCTGCACTTTAAGAATGCTAGGCTTTACATTGGTGAAGAAACCAAGAAACTGTTCTGCTCAGGACTGTTTTGCTTTTGGAAGGAACTTGAGAGCACAGCAGAGAACTCTGCTCACCTAGAAATCCTCAATGATGAGTGTAAAGAATTCCTCTAAGGTGAATAGTGGAGGGAAGGGCAAAGGATGGGAGTTCACTCAATGGAGGCCTGAAGTTGTATTGGAGAGAACTGTTATACTGTTTTGTTTGTTTGTTTGTTTTGTTTTGTTGCCTGTCACGGGTTGTATGACAAAAGCTAGTATCTCATTGCATTTGCAGCAAAAGGTTAGATGTAAGACCAGCTGGGAAGTTTTCCTAACGTTTTCTTTTCTGACCTTCTCCTCAGCTACAAAAGGAAATGGTTTCAGAAGTAAGGGGGAATTTCTTTGGAGAGTTTTCAACAGTATTCTCAATTGATGTTGGGGTTCCAGTAGAGAATTAGAACATAAGTAACTGTTTTTATTCCCTAACCATCAAACCTCATTATCTTATGACTGAAAATGCTTATCTACCAAACTGCCTTCACACACGGCGCATCTGGGGAGGTACATCTGGTGACGTGTCAGCGCAAAACATTTTATGGTGTTTCATTTACATCTTGTGACTCCTTGAAGATTTAGTGCTGCTCTATCTGTCACTGATTTGTTCGACAACTCTAGGAGGCTAATCACGGTCGGGAATTCTTGGTGCTTCTAAACAAGGAGGCTTCTCTTGACAGACAGTTGCGCACTGGTGATTTTTCCCTTCTATCCCACATGTTCTGCCCGAGTCCACGGTCTTGCAGGCTTCTGGTTTTCTTTGTGATGGGAAGTGGGAAAGGGCAGTGCTCGGGTGAGTCTAGTGACAGCCCTTAACCCGTTTCCTTTTCAACTCCGGTGGAAGAGTGGAAGTGCAAGACCGCGTTGGTGCGGGGCAGGTAGCTTTAGCCGAATGAGGTAGAGTACACCTGCGGACACGGGAGGAGGAGGAACCAGGCTATCGGAGAAGTTACCGCCGGCTGAAGGTGCCATCCCTCGAGCAAACGCGCGAAGCGTCGCGGCAGAAGGCACGGGAGAGCAGCCGCCGGGCCGAACGCAGCCTGCGTGGAGGCGGCCCCGGGGGGCCGGCGGCAGGCCGGGGCCCCTCCTTCCCACTTCCCCGGGCCGGGGCGGGCGGCGCCGGCGGCCCAGTGCCGCGGCGAGGCCGCAACGCTGTGTTGGGGCGGGCCGGGGCGGACCCTGCGGCCGGGCACTGCATGGGAGGAGGCGGCTCCGGCGGCCCGCCCCCTGCCTCCCTCCCGCCTCACTGCAGGCCGGCCGAGGGGCGGCCGCTCCGCCGGGCAGCGCGGGCGGGGGGACAGCGGTGACGGAAGGCAGCAGCTGGGGGACGGCAGCGGCTGGGAGATTCCCCCCCCTCCCGCCCCCACCCCGGCCGGAGGAAGATGGAGCTGGGTTAGTGAGGGCTTGCGGGAGGAGCAGCGGCGGCAGGTAAGGGCTGCTTCTCCCTCCTCATCCTCCTCGTCCTCCTCCTCCGCTCCCCGGTGCCGTGCAGCGGCAGGTGGCCCAGGTGTGCCCGGCCCGGCCCGGCCCGGCCCGCAGCGCTGCCCTTGCCCGCGGGCTGCCCTTGCCTCGCTCCGGCCGCAGGAGATCCCGCTGCGTGCCCTCGGCCGCGCCGCTAAGGGCAAAGCCGGGCGCTGGGGCCCCCTCCCCGTTCCGCTGGGGCGGGGAGGTGGGCAGGTGGGCAGGTCTGCCGCCCCTGCCCCCGCGCCGGCCCCCCCAGCTCGCCGCTGAGCTCCGGGAAGGGTTTCTGCATTGCAGGCTCTCGCCCCGGCTCCGCTTCAGCATTCGCGGCTTTATCTCAGCACAGGAGCCCGCGCCCTGGCCGGCTGGGCCGGTCCTGCTCGGGCAGGAGGCCGCTTTGGGCAGGTGGCATCGCCTCCTGTGCCTCCCTAGCCCTGTCAGGGCTTTTGGGGTATCGGCCTCCGGCAGGGAGGTGTTAGATGTACGAATGGTATGTGTTCTGCCTCTGAAAGGTACGGCTACAGAGGGAAATCTGTCAGGATCTGGGCGAATAACGGTCATTCGGAGTTTGCGGGGTGTGACACGGTGCAGTGAGATAGAATGTGCATATAAAACATAATGCAGTGAGGCACCCGACCTTACATAAGCTAAATTTTAAAAGCTGTCTACCCCTACGCTCACCCTGGAGGTTGTAGGAATATGCCTGTTCTAAGCTCTTTCTGGAGCTCGTTATTATCCATCTGAAATAACGGTGCAGAACCCCTCGTGAGCCAGTACTGAAAATAAAAGAATAAATTGTTGACTACTTCTGTTGTAGTTCTGTTACAGTAAGTTCCTCGCTGCTGGTCGCTACCATGCACACACCACAGTGCTCGTGGCTACATGGATGTACACAGATCCACGCTGCAAGAGGGAAATGATATCTTCTGTTGTCCCTGAAATGTACCTTTACATTGGCCAATGCTAATGGTGTTGTATTTTAACGAACTCTTGAGGCTTCTCTCCTCAGGCCTGGTCAGTGTTACAATGTCCAGCATGTAGAAACAAATTTTTATGTGAACAGAAAGAAACCTTTCACACTTCTAGTTTGACCTTCACCATATCAGACAAATTCTTGAAACTGATGGTCAGGGCAAGTATTTTGCACTGGAATGGTTGAAAATATGCTGCTGGACACAACATACACAGCTCAAATCACACACAGGATGAAACAGTGCTTTAAACTCTGTATCCAAAGGAAACTAATGTCTGATAAATTTGGCCCACATTTTATTCTAACTCAGTCCTTACGGATGACATTGACTTTAGGAAAGGTTACTACGGCACAGATTTAAAGGAAATTATATTGAGCTTCTGGAATTGAAAGTACGCTTGGTAGGAAAAATACTGTTTTGTTATTTATAATCTGTTGTTATAATGAGTGTGATAGCAGTTGAGGCTGGATCTGTCTCCATTTCCTGCTGTTGATGTGAATTGTCTAAATGGACTCCCTTCTCCTGTGGATGAAGGCCAGATTTTGTCCAGGTGTGTATGTGCTGCTCTGACAAGGGCACGCTGGAGTTTCCCCACTTGAGTGTGAAGTATAGCCGAATATCGATGCCTGCCTTGCTTTGGGATGCCTTCTGTTATATCCTATAACCCATGTCCTTTTGATAAGGCTGTAACATCAGTTGTGGTGTGGAGTATAGCACCCAAATGAGAATGCACAGATTAGCAATGATGATATGACATGGAATAGAAGTGTTTTTTTTTGTGAATCTTTTTCTTTTGTGACATTATATTTTTATGTTTCTAGTTTACAAGAAGCTCAGTCATTCTCAGGACAGCTTAATTCATGTATAAAATAATAAATATTTAGCGTTTGAGGCTGTTTAAGGATCACGTATAATAGACTAGTAACTTCATTTATATATATGTGTGTATGTGTATATATACTTAAAATAGGATTAATCATAATGTAGTATCAGTTTTTGAAAAAGGTAATTTTTTTTTGCAGATGGGATCTGGAAGACTTTGGTCTTTGTTTACCTGTATAAATTCAAATAAGGGTGAAAAACGGCTGATGTTGTAGACTTCAAGTAACCATGGAATGAGCAGGTGGGCAAGGTACTTAGTAAGCCTGCCTCTGCATCTTTCCTTGCCCCTGGCAGATGTCCTGTGTAGTCATGTTGGCAGATTCAGAAAAAGGCCAGGGACTGAAGAGACTTTCAGTGAATGGGTCTCTAGGTCAGGATTTTTGCGGAGCTGTATGTGGGCAGGTGTATGAATGTTGACTCAGATCTTACCAATGCAACCATTGTGCTAGTCATTGCCCTGCGTGTTACTTGCTAGAAAAAATAGAGAATCTATGTTTTATTTAGCCAAAAGATTATACGTAGACTATCAAATTATAGTTTAAAATTTTATGTTTTAAATCTAATCACTGTGATGTCTTCATGTTTAAGAGTCTTGTATGAGTCTTTTGATTTCATGTCTGTGTTTGGGAAAATAAACAATATTTCACTATATTTTAAATTCGGTTTTCATCATAGACACACAATAATTTTAAAATACGTATATCATTATTGCCTTAAGAGACACTAACTTCTGTAGCCTTTGGAGGAAGAAAACCGCTCTGGCAAGATAGTCCCCCATAGTTAAGTATTGCTAGAGAGGAAAGTTGGAGTTGGAAGAGGGAAAGGACTAACAGAATTTGCAGAATATTTATCACCAGGTAATCTAGACCTCAGATCTTACTGTATTCAATGCAGTCTCCTTCAGCTTAATATATTCTACATTCCCAAAACCATTGTGAAATCTGAATCTTCTTTTGACTTGAATTTTATAAAATATCTTTGGACTCATATTAAGCAAAAAAATAAAATTTTAATTAAGGAAGTGGTAAGCCCTTAAGATGTCAAGTGCAACTGCTGTTAAATTGAAGACTGAAACAAATAGAAAAGGCTTTTTCTTGAAAATTTTTTAGTCTACTAGTTCATTTGTAGTTGCTATGTCCCCAGTATGCGCTGCACAGGCACACAAATGCATTCATGGACATTTGTACCAAAGCATAGAGGTAAACGGTATGCAGACCTTCTGAACAAATTAATCAGCGTTTCCCAATGGACAAAACTTTGAGATTAACCTGGCTGGCTAGGTGATCTGAAAATTCATCAGTAGAGTCTTGTATGTAAGAGCAGAAGTTTACCCATTGAAGCGGGATATAAAGTTGCATGGATGTTCCACTGCACGTTTTTGTATTTCTTTATTGTTGGTTTGCTAAGACAGTGCGTGGCACAACTGCGGAAGCCAAGTGTCCCCAGTTAAGATGGCAGCACTGTTTGCAGTTCTTTGCTAGTAATTAAATTTTTATTATAAAGGCAGATTAATTAGTATGTGCATGTAAGTGTAACAATACAACTACTTCACCATAAAATATTTTCTGTTTCATGTTTTCTTTTTATTTTGCTGTCCTTTCCCAAATACTGATTCAAGGGAATAAAACGGGAAAGTTGATGATCATGGAGAGGCTGGAGATACAGAAGATTTGTAATACAGTTAGTTCTGTTTTCCATTGTTCTCAAAGCACGATTGAATGTGTAATGAGTATTTTTGATTAGGTAGTTTGAAGAGACAAAGCTAATTGTGATTAATTTCAAGTCTTTTTCTCAGTTTATTTCAGAGTTTTGCTCTTCCTTTATTTGAGGTCAATGCTGCCTATTTTAGGACGTGTTTATACCAGTGTTTTTTAGTCATAATTCTGTGCTGTATTGTTTTGCTGCAAAACATTATTGACATTACTGTACTTACCTTATTAAATATCTCTTGAATGGACTCTTGGGAAAGCTTTAGGCTTGAAGTAGAGAGATTGTTGAATATTTAATTCAGCTTATAAACTTTATAGACCCCGGTTTTATGTCTAAATAGTGTCAATTCAGTCTTTTCAATTGTTCTAAAAACAAGGTCTATTTTTGAAGTCAATGACGTAATTTTTTGTTGGATATGCTTGTTAGCTTTTAATTAAAGGGTTTATAAATTCATTTAATGTTTTGGAGTTTCTCAGCATTTTGAAATACATTTTAGTTTGAAAAAGAATCAGAAACCTCAGGACAAGAATATAACTTCAAGATAGTTTTAAAATTTCTTATATAAATTATAGAAGAAGTGGTGGGTTGTTATTTGTTTCATAAAGGACAATTTTATTTTCCAGCCCTAGCTGGCAGAATATTCAGTCTCCTTATGTGAATTCCTGTACATCTATGTGACTAATTGAAGTGCCAAATATCAACTCTGCACATGTCATTTCATTCTGGTGAAATTAGGAAACGGTCACTTGGCTTTTTATCCTCAAACTATTTTTTTTCTCCCTGTTTGGCCCAACCCTGTATTTTAGAAAGCTTATTGTCCTGTTTAGTATTTATTATAGTTTAGTATTTAGTGCTGAGGTTTGCTTTCAGCCTACATTGTTGAGTACAACATTAAATGTTAATGTAAATTTGCTTTCCTTTAGCTTGTACTTCACAAGAGTCAAGTCTTTCTGCATTATATCTTGGTTTTAGAATTAGTTATTTTTAAATGTAATGTCTTTGGCTCAGACCTTTTGGATACAGTAAGCTTTCAGAACAAGATTACATATATGAACATTGCTTATTTTTGTTGCTTTACAGATTACGTACAAGGATGTCCATTCCTCTTTCTTAGTTTAAATTGTTTGATAGTTTGAAGGGGATTCCTAAAATCATTACTCACTGTTGTTGTCCTGTACTTGTAAGAAACTGGTGAAAAGTTGCATTAAAATGTTGAAGCGCAGCACTGATTATTTAAGGTAGAAAATGTAAGAATTCAGTTGGTGAAAGTATTTTTGAATGCTTCCTCTTTTTTTTTCCCCCAGAATGATTATATCTGCCAAATACTGATTTTACTGAATATATCATTAATTAAATTTCACATCGTATGTTTAGAGTTTCATCAATTAGAACATTGAGTTATGCTCTTGGATCGTGATTTCAATCTTGTGTGCAGTGATTTGATACCATTTTAATACCATCTAATCTGTACAAAGAACAGCATATTTTTTTGTTTGTTTTTTAATGCAAGAGTAAAGTAGCTATTTTTATCTGTCAGTATTTTGCAGTTACTCAGTGCTCTGTGGTGAATTTTTTTCGCTTGCACATTCTCTTGGGATCTACTGAGTAATCATATGTATTGACTAGTTAATCAAAGAAAGGACAAAGCCCATGTAGAAAGTGAGCTAGCTGAGAAAGAATTAATTTTGATTCTCATTTCTGTCACAATGGTTATACTTCCAATATTGTTTTTAGAATTAGAAAGAGGAACACTGAGAACTTGTTCGTTATTAGATGCCTGAAATATCACATTTCTAATCCTGATGACTGCTGATGCCTTTAGTGACCTCTGTCATATGGAAATTTACTAAGTTGTTGCTGCTGCATATGGCCAGGAGATGCAATATATTTCTAAGCCATTGCTATGATGTTATCAGAAACATGTTCTAATGCCTTTGATTAAAATGGCTAGCTGCCATGGTGATAGTACCATAGAAACTGGTAAAATAATCATTGCCTATTAGGAAGTCTGAATGAAAAAAATCTCCCATTTTTCTGCCTTTTATTTTTCAGCATCTTCACGGGAATTCTGCTGGTGTTTATATTCCCGATGAGCAAATTATTGAATGAATTCCTTTGCTCTGTGTTACATGGCAAACCAGGCTAAGGTTATTGTATTGGTCCTGTCTAAATATTGAATGCATGAGTGACTGACAATTCAGTCATTCCACCATCTCCTTCTAGTCTCAGGAACAAGGACATTGGAGTAGAAGCCTTTCTTGCAGTACTGATTTCTGTTTTTAAGTCACTGTACTCTCTTTTACTGTAATTACTTTCTAAAGAGTACAGTAAGTATCATTTTCTTCAAAAACACTCTTTCAGCAAAGAATGGTAGCGCTCCAAGTAGAGTAACGACAGAGCTTTAATTTGGGAACGTGACATTGTAAAGGGGTTTTTCTATCTTGAACTATATAAATCATGAACTGAATCTTATTTCAGGATGTCATAGGAAGCTACTCTGGAAGGCCCAGAACTTAGAAATTGCCCTTATTAGCATACATCAAGGCCCAAGACTACAGAAACTTTGTCTGTCTTTCAGAACCGCTTAACAAGGCGGGGAGGTTGCTGGTAAGTGCTAATTTTGAGTTGCCACTTGCCAAAAGGTGCTGCTGTGTAAAATCTCAGTCTTTCAGTGAGATAATTTGTAAAATGTAAGATATATCTTTTGCTTTAAGTCACATACATGGTAAGAAAATTAGAGATGAATGATTAGCCACTTCTTAATTATAGATGTAGTTTGGAAGCCTCATCCAGCTATCAATTAATAACATGTTTACTGTAGGTTTATCTTTGTATTAAATACAAGAATGCCAAGTAAGAACATAGAGTGGACAATATCTTTACTTGACCATCATTTTCCTTCTCTTTTGAGATGTATTATAGCAAGAAACAAAGTACCAGAAGCAGTCCCTGGCTTGGGTTGTTCTGTCTCTTAGTTGGAATGAGTCATTTCTCTCTTACCCATGAGCAACTATATCAGGTGCTTATATGCTGTTGGAAATTTCTAAGCAAGGACAGAAGGCAGTGATGCCAGATACATATCTAGAGAGACATACTCATTAAGCTTCTGTGAAAACGCTTATATTGCCTTCAGAATTTCTAAGGTACTGCCAAGGAGCTTCTGTCATGTGTTAAATAGTTTTCCCTGTCAGCACTGAGATCAGTTTAGAGGATACTTGATGGTGGTAAACTCAAGCTGATTAGTTAGATTCGGTCTGTAGTAAGTGGCAAGCTGTAGAAGGAAATGCAGGCTATCAAATGCTGCACTTAGATACAGGTAAGACAGCACATGCGCTCTAATCAGAATAACATGCTTATGTGAGAGCAGAATCCAGACTGAAGTGTTGGAAGTAGATAGGTCAGGAATACTTACTGTCAGATTTACCACTGCTTACCAGAAACTTGCCTGTCTCTCACCTGAGAGTATTTAATAATCAAGTAGTTTCTGTATTAGGTCTTGGAGCTGTTACATTGTCAATATGTGGGAAAAGGAGGGCATAAAGATGTATTAAATAACACTGTGGTAATAGGAGGAGAAGATTTTGCTGTAAAGAGAGCATTGATTTGGCAAACTGTAATTAAGCATAAAACAATGAAATCACCTCCCATATCTCTCTAAATAACTCATTCCATCTTTGTCTCAGGAAAAGTACAGATGAATTAAAGGAAGGGTAGAGTATGAAGGAAAGGCAGATGTATGTAATTCCAACACGGTTAATGTCAGAATATGCAACATGTAGGTAAAGTTAACATGTGGAAAAGATTCAGGCAAAATTGTGCGCTCATCAGTTTTACAAGTACAGCTGAGTAAAGAGCTGGAGAGGGACTTCCCTTCAGCACAAATTAAGAGAAGTAATATGTAACGTAGTGGTCCTTCAGCAGAGGCCATGAGGATAATGTTAAATAAATACGCATGGATAAAGTATATGCAGTGTGATAAGTTGATGCTTTAAAAAAAAAAAAAGACATTGAAAAGTTGCAAGCTTTTCGTGAATCATGAGTACTGGGGTGCCCAATCATTTACCAGCTGAGTCTTAATTTCACAGATTGTGAGGTTAACTAGAAAGTTGGGAATTTAAATAAATAACAGCTGAGATGCTTTATCATTTCTGATTTTTCTCTATAAATGTTTCATTTTTGACTTTTCAATAATTTTAAAAAGCAAGACTTGAAACAAAATGATGGGAGATCACACCAATGCCAAGTCATTTAGGGGAAGCTCAATGTCTGAGTGACAGTGTGCCACAAGGATTCCAAGTCCTATGAGTTATTCTCACAGCCCCTTATGTAAAATTTTGATGTCCCTGGAGGGGGAAGGGGGAAGTCAGATATTCTGATACGTTGCTTTATGTGATGTCTCTTTTGTATTGAAAGAGCGGTATGAAGGAATGAATTTTTGGGCCATGTTTTTGTGGATGACTTTTACTGAATGAGGAACACTTGAAATGACAGGTCATTTAGAAGCTGTGTGTTCCTGAGCAATTGACAGTTTGTTCCTCCAGGCTTCAGTATATGGATGCAATATGCTAGCACCTCGGCTATACAAACTTCACATCTCTGTTCATAATTGAAGTTCTCATGCATGCTTGTGCTATGCTAGAGTTTCTCTTTTCTGTTCATTGCTAAATATTTGGAGGCAGAGTTTGAAATAAGCTAGGAAAAGTTGTTTGGTCTTATATAAATAATATCCTCTTAATCTGGGAGGCTCCAGACATGCTTTACTGATTGTCTTTTTCTGTCTTATTCTTCTATGTTTAATCATGTTTGCATCTCTGCCCTGCGATGCCAAACTGAGCATAAGGATTGTACTACGGTTTGAGGCAGGAAATACAAAGATAGATAGACATTAGTGCATAGGCATAAATGCTCAAAGCAGAATTTAGTCAGGATTAATAGAAGGATCCCTATTTTTGGCAAGAATAAGGAACAAGTTAAGGGCTGGGAAAAAAAGCATGTTCTATGAAATTTAGACTGTTCTTCCTTGTTTTTCAGTAAGGGAAGTTCTCTTGAAACCAGGTGTAGAGGTCTGTAATACTTCCTGGGCAACGCAATTTACAGTTTTCTCATTCTGCATTGTTCAGGATTTCTTCTGACACATACATAAAAGCATGTGCAGAAGACAGAGTAGGACCATAAAGCCTAGAGCCATGTTTGAAACAAGAAGCATTATTATGTTGTCTCTCTCTGGGCTACATCATCTTTGTAAAGGGAGATAGCCTTTTTCTATTGCTTAATCCATCCCCAAGTACTTTGCTCAGTTTCTTTAACCTTCCAAGGGAGAATATGTGTAATTGGCAAAGGAGGAGGGGTCAACCAGAGGCTAGTAGTGGTTTGGGAATTGCACCTCAGGACTTACGACTGGGAGAACTGACAATAGTTTTGCAATGGGGTCCAAGTCTGTTTGAACTTGCTTTGTCTGTGATTATAAACACATGGCACAAACTGTTCCTTACTCGCTGCACATGGAGGAATCTTCTTTAAAGCAAGCTGTCCTTGTGTTTTCTGAAGGCAGTGAGTTACTGGCACGTGTGCCTCGTTGTTATGATGTATTGCTTATCTGCAGGCCTGGTAGCCCTGTGACCGCAAAAAGATGATATGCTCATTTCAGCAGATAAGCAATATGTAGTCATACTGGGAAACCTGATGAATGTGCATCCAGCTGAAGATTGCTAGCTTGGCTGCCCTCCCTCAGTGCTAGAGCAGATCAGGTGGTTGAGATAAGTTATTATGAGCACAATATGTTGAACTAGTGAAGTCTAGACCTCAATTAACATGGAAATATAAATCATTGGCTTTTGCTACCAAGGGAATGAATCCTTGTGCCTGAGCATCTCAGTTGTAAGTATCTGTAGCTGATGAGATGATTGTATCTAGCTGATAATCTCTTCACTTTCTTTGATACAGAATTTGAGAACAAAGCCATTAGCATTTCCCTTTTTCCAGTTTTGTCTCTTAAACTATACTTTACATGCAAATCGAAGAAATGGTTCCTTCAGCTGTTAGCTTTCAGTCTGCATGTCTCTCACATAATATACAATACTCTCCTATCCATTACAAACAGAGGGATATGTTCTCATGAGAGAAGATGTCTGTGAAGCCAATTGGTTGTCATGAAATGTGCATTTACAGATTCTGAAGGAAGAGAGGGAATACTCTTTGGATTTCATAATAAGATTTCCCTCCCTAAGAAGATGCTTTATTTCTGTGAGGAAAAGTTTTGAAGAGCGCACAATTTTATTTTGTGCACTCTATGTCATGGCCAGTGGGAATGACCCTATGGGTGTTTTTACTCTAATTATTTTTATGTAGAGGTTATATTAACATACAAAACAGCATGAAGATTCTGTTTACTTATGTTCTGTGAGCTGTTTTCCTGTACAAATCTGAAATTTACTGGTGAAGGCAAAAAGAATTCTGTCTAAGACTTAAATAACTTGGGGTTGTAGCTGGTCACTGAGAGTCAAGCTGCCAGAGCCCTTGGGGACAGGTGAAAGAAAGGTCTGGAGCTTTAAAATAAGGAAACAAACAACCTGCCTCCCCCAGACCTTTTGTAGTATAATTATGTCAGAAAATAACCTTTCAGTTGTGGAGTGCTGAGTCTCTTTGGCAGAAGGTGACGTGACCTCAGAGGGAATAGTTGTGCCAGGAAAACACATTCTGAGTTGAAATGCTGAAGCAGCGAATGGCCAACAAGTGGATTTAGTTCACTACTGGTACCGTTACTCTGTTTGCATCTAGCAGAAAAAAAAAATCTTTTCCTGTCAGGAAGCTTCAGATTATGTCCTGGATGTTTTAAGACACTTGCCATGAGTGACGTGTATAGAGAAAAGATCTATTTTGCACTGCTTGAAACAATGCTATGTCAGTGTACTCACTTTTAAAGTAGGACAAAATAGAATTGTGGTTTGCCTTATAGATGTGATTTACTGGGGTTGTGTTATCCCCAAACCATACCTTTGTTGGGTATGTCTATGGAATGTATATTTAGTGTGAGAAAAAAATGAACAGTTTCTTTAGAAACTGTACCCTACCAGTACTGTACAGTATATTCCAGAGTCTTAAGAGGAGGTTATTTTGCAGCTGCTTCAGTGCTGTACAGTAAAATCTGGAGATCTAGGAGAAAAATTCTCTAATAAGTGAAACTCTAATTTTGGTAGCTTGTGGTTATGTTATTTGTTTTTTATCATCGTACCATAAAAAATTTAATGTGGTGTTAATTATAATTGTATAAATTGAGATATTGAGTACCCTACACCATCTGTTCCATTTTCTCTTTAAATACAGCAGTAAGAATGAGGTTTGCTATAAAGGTAAAACACCAAAGCAGATCTTAACATTCTATACAGATGTTTATGCAAAATATGACCTTTATGTGATCTTCCAGCTTAAGTTACAAAGCCAATGAAACGCAAAGCTGTATATATGGAACTGTGTGCATGTATATAGGTATAAGGGGCTTCTTGCCTTTTTGATAGAAAGGAAAGAGGTTGTTGAAAAAGTAGCTGAAGATTTACAGGCACATGCTCTGAAAGAATGAGTTACTGATGAATAGCAAAAATACTTATTTGAAAACCTTTAGAAGGCTTTAAACCTTATACTTTTTTTTTTTTTTTTTTAACATAGGGATGGTCTATTTGTTGGTCATGTGAACCTTTTCCTGTGATAGAAAAAATACTCATAAAACTTTTTTTTTGGCTCAGGCCATTTTCAAAACATTGTTTGAGGAAGCTTTTTGAAACCCCTTTTGCTAATCTTGCAGTAGTTTGCCAGAAATATATTGTTTTGTTGTTGTTGTTTGGTTGTTTTTTGTTGTTGTTGTTGTTGTGTTCTGGCTGCACAGGAATTAAAAGCCTATAATCTGTTTAATAAAATAACTGGATGCAGAGAGCTGCTAGTAAGATGCAGTGTTCCTTCTGTGTTGCTTCTGCATGTTCTGCATTTGTTTGGCTGGAATGAAGTGATGTTATATATTTGTAGATCTAACAGCTCTTTTCTTCAAGCGCTGCGCTGTTAAATTGGGTCACTGCATATAATGCATGTTAAATAAGATGAAGGTTTCTTGTATTTACAGAAGTTAGTAGCAAGATTTCACAGTTTTACAGGAAACATAGTTAATAATAAGCACATTTCTTTTAAATATATTACTCGTAGTTCACAAATGAATTCTTCATGAGTGTATCTTCCTACATACGCACATATCACAGGATTTGATAAAGTTGACCAAATGTAACAAAGACTGGAGCTTTAAGTGTACAGTGGTTGGTATATCTTTGATTAGTGTTTTTGCAGCAGAACATATAAGTCTTGTGTGGCAATACTTGAAATGATTCTAGTGGTGTTTTTTTTTTTTTTGGGGGGGGGGGAGGGAGAAAGACTACAATGAATTATTTTTAATATCAGTAGTCCATGCAGAGAGATTTCAAAAACCACATAACTTCTTAGAATGGGATTTAGGCTTCAAGGTCATGTGAAGGGATTTCTAAAAGTTTTTTTCTCATTCTGATGATTAAACCACCATGTAAAATTGTAACTTCATTAATAGTTGAGCTGTGAAACCCCAATCCAGAAACTGGTCCTATACTTGAAAAAAAGTGAATCTGAAGCTCAGCACTAAACCCTTGTCCTCTGTGTTCTTCCTTACTTTGTGAAAATAAGCAGTTTCCTAGCCCTTAGACATGTCTATTTAAAACCAAACTTGCAGTTGTATAGTCCTTCCTAAGCCATGGCAAATACATTTCATAATGTCATGTCTCTGAGGTGTTCCTTCTACTGCTTTTTTTCCCTGTACCAATAGCAATTGTATATGTGAGAAAAGTTTGTTGATTTTAGAGCATTTGAGCAAACACTGCTGTTAAGAAATACAATATTTTTGGAGACAGTTCATAAGTTGCAAGGCAGTGCTTCTTGTCACCTCAGATGGTAACCTGAAGAGCAGGCAATTTTCTTTTTTTTTTTTTTTTTTTTTAAACTGGATTAGAATGAAACACGGTCATAAATTGAACATATAACCTAAAGTAAACACTATGTGATTCAATAATAATTACACTTCAATAAGAATGATCAAAATTTACGAATACTGGTCAGTTGGCTAGGTTCCTATTCTGAGAGGGCTAGTTGGTCATATGTGATTCTGTGGTGTTTCTGCTTTTAATTTTGTGCAGAAGAAAATCAAATGAAAGGAAACTACCATTCATGCTGTATTTTCATCCGTGGTTGACTAAGAGTCCTGTGTACTCAGAAATATTGAATGCCTTTCTTTTCTGTGTGCACACTTTTATGGGTTTAAAATTTTGTTTTAGTGACACCTATCTTGCTTTGTACATTTGTTTCCAACTTCCCTTCTGTACTAAAGCAATGCCCTTTTCAATTACTTATTTTCCTCAAAATCATTGCAGAACACATACTTGATTGGCAACCAATTACACTTCATTCTTGCTGCTGTGGATCTAAAATACTGTAGAACAATTATCAACGTATGTTGGCTGATGAACACTATTCTTGCTTGTCACAGAGTTACATTTATTTGTGAATAATGATCAGGCATCAAACAAAAAAAATCTGAAATATTTGTTTCATACCTCTCAATATGAAATGAAGTTGCCCAAGGAATAATAAAATGTGTGTTAGTGTTCACAGGAGTAGCAGGAGTAGGGCTGAATGTTCTTAAAACATTTTTTTTTTTAATTCCAGAATATAGCTTCTAGGTACTAATGGATAAATTCTTCAGAGACTTTGCATCTGTTATTGGCTGCAGTGGAGTTTTATTTTTTTGACGAAGGGATGCTTAGGCTGTAAGTCCATAGCTATAGAATTTGGTGGTTGAGTTGCTGCTTAAAAGCCCTCTAGGTCTAGTTGAACTATAACATCCTCTTTCAGCAATATACTTGATCCTGATTTGTAGATTCTTAATTCATTACTTAGATGAATATCATGGATGAATACAAAGTAGCAGCTTTGTACAGGTTGCATCTTTGTGGTTTAAAGAAGCTCTCTGATTATTCCCTTTTTTATGACTAAGTGAGGCTGAATGCACGGCACGTGTTTGAAACTTGGTCAAAAGAATTGTCTTTATATGATAGCTGCGCTCAGGACATATCAATTAACAGATAAGTGTATGCAGGTTTTAGAATTTATGAAAAGCTGTAGCAGTAAAGAATGCTCTATATGTAAACTTGATAATAGCGTGAGAGATTTGTAAGTATCTGCGTGCTTATTTTGACAGATATATGTCATAAATTTATCATATGAAAGAAAGCTCCTGTTGGCTTCTTCTAACTAATGAGACCATAGGTAGCTTCAGAGGCCTGCACGTCTGATTACAGAATGAAGGCCAGGATGAGGAAGCTGCTAATGCTAATTGTACAACTTGGCATTTAAACTATTTTACGTGTCTAGAATTACCTCCAGTGTTGAGTGTAGCAAGTGTTTGGAAAAAAGCCGTCTTTCTTAGCATCGTAAGATAAGACAGTTGTTAAATTTCATGCTTGGCTTCAGAGTTCATATGTAATCACTAAAGATGAGTATCTGCCTTAAATAAAGGAGTAGGTCATTAATCTTCTGAGAGTTGCTCATGCAATCTTTGCAAATACAAAGGCCTCGAGGATAACATAATTTCAATAGCATAGCCTGCTATCTCTTGCTGTGTCACTATGTTGTTAATGAGAAAAGAGCATTAGTGTATTAATAAACATGCATGCTTCCAAGCTGAATTATCACCAATCTGTTTAAAATAGTTGCCTTTCTCAGATCTTTACTGTTATTTGTTATATATTTATTATATATATATACATATGTATATTTGTTATATGTTAATTGCCTCCTAAGATTTCATGTATCTGAAAAGATGCAGTAACAGTGTCAGAAACTAAATTAATATGCCATGGGAGCTTTCCTAATTAAATTAATATGGCATTTATAACCTTTTTAGGGAGGCTTTTCACCAATTACAGCATAAAATGAACTCCCAAGAGACTAAGATGCTCTTTTTTGCCCAACCTTTTATACTTCTGCCTGCTTCCTTTCATGACACATAAAATGGGAATTGTGAAATAAAATAATCTTTGATACCCTTCCATGGATTCATAACCTTTTTTGTTGTTATGAACTTCGACTGTAGATTAGTGTTTCATTTTCAATGTGAGTTGACTGCATTTTTCCATGAGGTAGCAGCTAGCAGGATGAAATGATTTTTTTTTCTGAAAGAATCTTTTCTGTTTTCTAATAAAACATTTTTATGATTGTAACCCTAGTTATTTGAGACCTGCAGTTATAAAGGAAGTTTAATTGTATAAATGTTTTCTAGGTTTTTGAGGTGTGATTTTTTTTTTCTTCTTATGTTTTTATGTTGTAAATAGTGAATAAAGTGTGCTTAAACTTTGTAAATTGGCGGTACTCTTCATAAGGTAGATTACAGCATGTGGAGGAGAACAAACAGGAAATTAATACAGCTGTCACAGGTGAAACAGCAAAAAATGGCCTCTAGTGGAACTATATCCTAAAAACTCCAAAAAATGGAGTTCTAGTGGAACTATATCCTGTTGGTTTAAGAACCAACAAGGCTTGAGCTTTTATCATACTTGATTCATTTTGCATACTCACTGAGCTGCTCTGCTGCCAGCTCTATGTTCTTGACTTCTGTTCCCACCGGAGAGATCACTGCAGCTTCAGGAAGGGTAGAAAGTCATGTTGCTTTGTGTTCTGCAGCTCCTTGTATTTACCAGTCTTGGCATCATGGCCTGGGCCTCCCCTGGCACTCACTGACCTCCATGCATCTATGCTATGGTAGTCAGGATTTTCCCTTGCTTTCAGGGCCTCCTCTCCAGCCAGGGTCTTCACCTTCTTCTCTCCTAGCAGCTCTCCCCCCCGCCCCCCCCTTTTTTTTTCTGTTTCTACTTTTTGCAAACCCTTCTTTTTGGCATCCAAACTCCTATTTTTCCTAATCTGAATAGTGTGCAGAAACATAAGGTGTGATCAGTCTTTTAATTGCAGATTCTGTCTCTGCATTTATTGAAGGACTTGTAATGTGCCAATTCTGTTTATTCCAGGTACTTTCAAAATTTACAGCCAACCTCTACGGATTGCAGCAAGTATCAGACTTCTGGTTGAGAGTTCGAAAGTTCACTTTTGGACGTTCAGCCACAGATGAAAACACACACCCAGTTATCTGCTGCTGGCTAGCAATTGCAGTTTAAGCTATTCATTTGCCTATGACAACTAGTGTACTTATGCTGAAAGCTGGTTTTGGTGTCATTAGGAAAACCTTTATTTACCTTGTACTCTCTGATCTTCAGTAACACAGATATCCTTCTTTGCCTTTCTTAAAGGAACTGAATTTATAAGATTACTCTGTAGGGGAGGAACCTAAATATGTGTTGGTGTTGAAATGGGAGGGACGGCATTTGACTGCCAGTTTACATCTTGTGACAATTTCAGGGTTTACACTATTTGGAGGTCTTATATAATGTGAGAACTTTCACAAGCTGCAATACTGCACACACACAAAAAATCATGCCTGTACAGCCCTTTAGTCAATACGGGAGTCTTTTGTGTGATTATTTGTGTATTAACATACAGATGAAATTTTTAAAAGGAGGGTGGACTAATATTAGCAAGAAAACGTGTTTGTTTTCATTATGAATATTGATTTATTTTATTTTAAGCATTTTGTCTAACTTTTTGTTGATGACCATTTCTTTGGTGCTTTCTAGGTGGTTAATATGAGGGTGTCCCATTGCTGCACTGGGGAAGGGTCAACAGCTGGCTGTTGCCTCACGTCTGGAGCTGACTACAGAAACAGAAGGCATTACTCTAATTGGGTGTTCAAGGTCCAAAAGCATTCATCACACATCTCTCTGTTAGCACTCAAAGACTTTTTCCTACAGTTAAAATGCTTGCATATTTGAAGTAAATATTAATGGACTTTAACTTAGCAGAAGCAAAACATTGCTTTCTCTGGTTTTTATTTCTGCAGTTCAGGGTATGTAAAGGAGAAAACATTTTGAATATGAGTAACAGCTTCAGAGATGAGGAAACTTCTTCATTTTCTTATGCCATAGGCTTTTCAAGGAGCAGATATTCATCTCTTGCTCTTTCCTTGCACTGTTTAGCAGCTTTTGTTTCTTCCGATTTATTTGAATCAGTGATTTTGTCTACCTCTAGTGTTCCCAAGAGACAACAGTATGGAGTGTGGCTGTTTCTTCTGTTGGGTTAGCATCCTTTCTGCTTCTGACTATCAAATTTTATTGAGAACTTTTCAAGTAACTGCACGAACTGTGCTGCTGGCTGAAACTAAAGCAATAGTCACAACATGTGTGCTTACCGCAGTACAGATCAAAACCGCCTCCACCATCTGATCTGAAAGGAAATTCAGGAAGGTATGTCTCCTAGTATAGAATAGTATGCTCTATTTCTGTGGTAGAACCAAAAGAGATGTCCTAATATTTTGTTATTTTTAATTTAATCAATTAGAGAAAAGGGGACAGGAACCCTTAGAGAAGTGGAATATCACCCTTTATGCAAAAATTAAACGCTTATTCCAGACAATAAGCCTTTTCTTGTAGCAGAGAGGGATGTTGGCTACAAAATGGTTATACACTTCTAGGAGAGGAAAAAAAGAAACAAAACACAATCAAGCGTGTTTATATGTACAAGTGCCTACCTGCGTGAGTGTATGTACATAAAGAACAGGATAACTTGCTGCCCCTGTTGTAGTGTCAAGTTTACCATGGGCCCTTGTTTCTCGTCTAGCTGTCTGTCCTGCCCCAAGCTGGCAGCAGGGAATGTGGCGATGCAGCGCGTGGTGCGGGCCTTCTTCTGGCCCTGCTGACTTCCTGGCAGGGAAGATTGGGGAGGTTAGGTGGTGTTAGGAACTGATTGATGCAGGGCTTCTTAAGCCCTTCACCGTGGGCTTGTATTTCATTTGGTTTTGTTCTGACATTATACCATCGGTGTTTCATTTCTGTTGTGGTTTGTTTGCACAGAAGCGTAACGTATGCATAGAACCGCTTGCAGTATTCTGGTGTCTGAGTGCAATAATCACCTTCTAGTTTCTCCCCAAAATCTCAAGCCATTTTTTATGTGGGATATTTTCAATGTGGATCACTAGTCAGCCAAGCAACCAACAGACCATTTATTGTTCTAAATAAACATTTTCGTTACTGTTAGCAAGATGCAACTTGAGCAGCTATTGTACGTAGTGAATCTTGGTTGTTGTGAAGCATCTAAATGCTAGGGTTTTTTATAAGTTCTTTGGTGCTAATGACATTTTGCCTAAGATTCACGTATGGTCTTAGAAATAAATGAAGTCAGCATCCAGCTGAAAGTGAGAGCTGTACCAAAACGTTTTATTGATTTGCTGTTCAATCATGGGAAATCTGAAAACTGTGGCATATTGTAATAGCTTGTCTAGACTACTTCCGTAAAATGAGAGAATATATTTGCAGTAGCTACTCACTAATGGTGAGATGAATCTGTTCAAGACTTTTTTTTCATAATTTAGTGCATTACAAAAATCCCTAATGAAAAGCAAGCCCTGTAATTTTACATTTTCAACAAAAGCTTCTTTCTGTCATCGTGGAAAGGCAAAGAAAGTAACTGCGGTGTAACTACATACGTTGTAAAACCTCTTGCTTTTTCTGTAAAGTGATGAGGAAGGGCCTCTGCATAATACAAGCACAGGGTGCTGAGGTTGCTTTAATAGGAGAAGGGCTCTTGCTCTCGTTTTATTTTTCTGGGAGGGAAAGAAATTCCTTGAGAAGCAAGAAGGCGATGTTACAGAATGTTTGTTAATACAGCGGTGAATTTTGCATTCTTTTAGATAGGAAAACATCCTGGTTAATAAGAAGACCATTAGCAACAAGGAATGACAATTCAGATGACAAAACTCTCATTTTTGTTTGTGTTCATTTGTTTTGTTTCATGGGATGAAAAAAACAAACCCTAACAGCTGCAAGAAGTGATTGAACCGCCACAGATGGTCGTTGTTTCTACAAGACAAAGAATGTCGTATATAGAACTGTGATGTTTCTTGTGGGAAAAGGGGAATTTGGGGTTCCTGATGAGTTGCTATGTGGTTACTGGCTTATCTAAGAGCTCTTATTATTAAAACATTTCCTTCCTCATAAAGAATATCTGTAAAATGATATTATTCTAATCACCTTCTTAACTGATACATCAGGTGCTGAAGTGTGAGCATGTAATGCTAACAGCCCATCTCTCCTCAGCTTGAGCTGAAGAGTCAGATGCTGTAGCCAGGATAAGTAGGAGCTCCACAGCTTCTATAGGCAGGTAGGACACAAGTGGGCGAGTGGATTGTGTTTGCAAGTGTGTAGCAAAATGGCAATAGAAATGAAGTCCCCAAAAGATTTCTCACCGAATCATGGATGGCATCTATGTAATCTGTCTCTGAGGCTGTTGAATTCTCTCTGGCTAAAGGCAGGTTAAAGCGCTCTATTTTGTGGTTCTATTAAAGATTTTTCATAAGACTGACAGGAGGGTAAAAAAAATAAAAAGTAGTGCTGCTTTATAATTGAATACTTTTCAACCATTTGGAAATGGATGTTTTGTAGATGTCCACATCCTATTAATCCATCTTTTCATTGTCCAGCAGTGGCAATTCTACAACTTCCAATCATTCTCAACTGTAGTTTACTGAATGTTTGGAAGATTAACACTGACTAAGTTCTACCTTATTCTTTACTTGATAGAGAACTTAAAGGGGGAGTGAAGGAATGGATAGGAGATATTTGTCAGATTAATTTTTTTGTTTGTTTGTTATAAAAATCGGAAGGGAAGAGCTGCTTAATGTGTTGATCAGTTCTGTTATTGCCCAAGATAAAGACTCAAACTTGAATAGCCTGAATAAACATGCCCAGTTATTTCTGAAAGAAGGTTTTTGATATTAAGAATATTACGAACAAAGGGAGGTTTGTCTCTGAGGCCAAGTTCTCAACTTTGGGGAAAACTGATGAAGGTCAGGAAATGACTATATGGTAAACCTGTGCCCTTAAAATTGGGACGTGAGTTCTGTATGTAAACTACTAGTGATCTGTTTTTTTCAAACAACGGAGTAACCATGCTGTATCTTAAATTAACTGGAAGATACAGAAGGTTGACCCCTTAGATAGTTGGTCTGTTTTAATTTTAGACACCTAAATTTAGACTTTGGACTCCCATTAGAGCATTCTGTTTGAAAGATTTGGACTGGAACCCAAGAGCTTTACTCTGTCCCTGCTTACATTATTGTCATGTCTCTAAGCATACCACCCACTGAAATTAATAGCACTTCTCTCTGTGCTGAGGCCTTCTCTAAATGCTTTATTCATTTTTCACTACTTTTGCTTCAGAAAGTGCCTATGTTGCAGTTTCAGTTATTAAAACTAAAAACTGAATCAGATAAGGAAAGGAGAGATATCCCTCTCTAATAATCAGAAATTTATAACTGGCTGTTGAAGGTGAAACTAATTGTGATCTGTTCATTTAGGTTTGCCAATTTTTTCAGTCTTAGAATGGATTATTAGATAAAGTTTATAGGGGAAGTGGAAAATGGAAAATGTGACTGTGACATTTTAAGTATACCTGAAAGTCCACTAGAATTCTTTCTTTTTAGTTCTGAGAAATTTTTTTAAAAAGTTTTATGATTATTATTTTAATTTGAAAAAGTTACTCTCCCAAATAAAATGTTCTTTCAAGTCAAAAAATCGTGAATACTTTGGGTGTCAAAATGAGTCATTCAGATAGTTTTGGAACTTGTGTATGAAATCTAAGTCGTGACTAACATTTATTGTGTGATGACCATTGCCCAGCACTAGAAGTAAATTGGTCAATGTTCTGCAACAGGTTCTGAGGAGACACTATATAAGGTCCATTAAAGTCACAGAACAACCAAGCTGTAAAACTGAACTGCTAAATCTCTTTTGATGAAGCAGTGTACTAGCTATGTATCAAGCTGGATGTTACTGAAGGGACTTTGAGGCAGAAGCCTGAACAGTGTCTGATGGAAGTAAGGTGTAAGGATTTTTGTATCAAAACTAACATGGTTGATGAAAACTAGAAATATGTGTGTTACTGCTGATACAAAATTTTGAAATTATGCGAGGAAGGGTTACTCATTGGCTTTGGTTTGCAGTTAACATAGATTCCCATAGTTGCTTGGATTATGAAGGAAAAGGTGCAGTATGTAGTAAATCTTTTAGATTTCATGATCAAGAAAACATCCTTGAATAAAAGGAGGAGTTACTGCATCTGTCCAGAGGAAAGAGACTGACAGGCAGATGTGTGTGTTTTGGAAGGGAAAATAGTGTTTGATACACTGAATTTTACCTGTTAGCTCAGCACAATTGCATATTCAACCTGTTAATGCAATTCAGCATTGGAAATCAGATCCAGCATGTCCTGTGCTGGACGGTATTAAAATCAGATGAATGCAGCTTTATATGAACCCAGTAATCTTTAACTATTATAGACCGATGTCACTCACTACAGTCTACCAGCCAGATTTCTGGGTTGGGGTATATCACAGCCACATACTGAAATTCCAAAATACATTAGGATGCTAATCTATGATATTGTTCCTCATACATGACAAAAATACTGTTTGAAGTGGCACTGTATTCCTTTAATCACCATCTTTTATTCTCAGCAGCTCAGTGGAATTAAGCTTTGGGCCAGACAGTGATGGCTAAAAACAATTTATATAAGCTTTGCATAAAGCAGCTATCATGAAGCGTTCTTTTATTTTTATGTTTAATTTGGGAAGAGAGTAGAGTTATTTTCCAATACTGTGAAGAAAGCAACATACATTTCATGAACCATTTCTGTTTCACATTTCAATGCTATCCAAGACTAAATGTCAGCAAAATCTGTCATCCCCCACCTCCCTGAAGCTATAAAAAAGCAGCTCAGGAGTCCCAGTTCTCTCAGAAATTTCTGTTACTAATACAGTCTTTTTTATTGTACATGTCAAAGACCATACAACAACTCTGCATAGTCATTAAGGCAAGAAATACAGAGATAAAAGTAAGAGATGTTTCATCAGCCTTCTCCTGGGCAAGGCCCCCAAAACGAAGCAGCAGTCTTGTATGGGAAATATGAAAGCTAAGTAAGAACGTGCCTGTGGGCATGTTCTGATGAACACCAGCACTGTGCATTTCCCAAATCCTGAGAGAAGTAGCACAGTGAAAAACAAGATTAAAATTCATGAGGAATAAAACCTTTTTTTTCCCCCCGATCAGTGGTATAATTTTCATTTCTTCTGGAGTATGAGAAGCAGTAGAGTTGTTGACAGTTTCAGCTTGTGCTTTCGCAAAATTTTTAGTTTATCATAATTCTGATTAATATTTTCTTTTTAACTGGCAGAAATAATTCACTTTTCTACCTTTAAGAAAGTCCAAAGGAGGCTGAACTGCATGGTTTGGATTTAGCCGTTTATTTAAGGAGTACGTACTTCATCTGATTAGAAATATCACACATGGCTACAACTACTAGGTGGCAGAGGGAATATCCTGTTTGTGTTGTAGTCCAGATAACAGAATAAATAGATTATGTAGCTAGCTGATTAGGACTAGATCAACTAAAGGTCACTATGTATGTTTGTTATTAATTTCATATTTTGGGCGGATACATCAAGACTAGACTTGAGTAGTTCATTTTTTTTCTTTTTCAGTAGGCCTGATTGTATAATCTAAAAGAATTTCAAATACTGAGAACGTTTAAGATTTTGAATTGCTTGTGTGTTTTTACTTTAGGAAGAACTGTTGAGTTCAAGGTGTCTTTCTGGAAAAATAGTCAACTTTGATATAGGAGGTTGCATGTAATGGGGGATGAAATCTGATAGTTCAGGCTCACAGTTGAAAATTCTGTAGGCTAGAGTGAGAATTGAATTCGATAGGTGTCTAAGTGGAAAAATCTCTTAAAGCAAATACAAAACAATGAACCCAACTAAGATATTTTGTATTGGAGTTTTCTGAAAGTTTGCCATACAACAATAGTAAAATGCATTCGTAATAATGGGAGATGGATACTTCTAATCTGGACGTGTAAATGTATGACAGAAAAGGAGATGGTAAATTATTCAATCTCATAGGTTTTAAGAATAAATCCTTGCTTGCTATGTTATCTAGTTCATCTTTAAATGAATTTTGTTATTCAAATGAACAATATTGTAACATGACAGTTAAGGCTAGGAGTTTGAGACTGAAAGTTCAGTAAATTCTGTGCAGTATCTGTACAGCAATCCATGTAGCTGGGTAGTTAAATCAAAAGACAGTATACAAGTCTGATAATTGTAAAGGATTTACTTTGCTAAAAAGACTGCTCATCTGTCAGATTTTTTTTTTCTTCGTAGATATATATGTTTTGCCTAGTGTTTGGGGGTGGTTTTGCTGTGGGTGTCTGAGAATATGTTTGTGATTGATGAGCTAGGATGTTTTTTTCTGATACTGAGGCAAATAACTATTGATGCAACGCTCTAGAAATTGCTGTTTCTGAAGAGAGAGGGGGAGAGATTCTGCTCCCACAGAGTGTTCCTGCTGACAATAAGGTTTGCTTTTGGTCAGGATCTATTGTTGAAATAATGCATGCAGCTTTCCACTGCTGGATCTGCACATGCAGTTGTCGCTCTCCAGAAGCTGAACTACAGCTGTGGTCAGCGGACGATGTACCTAATACAAAAGCAAAACTTCTGAGCTTTGGAAACTTCAAAATGCAATCCTTCAGTGGGGAAAGGAATTTAGCAACTTACTGCCTAGTGAAATATGTTATAGCAGTAGCTATTAATTTGTTTTATTAAATTGATTTAGTAGCAGTTGTGTTGCAAGACGTTTTTGTATTTATTTCACTTTCCAGGAGTTGGGTGGAGGTTTTCCAAGAAATAATCGTGTTATTTCTTATGTCATGTAACTTGGCACTTTCTTCTCCACTTTTCTTTTGTTTTCTATATCTTGGGAAAATTATCTGTCTCCTTTATAATTTGCTGGATTGACCAAAGGTTAAGAGGCTTTTAGGACTGTATGTAGGTAACTTGGTTTGCCAGCTTATCTTCCAGTAATATTTTACTCCTCTGACTGGCAGTATAGTTCTCACTGGTTCTATATAAATTACTTGGTTCACCAAGGCAGCAACTTAATTTTTGTTTCTCTAGTTATTTTAGCGTTAATTTTAGAATTTTAGATTTTTTTTTAGTGTTCTCTTAGACCTTCAAGCTCAAAACATATTTTGGCAGTTAATCTCTCTAAATGAGGGAAAAAAAAAAAACACAAAAACTTAGGACATGGCAAAGAAAATTGCTGTAGCACAGTGCAGTGCTTTGTGGAATATCAAAGTTAAAACAGCTTTTTGATGTGTTTGCTTCCTGAGATTGAGTTAAAAGAGGCTTCTCTTGAGGGGTGAAATAACTAGTGATGTATATTTCCAAGGTTTTGAACAACAGATCAGTTTAGGTATTGGAATAGCTAGAAGTCTCCCTGTTAATTCCCTTTGTACCATTGTATGTGTACATCTACACAGCCTTCTTGCTGTACAGGCAACTTATTCTTAGTGGGGAAAGGAACCTTACATTTGTGCAAGGTTTATCAGATGTAAAGACCTCACATTTTTCCTCACAATTATTAACATATTCATATTTGGGGAATATTTAGCACATGGTACAGTTCTCATTTAAAGGAAAATAATTTAAATTATTCCTATGTACTGTGATCATTAAATTTAACCTGTGTTTTCGGATTTCAGATTTTCCTCCAAGATCTTGACAGATCCTGAAAATCAGTGGGTTAGCTAAAATGTTGAAATATGGCTTCGAGAAGTTACTTGAGGGTATAAAGACTTCCAGTGTAATACCAGGTGCAGTGTTCTAGCTGCTGAAGAGCCACCAAAGCTGGCTGGTTAGGTGCGTTTGGGTGATAGTGAGCAGAGCTGAATGAATTAGGCTGTGATAGGATCTCCTGTTCGGCTGTATATACAGCACCAACTTTTTCAGTGAGTGAAATTCTCCTTGTGTACTTGTCATTTGTCAGTTTTTGTAAGCATAGTAATATGCCGAACCGTGCTTTCTTACACCTCCTGTATGCCAAAGCCGTTCTTTGCAAGACCAGGTTTACAGCAATGGTGAAGTCATGCAAAGACCTTTGCTTCTGACAGTGAAGCACCTCTTCTAATGAGCTCTCAAATTGTTCAGAGAAGTAGCCAGGAGATGCTAGATTCTGTAGAAAGAATTGTTGGCTCTCTTCTCCTTTGCAGAAAATGGTGGACAAAATACCTAGGTTAATTTTGTGGGATGTGAGCATGTCTGCTATGATAGGACTACAGCAACAGTTGGAGCAAAACAGGGTTTTATTGTTGCATTTTGACTTCAGGGAGTGAAAATCATACTAGGATCCATTTCATTCTTTGCTGCACGCCACACCAATGAATGTATACATCCTTTTTGGCTTTAAAATCTATTAACTGCAGTCCACCATTAGGTTACCTGTTATACATGCCGTTCTAAATAAGGGTCCACTAGGGGCTTGGTAGAATCCATTTTGAGGACTAAACATCAAGATACTGGTTTTCATGAAGTTTTGTTGTTTGTTATTGCAATAGCATGATGAAAAATAATTAATTTAGTTTCAAAGCATAATTGATAATGAAAAATTGTTTTACATTTCTATGTTGGTCTATTTTCAAAAACTGCTGCTTGCTGTCACCAAAATTTTATAACGAGCCTGTATTATGAAACACTGCAAATTCTTTGAAGAATGAAAAATGAAGACACTAGGCAGGTGCATGCACAGCTAAAAATCAATGCAGACCAAACTAAGTTCACTGAGTTTTTCCGTAGTTCTACTGGAATTCCTTTCGTAAATGCTTCCAGTTTTACTGAAAGTAAATCGTTATGAATATGTATCTCCCCTCCTAAAATAAGTGTGTTGTATTCTGCTTACCTCCACATTTAAGGAAGTGCTTTGTTACGAGTTATGTAGAGGTAACTTCAGCCACAGATGCAGAGCAGCCAGTTCATGATGTGCTGTTGCACGGATATAAGAACATGGAATAAAGCTTGTGAAGAGTTTGTCGTAGAAAATGACTAAAAGCCATTAGCTCAATGAACCTGCACAGCCAACTTAAAGAGCTAATTTTATTTTATGTCAATGATTAGTATCATGGAACAGCCTTGACCCCCTTACAGAATCATGCTGAAGCACGTCTATAGTACTAACTTAAAATGTTTCTTCCTGAAATGAATGCCCTTCCTTGGCGAAGGCTGTCTGAGCTGTTTCAACTCTGTGTAGCCTTCAAAAGTAGGTGATGGCACCAGAAGGTGGTGAGGCTGTATGTCATAAAAGTTTCCTTCCTGTCTTTATGTAATATTTTCTATGAGCATCTGCTTTAAAAAATAAAAATTAAAAAAATAATCGGTGTAATCAGCAAACTCATTCTCTTACAGACATGGGGTTTTGACTTACCAATGGATTATTATTTTTTTAAATTTCTTAAAAACAATCCACTTTTTTTGTGCATTATGTGCTTTTAAATACTAGGTTCCTTTTTGCCAAGGGGAATCTTTGAAGGGAGTGAGAAATTATAATTCTGACTGATGAAACTAATGCATATAGTATTAATTTTGTACTTAAAGTTTGCCAGGTTCATTCTTTGGTGGTTTTAAATAAATTCAAAGCAAAATTGTTTAAATAGTTTTAAATTGTGAATACATTGGGTAATATTTAGGCTTTATATCAAACTTGATACCTTGTTTTTGATAGCATATGCTGTATTGATAGTAGTTTATAATTTTGATCACTGGATGCTGATGCTCCAGACCCTTTACAAACCGTTCAAGTATGAGGAATAATACTGCATAGTTGGACAGGTCCATATTTATAACTGAAATGTTTTCACATCTGCCTCAGGTTACCTGCTACGAATGAGAAAGGAATTATGCCTTCCTCTCAGATGGATCAATTACTTCCCGATGAACCAAATGTCTTAAAATAAAAACCTGTTACCATGCCTGACAGTCCACAGGTTAAGTCAGGCCAAGTGAACGTACAACTTCATTTAATGGTGTCTTCAGCTGTCTGTGTGTGAACTGCCATTGAACGCATCAGAAGGAAAAAGAAATGGGAGTGATTGTCAGGTGTGACTACCAGGGTCATCGTTCTGAGTGCCTAGATGTTCTGTAGCATCAGCCATAATCCTGCTGGCTGCTTGCAGCCCAGGTATGACTGTAGCAGGCTGTAAAAGCGTATTTTGAAAATGTAATAGCACATCTTTTATTATTTATTTTTTAGAGCAGGTTTTCAGTACTGTAGGAGCAGTGATCTGCATGTGTGTGAGGTAAGAGAAGAAACAATGAGATTCTATAATCTGCTCTTACAAGACAAGCTTTCCAAAGCTCAAAATAATCTGTTTTATGCAAAAGAAGGGTAAGAGGAGATATAATTACAGTCTACAATTGCCAGAACAGAGAAAAAGGCTCCTAATAGTAGGAGTACATGGTTATGTCTAGCACAAGACTGTATTATGAGGCCTAGGACTTGGAAGTTGGAGCTAGATAAAGCAAACTGGAAGTGAGTTCCCCCAGATTTCCAGTGGCAGGTCTACTTAACTATCTGGAATCTGATGGGTTTTCCATCAGTGCAGATGGTCTTCCTAAAATTAATTACATAGCTCATATGAAAGTCATAGAGTTGTTGCAGAGATGAACTTCTTTGGCTTGAGTTATGCAGGAGCTGGGTGATTGTTTGCACTGTTGTCTTCTGAACTACTTCTATGATTGATTTAAATATTATTCTGAAATCTATAGGTGGATAAAATTGCAATTTCAATAACGATAGTGTAGTTAGGACAAATTTAACTGGCTGAAACTCTGTCTTTAAAATTGCCTAGTTTAATTTTTCCCCTTCATTCTTAAGAAATTGATGAAGAAGCTTCTATTAATAAATTTCCTTTTTGGAAACTTTGTAAATTTCTGAATGAATTGAAATAGAATGAAAAATTGTTTTTGCTTGTCCAAAAAAATAACAGAAATGACTCAGTTGTTGCAAGAAAAATACAGAAAAATAGGAGGAGGAAAAAAAAAAAGGAAGTCAGAGGAAGTTTTGCAGTGTCAATTTATACATGTTATGAATCATAAGGTACTGTCCTTCCAAGCAGTCCATCTGAATAGAAACCTACAAGCACTGCAAGCCTATTACAGGACGAATGCTTTTGTTCTGTGCATATCAGGTTATTTTTGACCTTTTCCCTTTTTTCTTCATTTTGCTTAGCATGTTATAAATATGTTTGACTACCTATGTTTTTCCTCTTTCCTTTTTCAATATGGCCAGTTATGGCTGTAATTGAAAAAAGTCTAAAGAAGAAAAATACCTTTTTCCTTTATATGTTTATATATACACACACACGTATATAAAATATATGGGAATATACTGATATATATTTGCTTTGTATATGCATGCTTGTCTATATATATTCTTCGTAAGAGCTCATGGTCCTAGAATAATGATGTGGCTGATACTAAATTCTTGACATAAATCCGGATACCATGGAAAAATATCCAAGTTCCCTCTCATGCAACTGATCTATATCCATTACGTATTTTGCACCTTGCTACCATCTGTCTGCTGGCGTAGTGCATAGATACGATAATAGGGGAAAATTCCAGTATGCTAGGAAACGGCATACAGTAGATGACAGCTATTCTGATCCACAGAAACCTTCACATGCTGCTAGCGTCATTACATCAGACTTGCTGAAAATCTTTTGACCCTTTTCTCACTTGATTTATACTAGCTTTTTAAATCTGTTGCAATAACTAAACATTGTTTTAAAGAGAACGTAAGTAATTTAGAGATTCTAGAAAACCTGGAAAGAGAATTTGAGAAATTATCATAAAAATGTATAAATATGTTTTACTTATATATAAACTAGATAATTGGCATAACATAGATCTTTTAAAAAGAGTTCAAGGATTCGGCTGAGATGATCACTGAAAACTCTACTCCAGCAGGACTCTTCCATATGAAATTTGATATGCTTTCAAGCAGTCTGCACAACTTAGCATTACCTGACTTCACTATCCATTTAGATGAAACTCCATTCTTCTTTTTGTTTGTTTTCATGTGGTACAGTAAGCCAACAGAAGGAAGGAAATGCAGGCTTGAGGTAAATTCCATTCTGATTTTTTTTGTTTTTATTCTTTTCTGCTTAAATGTTCAGCATGACTTGTTGCAACATATACATTTCTTTAACAGCAGCTTTATCTTAACAGCATAGTAATTAATCAGCAATTTTTACTATACGACATGTCCAAGGCGGGTAGCACTGCAGTAGTTTCAGGTATGAGAGCTTACAGCCTCAGCTGGGTCTGAAATGTGGGTGCAAGGTCAAGAGAAGCATTGCTCAGGTAGTTCTGAGTCTGCAAGCTGTTCCACTTGGCTCCAATTATCTGTGCATTTGGAATAGTCCATGGGGGACAGGATTACAAATGGAGTAAGTTCTGGCCTTTTCCAAGTACGAATATCTATGTTGTTAAGTATTTGCTATCTGGATTTGTTATCTTAAGGGCAAATGTCTTGATCCAGCTGCCAGACAGTACTCTGCTGTTTCTTATTTGGAAATCATTAAAAAACTAATTGTTAGGACAGCAAACTGAGAACTGTTTGTAAATGCTAAAGGTATATATGCTAGGGTGGATTGTCAGAGTCTTCACTTAGACAGCTTCTCAATTGAAAACCTGTAAGAACTTACTGAAATGTGAGCTTCAGTCCTGACTTCTTATTTTTAAAGTAAATAGTAACGGCTGAGCCTACTGAACCGTATTTATCTGTAATGAAGCCTGGGTGACCTCAGCAGGCTATGTCAAAGATGAATTTGGCCAACTGCACATTAATTTCTTTTAAAAAGTACTCTGATACGAAACACTAACTCACCAACTTATCTGGAACAGTGTATTCTGTTTCAAAATAAATTGCTGATAATAAAATTATTACTTTATTGTTATTATTATTGTACTCTAATGCTTTGTATTCTGGTCTTTAAAAATATATATATTTGGTTTTTTTTGCGGCAAAAGTTCAAAACTGGGTACTTCTAAACTCCAAGTGTGTTGGAGTTCTGTTAGCCATACTCTACTGGTTAGCAATATGTTAGTCTGATGCTCTTTACACCTGTCTTGTTGAGCTCTGAACCTGGTTTGTATACAAGCCTAGAGTTTTAAAAATAATTCCAGCTACGTAACATCTAGAAAATAGTCATATGAAGGATAGAGATTTTTCCAGTGGCTTTGATTTGGTATATTTTTGTAAGTTTGTTCTCTGTACAGCTAGCATTGGACTTGAATATAAGAATCTTTTTTTGATACTGGGAATTAAAAGCCCATAAAAGTATTTTCTTTCTGAAGACAGAATGCTTAATAATCCTTACGATGGGGAGAGCAGCAACATGAACATAGGAATACTGTCTCTACAGTGTCATAGGGTGTATGACCGCATAGGATTGACATCACCAGTCCTCTGCTTTATGTCTGCTCTTAAACTGCTGCTTTTAGTGATGGACTCAAATGAAAAGCTTCACAACAAAATAAAGAGCATCATTACATATTCATAGTCAAATATTCTGTGATTAACCTGCTTTGAATGCCACTTTTCAAAGGAAAGCATAAAAGGTAATGAGAATACTTGGAAAAGCCATGGCACTGAAAGTAAAAGCCTAGAGCATACTAATGCACTTCAGCAGGAATTGTGCTAAGCCTGATCTGGGCTTTAAGAAATTACTGCTTAGCAAAAATCTTGTTTCGGGTTAGATAGTTAAAGTTTTGTTCTGCTCACCTGCAGCCATGCAGATATTCTAGGAAAGAACTGGTGAGAGTTTTGTAAAAATTCTCCTGAAACATCTGTTCAGTGTTTGTAAGATAGGACCCTTGCTCTGTTCAGGTTTATAACAGAGAGCTGGTGGCTTGGTGTCTTTGCTTGTCTAATATGATTCACTATATTTTTGCCCCCCTATAAAAAGGTAATGGAATGGGATTTGTGTGTTCTTTTTGATGTCTCGGGTGTAACACAGAGTTAGTCTTCTTTTTACTGTGACATTAACAGTATTTATAAAGCCCGTGTTAGACAGATGTACGCAAAACCCTAAAGCTCAAACCCTACAAGACTTTTCTCATGAAAGACGGAGATTTTTTTTCTCCTTCTCCAGGAAGAAGTGACTTCATGTAAGAAATGTTCTTGTAAGATAAAGACAATCTGAACAAGGAGTTCATTCTTTCTGTGAAAATGTTGGTTAATATCTCCTTCAGCAACAGAAAACATTTGTCTAGAGTGAGAATTTCCAAAGGATCAGGTTATGTATTGACTGCCTGACATTTTCTGACGATGATACTATGCAGGATGAGTCTTTTTATTTTCTGTTCATTGGTAAGCACACAAAAGCTTTAAAGTTTCAAGTAAATTAAAACCCAATAAAAGCAACATTTAATTTATCGATTTTTGTCATACGTGCACCAGAGATTTTAAAGTCCCTGCAGAGAGACCCTATTTCATTCTCCACATGTGTACAAGTGTTTGCGTGTCCCTCTGGCAAAAAAGCAGATGTTCTACCTAAAAAAGGCTACTATGCTTTCTGTCCTGTTTCAGTGATTTGTTCTTCATGATACTGTGTTTTTGTTTTGTTTTGTTTTATTTTGTCTGCTGCTTGTGTGAAAGCTGGGCAAGCTGCTCTGGGTGCCCTGCTTGGGCAGGGGTTGGGCCAGAGGGACCCGGAGGTCCCTGCCGACCTCAGCCAGTCCATGATGCTTTAACTCTGTGAACATACTCGATTTTGAGCCCTTCCCCAAAGCCACCCTAAAGTTCTTTGTAAACAGCTCATAATCCATCAGTCTCCAACTGTTTTGCTTCCACTGTGCATTTCAGACAAAGGATAAACAGAACGAAATCTTTAGCAAACTGAAATTCAGAAGGTTCGATGCTCATCTTTAAAGTTAATGCTTACTTAAATTACATTTTAGTTGCATCTTCTTAGTGTTTTTGAATCACTTTGGTCTGAATGACTAGGTTCACCTGGTGGTAATTACCCAGGTTTTGAGTGCAGCTGGCAAAAGGAGCAAAGCTGTATGGGATCAAGTTCAAGACCCTGGGCAGAGTGTGTTATCTTCCTCCATGCTGCCAGGGGGACATCTGGCAGATTCATCTGAACTGCTATGAAGAGCTGGGAAAGGTGTGACTTCATGTAAGAAATTCTTGCCTTTTGTCATCTCCACCTCTGTTATGGTATGCATTGTCTTTAAATAAATATATGTGTGTGTGTGTATATACATAAAATCATTAATAATTTCTCAAGGTCTTGCAGGTTAAATAAAGCCATGAAAGTCAGTGGTGCCGGAAGGCTTTTGAAATGAAATTGAACGTAATTACGTTGCAATATATTTGATGGTTCATTGTAATTTTTTTTAAGTTGCATTTTTATTATATGCTGCTTAATGCATGTGACATAAAACTAGAAAGAACTGCATGTCTTCTGTTGTAATTGGACTTCTTTTTGCCAGGGACTCTACATCAGAGAAGAATCGTTAAGTTTAGGGGAAAATGGCTTGGGAGATAATATGGAATGACCTTAGAAAACTTAATCCTTAGTAGTTTCTGAAGGAATATGGTACCTTTTTTAAAAAAAAAAAAAAAAAAAAACTAATGAGAATTTTTTTTAATTAAGAGAATTCTTGTTGTTGCTTTTTAAATTAATGTATCTTATTTTCTTGTAGAAATTAATGAAACAAGGGCCATTTCTAGTAAAGAAGTTTCCCATTCCCTACCCTAAAATTATGGAACCTTTTTCCTCTTTTGGCAGAACAGTTGGGACTGAATGGAGCAAGTGTATGGATAAGTTGATTGAAATGTTATGTTTCTGCATTTTCAGATGCCTGTGAACTCTGCTAGTAAGAAGAATTTTAGTAAATAAATTCTGTTGTCTCTAACTGCATGGCTTACAGTAGGGTTAATGGCAGTGATGTGTATCGAGTTTTATATTTTGAATTGGCAGCTTATCCCAAATGGAAAAAAAATAACCCAGTAATGTTAACAATATCAGGTAAAATACCTGTGCTATTTATAGATAAATACATGTGTAGGTATATCTATATAAATATACAGACAATATAAAGGCATATAGGTAATATATAAATATAATACATATATTACATCTAGATTATAGACATATATATATGCATTTTAACATGTACGTAACCTTTCTGTCGTTAAAAACACGTATGTCTATTTTTGAGATTTATAGTATGTTTTTGTTGATGCATTTGACTTGTAATTGATGTTTGTTAATTTATTGGCATGTTAGTTTGTTGGTGGCTCAAAAATGCTAGCAAATGTGGAGTGTGGGATTGTACAGTTTCTTATTAATGGAAGGGACAGCTGGCAAATATAAGTCATCCGTTTCAGGAATTTAAGTAGGTAAATCAGCTGTATAGAACCATATTTTTCTTACTGACTACATTTTAACAAAAAATTTATTTACCTAGTTGAAGAATAAGTGAGACAAAAAAACAAAAGATATTTGCAATAATCTTATGTATGTAACCATCTAGCATGACGTTTCATTTTTTCCAGTCTATGACAAGGTACTTTTAGTGTAGATTAGATGCTTTGTAACATCTTCCTTAAGCCTTGCAAAAGATCTAGTTTGGTGAAGAAGGCAAAAAAAAATCTAGAAATAGCAGAATCTAGCATACCACTATTTTCTCTTTATTAATTTATCCCAATAGTTACAGAATGAAGGGAAAAAATAGAGGGGTGTGGAGGGGGGTTCTTCAGTTAATAGCATGGCTTGTTTGGTGGATTTTTTTGATGGATTTTGATACAACTAATGTACAGATATATGTTTGTGCTTAACAGCAGGGCAGATTTGAGAAACTTCCTACTAGGAAAACTTCTTACAACAAATACTGTGTGTATACTGGTGGGTCTCGGTAATAGATTAGATTTGTCAGTGAGGTTTATGGTATTTTCCGTGTGTAAATACATTTTCTTTAATATTTTCTGTTGAAGTGTGTTTCTTTATGATAAGGCTGTGGAAGAACTCAATTTGTGGAAAAAATGTTTTTCCAATGACAGCAGAATATGAAAGTCACTTGCAAATGATGCTCCACTGTACTAATGAGTACTAAAAAAACAACAACAACAACAACAAAAAAACAACTAAAAACCACAACTTTTTAGAGGCAGTAGAGTATGTTTATGCTTGTTAGTGTAAAGGAACTCAGTGCAGAGTATAGATCTCATGTACATCTTGTGTTGCAGATAAGAGGATGAAACACGCAAGATTTCATTGGGAGGAATTCCAGGGCTGGGTTACGTGTACAGAAAGTGATCCAACTTCTCTTCAGTCCATGTCTGCATTTTTTATGAACCTTAGTGTCGTTATTCCCGTTTTACAGGTGGGAAACGGACACAGAAGAGTGAAGTTATGTACATAATTTTTTAGGAGCCTTATGAAGTAGATACATGGGCTGATGCAGAATAGAAAGCTAAGAGCTTTGAGCCTGTAATTCAACTGCAGTGTGCCCCTCTATGGGGCTGGAGTCCCAATGAAGTACCTCCCCATGGCACTGGGCAGACACCTTCAGTAATAATCATTCCAGGTCAGCTCTGTGTATGGATAAATATCTGCTACACTACACTTAAAATACAGCTGTTCTTTGAACAGTGTGCAAATTTATGACCCACTTCTCAGTGTTTAGATGTGCCTTTTTCAATTCCCAGGATTTCTCCTTCCCTTCCTTTCCACTTTTGTAAGTTTTGATTTTTGCCTGCAATAGCTGGGACCGTTGAGAGAAGGAGGGGGGTGAAGGGGGAAGAGAGGGAGAGAGAGATATGAGGCAAGTGTTGCTTCGTGTCCCACTGGAATGCAGGCTGACTTCTAATGTGTCAGGATGTACAAGCAAAAGGAAAAGAACACAAAAGCGTGTGATCTGAGGTGAAGAACTGTCATTGCCCTCCACTGCCAAGTAGTCAGAGATGCTCAGCTTGATTACATCAGTCCATAAAACAGTAGGCTTTGCGTTCCTCTTTGTGCTACCAGCTTTGATGCAAAAGCTGATGTAATACAAGCTCACTTAGTAAAAGTGCAAAACAGCCCGCTTCCTTATATATATGTGTATATATTTGTATATATTTTTTTTTCTTCAGAGTGGATTCTTTGTTATTGAAGCCAGCAGTGATTTTGCCACTTGTTTCAGTAAGCTTATTTTAGTAACAGTTGACAAGGTAACATTCAGATGAATGGGCAGAGACACCTTTCTGTCTTTTGATGCTGCTTGTAACACAGTCCATAGTTGAAATTTAAAACTTCACTTCTTCATCGTCTTTTACATATGCACAGGAACTTGGTTAGAGAAGAATGGAAGTCCTACATTATTTTAATGCGTTGAAATGTGCATCTATGTTTCCTTTTTTGTTGTTGTTGGACTTTCCTGCTTATTCTGTCAGTTTATATGAGAATTTGAATGGGTTTTACTAAGAATGCTTGGTGGAGCAGGGTTCTCAGCTAGCTCTAGTGAGGGGGTTTGGCTCAGTTAGGATACCTACGCTGGCTGATACTGAAACACCTGCAACTTATCTTTTATGACTTGTTTCAGGAACCTGGTTTAAAAAAAAAAAGTGCACTCGTACAGAGCTATTCACAAAATGAGAGCTTTGATCTGTTTTGATGTAGGTTAATTACACGTGGATATATATTATCTTGGGCTCTACTAAATGCTTATTTGTGTTGCAAAAAATTTAGCTTCCATTTAACAGAGGTAAAGGTTGGCTATCCTGAATATTAAATGTGAATTTCATACCCCACGAGCTTAGCTTGGGAAATGTTCAGAGTGGGGTTTGGCAAGCACTGAGGAGGTCTGTACTGGGTAATGCTTCCAACAGAAGTGAACCAGTAAGGATATTGTGAATCAAGTATGCATCTAGCACGTGAATAATGGCGATGACTATTCTTCATCACTGTAAGCAGTTTGTTTAGTATAAGGGCTGGGGTGGAGGAGGAACTTGGCATTATGAAGAAGTGAGTGCAAGCTCTGGTTATTTTGCCACCAAAAGGGTATAACCATGTAAGCACGAAAGATGGGTCTGTGTCACATCTCATCTGTACTGCTCCTTTAAAGCTGTCTTGGTGGCTTTTGAAAAAGTGGTGTTAGGTGTTTTGCATTTTTATTTCTTATGCTATAAAAACAGGCAAGAACCTTATGTTAATATCCTACTGAAATCATCAGACAGATATGTTGTTTCTGATAGGAAATGATTTTGTGCTGTGGTTCATTCTCAAATTAGGAAAGAACAGCTGCTGATGGAAGACAGTTGGGGACAGAAATATATATATTTGCCCAAAGTATATAGGAAAGGTATATGAAAATAAAAGGAGGTTGGGGGTGGAAGAAGCAGGCACTCCAGTTTCCAGGGAAGCTCTGCATTTATGTAAAGTACTGCAGCTGTGCTGCAAAGCTCCCCTCTGCGGATGACCTCAGTCCTGAACAAGACAGACTGTTCCGGGTGCAGGTGTGGCTTCTGAATTATTTGGTCTGTTTCAGTGTCAGTCAGTGACAGCGAGGTACTCTGGGTAAAATTTGTGTCCACTGAATGAAGTGAATCGGTATATTTGGTATTCCAGAGTTCACTATGTGCCTTCCTGCTATTGCAGAAATAGTTTATTTTATTCTGCTGAATGACATTAGTTAAAGAGGACGGGCAAGAGGAAGTGGCTTCAGCAACAACCTCTGAATACATCAGGCAGGCAGACGCCGAGGCAGGACTGCACTGGGGATGGTGCAGAACAGAAAAGATAGTTTTGACAGCTGACTTGTGATCTTTTTTGAAGAGGTTTGTGTATGCTGTTTGAATTGTGAATATTATGTTACTGCTGTATGCTTCACAAGAAATAGAGCTGTGAAAAATGTTCACTTCTAACACATGTATATCCAGTCAGCTTTGGGTTGAATTTGACTAGTCCTGGAGCCTGTCAGAGGTTAGCCAAGCTACTTTAGATCACCTTGGTATTTGCCAGGTGTCGATTGCTATTTATCTTTGCACTTTTTATCTCTTAACAGTTTATAAAGTTTTATAGGTAATTCCTATTGTTTCCTTTGTGTGTGGTGTAGACTGCCAGAGAGTAGGATTAGTGTATTGAATATGGTTATTTGACTTATACTGGGGTCTGAATGAACAAGTCCAGTCAGACCTAACTGTGGGGAAGCCAGGTGCTCTAACACCTGACTCTTCTCCACCTGTGTGGGACGTAGGATATTTACAGTGTCTTGGAAGAATCAAGATAGATCTAGAACCCACAAAAGCAGATCGTTCTAGAAAGATGACTGTAGTTTTCTTCAAATAATTCATAAGAAATTCCATGTCTGATTTGGCAACTGTTAAGGGGAGAACTATTTATTCACCATAAGATGTATGACTTCAGCAGCAAAGTTCAGCTAATACTGTTAGGAGGTTCTCACTTTTATCAACTAAAGTGCAGTAGAGGGAATATAGCCTCCTAAATGAGTTGTAACCCCATAAGGGTTACTGACTATGGTGGCAATACTATTATTTCTGCGTTTGAGATCTCAATCTTTTATGGATCCTCTATCTTCTTGCTTCTGTGAGAACATGTTGGGTGACAGTTGGCTTCATGAGAGGCAGAGCACTGGTATAGAAATGGTTGTGAAATTGACAAAATGGGTTTTAAAATGGAAAAGGATTAATAGTAAGATTTCTATGCCAATATCAACATACTCCTAAACATTTTTTGTGATGTTAAATGAGCATGCCTTTACACAGTGTGCTTTAGATTTGAAGTAAGAAAGAAATATATGAAAAATGGAAGGTAGTTTGCTGAGACTGGCTAATTTTAAAACCTGGTTCTTGTTTCTGATCCACTGCAATTCATTAAAATCATCTGACGCTGAGAACATATGGGGATATATTTCGGATATCTCTGAGGGTTTAAGGGTTTTAGGTGACTCAGGAATGATAAACTAGCTTGTTTGGCTGCTACAATTCAAATGAATATGTGATCCACTGTACTTGTGATATAACATGGTTCTCTTGAGCGTAAGAATTGTCTGCTAGCTACTGTTCTTTTAAACCATCTGAAGCAGACAAATCTGCTTTATGAAATTAGTTATGCGTGAACTGGTCAGTGTGTTTTCGTGGTAGGGTTTGGAAACACATCAACATTTGTAATGATGGGATGTAACTGAAGAGGGATTTGGCAGGGCCAAGGACAGCTCAGATGCCACCCACTGCTGTGGGTACTGAGCAGGGAGGCTGTGGTAAGCAGCTTGTATTTCTCTGCGTCATTCATTCCGCTGCTCACCCCTTGCCGCTCTATCTAGGCTGTGTGGGTGGCCAGGTGTGATTCTAGATGGGAAGTCATTGACATTGATGTCACAGATCAGTCATGTTACTGGGGAGAGGGGATGTGGCTGAATCCCTCGCTTACCCTATAGAGTCTTTGTTCATTCATCTACGGGATGAGTAGTGTAGATGAGTGAAAAAACATATAGATGGCTGGTTAGTGCGCCTCACAAGGTGACAAATAGCTGGTATCCTTCGTCCCACCTTTCTTCTGAAGGTTATATAGCTTGTGCTTAAATATCTTCTGCTTCCTGTTAAGAAAAATGGGACACAGTAATATAGCATCTAGCCTGTCTCTTGGAGCTTGATGAAGGGGATTATCACAAATTTAGTTAGCTTAAAGTTTATGTGCTAGCTATTCTGCATCAGTAGCTTGTGCGCGTGTTCTTAATGTTGATGCTGGACACTCTGCTTCAGAAAAGGCACGTTCCTACAGAAAACTGGGGGAAAAGTCGCTACCTTAGTAAGAAGTTACAGAAACCTGAAATAATGCTCTGTATTTGTGTTCTTTTCTTAGACTGTATAAGGTAGAGCAGAGAATCATTGTGCTCATTTTAATAACAAAATCTGACACCTCTGAAACCATGCTGGCCAGCTTGAAAAAAGTGTTGAAATACCTCAGTAGGAGGGGTAGTGCCATTCGCACAAGTTGTACGTAACTAGAGATAAATAAGAATCGTTTCTTTATGATTTTTGAATGTGAGTCTTTTTCATAATTTTGTTCATTGATTTAGGACTGTGAAGTTTTAACTTCTTTGGGGGAAATGGGTCTGGAAAGAAAGCAATCTCTGGCAAGTGTGTGTCAGGTGATAGTGGCACTGGGGGAGCTTCTTCAGTTTTAAGACGTTTACCTGAACTGCTCTTGATGGGCTAAGCTACACCTGAATTTGGAGTTAAAGATTCAGAGGAAGGAAGTGCTTTTCATGTCTTAAGCTCTTTCTGAAAGCGGAAGACCGGTTGCTTTTCTTTTTTGCATAAAGTGCTGTTGCTTTTGATATGCAAATGGTGAACTGTACCGTATAACCTCAGTCTTCTAGAGCAAAAGGAAGGGCAGAGAAAAATGTATGTGGTGCAGGAATTCAAATGATAGGGAAACAGAGTTCCTATTCTCTTTGACAATTCAATCTGAAATTCCAATAAAGCAAAAAGAGAGCAAATCAGGTTGGACTGTGAGGGCAGGGATTGCCCTGTGTGATAAGGGACATCTGAGAACTTCTGCATGGTATGAATATAAAAGGTAGCTGAGCTGACTGAATGTTTAAGCAGCTGGAGTGAGCAATAATAGAACAGAGTGGGTTGTAGCTGAGCGACAGCTCATCATATAATCATCATGTTTTGCTCTTAGAACATCTCTGAAAAACAAGAAAGATGGTTTAATTCTTTTTTTGTCTTCATCTAACAAGCAGATTTTGAGTAATTATTTTTTGGTAAATGTTCAATGACATCTAAGCTATAATTACACATACATATTTTGAGTGATGAGAGTTATTGTCTGTGGTTCAAAATGTATTCTCTCTCCCTCCCCCACCTCATTAAGTCATACGGAGTATTTCCCCTAGTCATTTTTCCTTTTCCTTAATCATCTTCTCTTGTGCAGAGGTCAGATCTGCTCGGCTGGCATTTCACGATGCAGAAGGATTTGGTTAGCAAGGCGCAGGCTTCTGCAGCTTTCAGTGCCTTTGCTGCTCTCCGTTCCTTTTGCCACCCACCCCTCACCCTGGAAGCTGCCGGTAAGAAGCACAGATGGGCAAAACTCACGGAGCTTTGCCGAATGCAGTCAGTTGAAATTACCCTGGCTCAGCCATACCATGTTGATGAGCCAGACCGTTGGCCTCCTTTCTTCTGTCTAAATGCTCAGTTCGAAGAAGCTGACTGTGGAGAAACGGTGCTTCTGTGGTTATCTAAAGCAGTAGCAGGTTCCCAGTTGGTACAGAAGCTTTCACAAACCTCTGAGTCTTCTACCATGCATTATTGGGAGACTGGCAACTAGAAGACTGCTTTATTTGGTAGGATAAGGAGGATTTAAAGAAATATAGGTCTCATGAGATCAAACTAAATCACCAAGGCTTTATGCTGCGCGTCTTCAGGCAGCAGTACCTAGTGCGTGTTCTAGCTCCACGTTGCACTTTGCTCATCCAGTAGTGACCAGAAAAGTCCTGTCACACCTGAACAGGTACTTTGAAATACAGTGTAGTAGCTGTACTTTGGAGCTTGCCAGGTACCTAGAGGTGTGTGGTATTGTGAACAAAATACAACCCTTTTAAAAGTGAAATTGCATTATTATTTGTAACAGTGGAGCTGTCTGTGTGAAATTGAAGTATTGAAAAGAAGTCTAGAAGGGTAAAGCAGTGGCTGTGTTTTTCCTATGAAGTCAGCAAGCTGGGTGGTGGTTGCAGGGTAGAAAATAACAACTTGAATAGCTTGTATTTTGTATTTTTTTGGAAGAGAGAGCAGCTCAGTTTGTAATTAAAATGTATTCTGTTTATTTGCTAAAGTTTGTACAGCTCTCTAGCAACAGCTTTTCCTAATGTACTCTATCGCTACAGTGTCTATGTGCTTCTAAATTGCTTTGCTGATAGCTTTCAGAGAAAGTTAATACAGCTTTGTTCAGCCACTGTTGTGATCTTTTTGCAAGTGTACAAAATTTGTAAGCAACTTTCTCACAGAAACTAATTGCAGGTAATTAAAAATAGTTGGAAATTAAGATGCATTTCATCTTCTATCAACTAGAAATGAATGAAGGATGTTATTTAGGACAGTAGAAGGCAACATATTGTATGCCCACAACATGTTTGCCCCCATGTCAAAAAGAATTGTGAATAGGAACATTGATTAGTCAAATAACTAGTGATTTGGCACCAGCTCAAGATCTACCTTCTTGTACCAAAGTGTGAGAGGCTCATGGGAAACAATAATGAAGAACAAGTGAGGTAGATTTATATATATGTGCGCACACGTGCATGAGCATATATAAATAGATACTTCAAATTTAAACACATTATAATATGAATAATGTTTCCTAACCACAACAAAATGAGAATCTACAGGTAAAAGTCAGTTAATTTTAGCATCAATTAAAGGTGAGAGGTATTGTTTGGTCTTTGCCTGAGATTTTTGCTTGCTTATTAACAGAGGTCATGGTATTTAAAGGATATTTATAGATGAAGTTCATAGAAAACTCTCTGACCTTAATGAAGTTAGGATTTCTTCCTGTGTTCTAAAAGATCTCAGAAACACTTCCACGCTGGTGACAAGGTGCTGCTTGCTTTTGTGTGAACTGTGTAATGGAGGCAGTAAAAGCAATCACGTGGGTAGATATGTATGGGTTTAAACTCTTAACTTCAGGACTTGATAAATAAAAACTTGATTTTTTTAAATGATAATTGTTTTGAAACCTATATTGATGCATTTGCTGACTTTGTATTATTGACAAAGAAAATTTTAATGTTTTATGTTAATAGTAATGTGAGGGAGGAAAAAAATAGGTTATAGTTTAACATTTGTGGTTTAGGGTACAGTGTAATTCTTGAGTCTTTGTAAGAAAAATGTTAATTCACATGCTGACAAAACCATGGCAAATCATATTTGATCTCTTGGTATTCTTCACAAATTCATATTTTAGTTCACAAGTAATCTTTACTTGAGCATTTTATGTAGTTCTTGTTTAATTTTTCTTAGCATAAGAAGACAAAATTAATTTTTCAGAAAGTAAATTGGAAGTCCTATGATTGGCTTACCGAGGGAAAAATGAATAAAATTGGAATTGTCTTGGCGTTTTTGTAGGTGTGGCTATGTGGCGGCATTTTTTATTTCCCAAAGCTTACTCTTTTAATGAAAGCAAGGCTACAGAATGAGCTTTTATTGAGCTAATAACTGAAATCAGACAACTTTGTGTTTAAAACACGTTCTTCATGAAGTTGGACAGGAGGTGTTCGTGATGATCAAGCTAGGCTCTCTGAATATAAAATGTAGCCGTATTTTTCCATTCGTTTTTCCACATATTGGAGGTCCTGTGGTTCCTATTTTGTATGGTATTTTAATACAAGTGTATAATTATGTTACATAGTCAAGATCTACTTTTGGAGTTCAGTTCAGTTCCGTGCTATTTTCACCTTCCAAGACAATCCTTAGAACCAATTTGAGAATTTTGACTTTGCAATGGCAAGAGAGAAAAAAGTTACTTATTTGATGGTGGGGTTGTTTGTTTGTTTGGTTGGTTGGTTTAAGTATGTATACAATAAAGTGTAGGTGTTCACAGTGTTGGGGAAAAAAACAAAACAAGTTTTATGATCCCGTATTTCTCAGTCCTGTTTACAGAGACATGATACAAGTAGCTGGCAGCATTTCTGACAACACAAGAGTCAGATTAATGATGTGTGGCTATGCAGTCAAATGATTTTCTTTTCCTTACTCTTGGTAAAACATTCCTTGGCTAGTAATGAAAAGGGAGATGTTTGAATCCACTGTTGTTGCAGCAGTTTTCTAGGACAGGTAGGATTGTTGCTATTTCCACAGCATTTGTATGATTGCTAAGAAATGTGCAGACGTGCATTTAAAAATTTCTTTGAAGCACAAGCCGTGTACAGCATGCAGATAAGGCCCTTGGACCTAAGCCCCAGCTTACTTTTGTACTGTTAAAGGTCAAGAGTGGTTTTTCAGCTGTCACCACATCTGAGCGTAGCTGCCTGCTCCCCAGGGCCAGCAGGGCACCAGCTCTGTAGAGCAGCCTTGCTTTTTGCCCTTGGCGCAATTGCAGTGGGCTGCCCTGTAGCTAGCTGCATTGGAGCACGCTCAAGCTGTGGATCTACAAAAGAGGAGAGCTAATCCTAAAGGTCACTGGCACTGAAGAGAAGAGATTCTTCACCCCACTTGCTTCGTACTGGCTATGGTGTTTTTTGCAGAGATTATGGTGATTTGATTCAGTCCAGCACAAAATTCTTCCATACAAAAGAAAAGGACTTTTTTGTTGGCTGAGTGAGCCAGTGGCTCTCAAACCACTTAGAAGAGCATCAGTGTGAGTGGAAAGGCATGAATGGCAGTAAGTAGCCCAAAGCAGAGAAACAGAGAAGAAAGAAGAATCCAGCCTTTTAAAGCTACTGGATTTTAGCGTAATTCTTGAGACAGTACAGACTAGTTTGGCTAGGAATTTTTTTCTTCCTTGCTTTCAGCTACATCTTCAGCTGTTTCACAAGCTGTCACATACCTACATAGGTGGTAGTATTTAATTAAATGACATGACTATGGCTTTTAAAGGAATGTTAACGTGTTTTCTAGTCTCTCCCTGCTGCACATACCCGTTCTGTCACTACAACTGGTTCTAGCTGTGCAATGCCTAACTCTTCTCACTTAGGTGCAAATCTGTTAATGTAGCAACTAGTTAAACAAAGTAGGGGGCAAGCGCATATGTTTGTGTTACACATTTCACAAAGTCAAATTTGAAAGGCATTTGGAAATGACTAGCAGCGCTTGCTGTAACTTTGCTATCATCTTGCAATGGTTAATTTCAAGTAACAGAAGCGCACACATGCAGGACATGAAGGTGTAGAAGATTTTCCTGTGCACTTTAGGGGGAAGTTGTCTTCTCTGTGACTTCTGATTGCTTGTGCTGTCACTGCAGATGCTAAAAGCAAGCAGTGATGTCCATAGTGGAGATGTTTTATCAGCCTTAAATTAGAACTTTATACAAGGAGGCAAACTGCTGCCCCAAATTGACACATGCTTCCGAGAGCTTAAACTGTAAATATGCAGTAAATCGGAGCTTAAACAGTGATATAACCGATGTATTGATGTTAGGGGTCATATAATCAAATGCAAGAACATACAACACTTACTTGACTGTAATCATTTCAAGGTATTACTGCATTGAAACCTTCTTTAATCATTAGGGAGAGATTTTAACATCTTGGTTATGGCATAAATAAGACATGTAATTTTGAAATCATTCATTACCTTTATAGGAATTTCCTGGAAGTGTTTGATGTTCTTTCCATAAAGACTTTCTAGTGATTTCTTCAGTTTGAATCTAGTGTCATTTGTTTTTCTCATATTATATGTGTATAATTTTGACAGGCTCATCAAGTAATTGAGTGTAGAATTGAATACTGAGGTCAAATATATCGCTTGTATTGGCAATTACAACTTCATTAGAATCTGTAGTTCACAATCAGGGATAACTATGGCTTTTGCTGTTTCCTGTGCATTGAAGGAAGAGTTTTGTGACTGCTTATCTATCGTTTGTGCTGTTGCATGAGTTTTGCCCGATGAACACGAGACCAGTGCATTTCTTCTCATTTCCCCATCCCGTCTTACATCCAGTGGATACGTGGAAGTGTCCAGGGATGGTTTTAGGAGGAGGGAAACATATCAGAAGAAATTTTTTTCCTCACAATCTCTTATGTATTCCTTTTTTTTTTTTTTTTTTTTTTTTTAAGCTCATGTTTTTGCTATCTAGAGGGAGCTTTCTTCTGGCTATATTTGGAGTGCAATTTAACCACCTCTTTTTAATGGCCCTTGAGAGGAACAAATGGGCACTTTCATGGGCAGAACTCAGAACTATAAACAGTACTTCCACATGTGCTCTTTCTAGAAGTGTTAACTGAGTTTTTTGAGTGTCAAGCAGGATGTCAGGGCATCCGAGCAGTGCAACGGGCTTGGGCTCTCATTGTTTCTGCTGACGACATTACTGACACACCACTGGTTCTCAATGAGTCGTGTGTGTGACGGTAATGTGTGTTGTGAATGAAATGTTGCTGGTGGAAAGGAATTGGACAAACTTCAGGATCTGGAGCACCATTCTTCAGCTAGGAGAATTTTAGCATAAGTGTGTGTACTTGTATGATCTGCACATAACAAATGTAAACACTACAGTGAAATTGAATTGGAGTCTGGGGAGTCATATCTAGAGGTCTGGAACAAAGGCCTCAGCAAGAGTGAAAGAACTATCTGGACTATCTCTTAAAAACCTAATGAATTCGGCATTTTTGATTGGTGTTGTACTGCTGGGAATCAAAGATGCAATATCTTAGTCAGAATGTCGATACAGTTTTTCTATGGACTTCAGCAGGCATTTGTAAAAATGCACGTGGAAGGGCCTATCTGCGTGGAGTTGCACATTCATTTTACACTCCTAAATGTCAGATTGTGTGACCACTACTACTTCCCAATACTCTAAGAACATGGAGGTTGCTTACCTCCTTCTGGTCAAGTTACCAAAGGTGTTTTCCCATATCTGTGGATTTTAATGGAAACTTGGACTTTGATAGTCCCTGAAGTGTGTTAGGTGGTTGACACATGCAAACTGGTTAAAAACTCTACTGAACCTGGAAAACAGGCAGAGTCTTATGGCTTTAAAATAACCAGTGAAGGTGTGCTATATTGAAATAAATTTGTGGGGCAATGTATATACCAGGAAAAAAATAGCAGAGAGAGTAGAGAAGGAAAAATAATTTGTTAGTCTCATTTTTAATAAACAAATGTGTATTCGCTTCTATAAATATGAGTAAATATATATACATATATGGAGTTAAGAAAAATGTATATAGAGAAGAAAGTGTTATATGTTTTAACTAGGAGGAGGAATAAAATATTCAAAGAATTGGGAGAAAGCAAATATAAGAGTGATAGCCATAAAAACTTAACAAGATGTAATGTTTTAAGACCTTGTTTAGTGGTACCTAATAGAGAAGTCAGGGATCAGAAATAATTGTATTTGGGCAGAGTATTGCTAAACATCATTTTCATTATCTTTAAATGGTAAACCAGATAAAATGCTTGATAAAGTGCAGTGTGCTTACATGTGCATTCAGGAATCAAAAGATTATAATATAGTGTTTTGAACAACTCCAGTCTATAATTCATAGTTAGTTTAATTTTGCAGATCATTTCAGACCAATCTTCAACTGCTCTGTTATTCGTTTATTTTAAACCATAAAATATTTTGAACAAAATCAGTAAATCTCAATCTGCAGGTTAGTATTTCGTGAGTAGAAAGGGACTAAATGTACTGGATCAGCTGTTGTAATTCATTTAGCTCTGTCATCAACATGGAACCTACAGTCAAAATGGAGGAAAATTAGATGTCTAAGCTAGATTTGGAGGTATAGTGTCTTTGGTTCTCTGAACCAAACAGTAAAGGGGACTGCATTCCTAACAAGTTGTCATATGATACACATATCTCTGCAATGGTAAAGCAATCTGAAACTTACAACATACCACTTGGGTTTGTCCAGTTATCTTTTAAGATCCTTGCATCGATGTTAATGTGTCTCAGGGGTCAGACAACATTTCCTTATAGAAAGCTTCCTTTCTGTGTTTCTATTTGCTAATGAAAGTTTAATTTAATCTAAATTGGATTGGGCTATGGCTGAAGTTCTTGATGGACAAACTGTTGTGATCTTAACAGTGGCATAGTGCAGGGCTTCTCACTATCCTGGGAATGGTCAAAGCTGGAAGAAAGAAAGAAGGAAGTCTTTCTCCATAATAGTGGTATAGATTGAGATTTTTGGGTGAGTAGTGGGGATAATAAATGGATGCGGAATAGTACTTTACAGTGTTACTTTTGAAGTCAGTAAAACATGTTCTGGTCTTTTCTCACAGGCACGTGACACTCCAGAGCTTCAAAATCAGAAGTAAAATCAGCTGGACAGTTGCCTCCTGCCTTCCTAAATAGGTAAACATACTAAAAACAGAAGCAGAGGCTTGTCTACCTCATTCCTGTGAGTAGCTGTAAACATACCTCCCACCCCCCTAAATTAGCATCTGGCATTTAGCTGTTTTGAAATGCTGAACATAAGGGCCTTGCAAAGAAAACAAGAATTTAATTTGTCTTGTAATTGACAACAATTAGAGTCATAGAATCATCTAGGTTGGAAAAGACCTTCAAGATCAAGTCTGGCCATAAACCTGACCTATCAAGCTACAACACTAAACAGTATCCCTTGGTGCCATGTCCTGTGTGCCATCTGTTGAATACCTCCAGGCATGGGGGACTCCATCACTTCCCTGGACAGCCTGTTCTAATGCTTGGCCACCGTGTCTGTGAAGAAGTTCTTCCTAATGTTCAATCTAAAAATCCTATGGTGCAACTTGACTTCCCTTGTGTCGTATCACTTTTCATATGAGAAAAGATACTGACACCCTCTTTGCTGCAACTTCCTTTCAGGCAATTATAGAGAGCAATGAAGTCTCCCCTCGGCCTCTTTCTCTACTGACTAAACAACCCTTTTTCCTTCATCAGTTTATCATAAGTCTTATTTTCTAGTCCCTTCATCAGCTTTGTTGGTCTTTTGTCCACACATTTGACCATCTCAAGATTCTCCTTGTAATGAGGGGCCCAAAACTGAATGCAGTGCTTGAGGTGTGCTCCCACCAGTGCCATATACAAGGGGACAATTACTTCCCTAGTCCTGCTGGTCACACTATTTTTGAGTCAGGCCTGCCTAACTTGGTATTGTCTGTGAAATTAATGAGGATACACTCAATCCCCTCATCAATATCATTGATTAAAAGGTTGAAAAAAATTGGCCCAGTACTGAGCCTTGGGGAACGCTACTGGTGACCCACTACAAGCTGGATTCAACTCCATTTACTGTGACTCTTTGCACACTGCCATCCAGCCAGTTCTTCACCCAATTAAGTGTAGCCAACCAAAGAAACCAGCTAAAATTATTAATAAGCTAACAGCATGCCTATCGCGTGTGGCAACATAGAGCTGACAGATGATGTAGTAGTACTCATTAAATTTATCTGTGCTTTGTAAAGCTTGGATGCTAATTAAGTTCCTAAACCATCCTTATCATTGTCATGTTAAACTACTGCAGGATTTGACCTGTCACTGTGGAAGCTCTGTTTTGGGCTTAGTTTTTTGCTTTCATATTTCATAGCAGTTCGTTTTGTAGTACCAGAATGGTGCAATCCATTTTAAAACTATAGTGAAAGATTCCTATCGCAATAACCTTGGTAAGGACAGGGAAGTGAACAATACATTTGTTAAATAAGTATTATTTATCTGATTATCAGCTGCTGTAAATTGCCGTTTGTTTGCTGACTTCTTTGTACTTTCTTTAGGAAGAAAGTGGGAATACTGGTATGGTTGCCTGCATCATTTGCTTGACCAAAATGAGATAGGGCATGCAGGAGAGAAGGATATTTTGGCAAGTAGAAGCTACCATGGTGAGTTGGATTTTATCCTTGATTATGCTGCAGAGTTTCTCAGTGATGCTAAATACATTATTTAAACCAAAATTCATACGAATGTTTCTACTTCTCTGAAATTGTGTTGCACATAATATTTCCTTGGCAGCAGCGCTGACTTGAGTTCTTTCCTACTGCTTCTTCCTCCCCTGCCATTTTGGGTCCACAGAACTGCTTGAGGGGACCATCAATAAACAAAAGCAGCAAAATAAATGGAGCTGAAAATAGTTCCTTGTTACCATGCACACAGAAAAATATGTGAAACTATGGCATGTATTCTTGATTTGACACCACAGTGTCTGTCTTGAACATGATGCTGAAAATTGATTACATGGTAACATGATTTTTTTAAGTTTTTAGGTGCTAAATACCCTCTAAAACTGTAATAATCTGCAGGAACTCAAAATTAATTGGTAATATTTAAAGCTAATATGTATTCGTCAGCTCCACCTTTAAAATAGTAGTAGTTACACACTGTGCATGCGTATTCTTAACTAAGCTCATTGATGTTTTTTGAGACATGTATGTACTGTACAGATGACCACTGGAGGAAGAAAAAAATCTTGAGCCTCCGTTCAAGAGGTTCAAAAAGTACAATAAGTCAGATTCCTGGGGCCACACTTGTATGGTAGTGTCCAAAGGAGCTTTTGAAAAATGGCTCATTAGGTGACCCCTGCACATTCTGAAAATTTGTAAAGCAGGTTATTGAGGATATAATCAAATGTTGTATAACATTGCTTCAGTGCAAGAGAACTGAATAAAAATTCTGCATTCTTGCATTTACTAAATTTGACTACAGGAAGTTACAGCAAGTGTATTCTTCTAGTGCCTTTCAGCATGTATGCTGTTGGGGGAACCATGTCTTCTAAGCCATACAGAGTTTAAATGTTAAATCTGTCTACTTTTTCTTCGCTAAAATGAACAAGATTTTATAGTATTCTCATATAAATATAGAAGAATTCTGTGCGTATTTGTGACTTAGGAGGCTTTTCCTTTTAAATGGTTTGTTACTGTATTTGACATGAAGTGTTCCATAACATTTTCATAAAGTGCACCAGTAATCTTATTATGAGATTTTTTTGTTTTTCTTGGGGATTGGGAATGGGTGGGTCTTGTTTTTTGACTACTATCAATCCTGATGATTTTTGGATCATAAAAATAAAAATTTTTAAGGATCTTTTAAGGATTTAAGGATGTCAGTATAACAAAATACTTGGGAGAGGTCGATTGTGCATTGCTGCAAACCGTGTATTTCCTGCCATTGTTCACTGTGATTGTCAAGAAGTCTGTAAAGAACAAAGATTCATAGCACTGCAGCGTGGAAAATGTAGCTGCGTTGGTGTAATTTTGTCTTTGTCAAATTTTTAAGTCTAACCTTGGGTTTGAAATTCACTGTAAATAACATTTTCCATGGCAAGGGGAACTAACGAAGCCTATAAGTACATTTGTCCCCAGTTTTGAGTTCATTTGGGATTCATTTAAACAAAAGTAAATACTAATTTGCTTCTTTTACTAGTTACTAATAATCTTGTTTTATGAATATTGTTGTAAATTGTAGGATGGATTCTTGGAACTTTAAGGCAGTATTCTTCTTAACCTTTGTCAGTGTGAAATTTGATACCTTTATTATGACCAACTTCCATGAAATATGCCAACTATCTCTATAGTAGACTACAGCACCTTTAAAGATAATTCAGTATTTAAGACTTAGTAATTGTATTGGATCTATTGCAAAACCATCAGATTTGGTATTTGTGATCTATCACCTTCACAAGAGGTGTTCATATAAGCAATGGTTCAATTGTATTTTGACCCAAGCATTCCTTGAGCTAGAGAAATTACAAAAGCTGTATTTAATAACAAGTGGACTCGAGCATGTTTCTTAGAGCATATGGAGCATATAGATTCTTCAGGTGCTTCTCCATTTCAGAAGTGGGACTTGATGTACCAAACTATGTTAAGGCTCCTGAGCTACCACTAAACTCAACACAAAGTTTTTTCTGAACTCCACCCTGTCCTGTGGGAACTCAGTTTTTTATTCAAGTTGTTGAGGGTTAAGAATTGTTTTAGTAAAACCTTTGGGATTCTTGCTGAGAATTTCATAAATATCCAGTTCAGTCGTGGAGAAAATGCTGTGTGCAAGTGTTGCCTATAGAACCTTCCATCTGGAACTCTTGTCACCTCAAAAGTCCTTGTAGGCTTGGGCACTGCACTCAGCATCCACCGGTCTCGGTCTTTCTCTTTGGTTGTCAGACTAATTTTATTTGCCCTTGCCAGATCACCAGCACTGAACAGATTGCATTGCTGAGGCAAAGTCCATCCATGTTAATGGCTTCTTTAATCTTTTAAAAGTAATTATTTTATTTGGGGCAGTGACTCCAGAAAATTCTCAAATCTAACATTGTTAGTGATAGTGGTCAAATAGAGATCAGCAGGGCCTGCATAAAACGAGTGAGTCTCTACCCTGACTGCTTTGATGCTCATCCTCTGCAAAGAATTGGAAGTTCTGATAGCTTTTAATTTGTTTTACACATCTGCCCCGGCAGTCTGCTGTCCCCTGAAGGGTTGGTGATGGTGTCATCCAAAGCATAACAAACTACCATGTGTAGGCTATAAAGAAACTGCATTCTTTGGGGGTTTAAGAAATGTCCCAGAACTTTCTGGTAATGAGGAAGTGGCTATCAGAAAACAAATCTGATTTTTAATTTTCCGATGGAGTTTGATACAGCTTGTAGTGCAAAAGAGACGCATGTTATTCCATTTTTATTTAAATTTCTTGGCTCCTGTTGAAGTATGTTTAGAGAAGTATTTTGTTTCACTACATTCTATTTGGTTTTGCAGTTAACTGAACACATTACCTGTCACAACAGGCAGCTTACTCTTGAATTCATCATTTGGCAGTTACTATTAATTTTAGGCTAATTCAAAACTACGTACCATTTGATTGTCTATTTGAATTTCAATATTGAATTTGTCATAGGAATCCTCATTAAGATACAATTAATAAAGACTAAGTGCTCTGTGAGGATACTCAGGCTGCTCTGCCTAATGTGGGTGGAAGTAGAAGCCTGTTTTAATTACAGGCCATGCTCTGTTATTTTGAGATTTAATTGCTATTTGGATTGGTTATTTCCATAACTATCTATTCTGAGACAATTTTGTTACATAACAACAACAATATTGTTATTGTATGAGGTACATATTGTCAGTGTAAACACGCCGCTTTGCTTTTTCTAATGTAGAAAACAAGCATTTTAGTTCATGCTCTTTACCTCTGGTATATGCCTTTACAAGCTGTGTTATTTATTTCATCAGTGTGAGCTAGATTCATTTACTTAACCCTCATGAAAATAAAATACTTCTAATTACTAGCAGTAGAGTAAAATACTTTATACCTTATTCCGTAGTGAGAAATGGGACAAGCTACTGTTGCAAATTAAACTCAAAGACAACAAATCTTCCTAAAGTATGTGTAGTTTTCTTCAAATACAACTTCCTGAGTTGGTTTACCTTGGAATCGGATAAGCATCAATGCCAGTGCAAGGTAGGGAAGGGAGCACATGCAGTGTGGATGATGGGAGCATGGCCTTTTATTTATTTATTTTTTATTATTATTTAAATAACTACATCTTTGTAGTCAGTGTAGAACTGCACTTCAGACAGTGAAGGAAGGAGCAGAAGAAGTTAAAATAAAACTGCCAGTTAGCACATGTAATAACGTTATAATGTAGGAAATGGTGATGAAAATACGGTCTTTGTCTTTCTACAAGCATTACAATTTTATATAAGGCAATTAGAAACTCCAAATTTCTAATTTATTAAACCTTTAAAATGAGAACAGTTCAAAATAAAAATGTCATCTGTTATAGATGCTACAGGGCACTGTAATAAATTCTTAGCAATGCAGAACCTGAATATAACCCAGGCTATGTTGAAGTTGTCAGATTCAACTACTTATAAATTAATATACTTTTTGAACTACTACTTTTGTGAGGACAAAAAGAATTTCAGTTAAATTGGACAAAAATTATTCATACCTGGTCTCCATTTCATTAACGTGTGGGGACAGAGGGTGTATGGATTGAGAAGTTGGTACTGTTTATATAGCTAGAAGAAGCAGCCGACTGATACATTGAAAGAGAAGGCAGAGAGTAACTTTTTTTCTTGAGTAAATCATCTCCTTTCACATTTCCTCCTGAATTACCTCCATAGATTTCAAGCAGCAAAGGCAGATGCTGTTGGTTTCTCATCGATGTTAGAAATCTCTGCATACATTATTCAGAGAATAAAATCCTTCTGAGTAACAAAAATAAGTTTCAGTGTAAATTAGGCCAGTGACGTTCTAAAAAAATCTCTCTATGGAACAGTTAATTCTTTACAGAGGAGTAGAGGATCTTTAACGCTCTTACAGGCTGAAATGATGTTTGGCAAGTAGTAGGCTTCAAGACTGAAAAGGGTCAAACACTGCAATTAAGTTCCAGACATCTATTTCCTGATCACGTTTTGCTAAGCTTGGAACTGAGTCAACATCCTTTGCAAAATGTGTACTGCATGTAATTATGTTCCATATATCGTTTCACTGGAGGCTTGGAGATGTGATTGTTCCATTTGTGTTCTTATGTTATTTACTGTTGCTGTTTCATAAAAACGAATTGCACGCTGGTGATTTAATAAACTAGCAAATGCCTTATTTATGTTATTAAACAGACAAGGATTAAAAGAATGTTTTATTGGAATAGCTTGGTTGAAAAGTTGCATAAGACATTCGATATTTTTTATGGTGGTGTATTTTATTTTGTGAGGGGAATGATCTTTCTTTTTATACGGAAAATAAAAATAATTTGCACTCTTTTTCAATAATTGTAGTTAACAGAGACTTTAATTTGTACAATGAAATAATTTCAATCAATTTTCATTGCTTTTTAAAGCTTCTGCTAGAATTGCTTGATATTATGATGGTACGAGACAATGCAGATACCACCCAAGAGGAAGCCAATTGTCTCTTCTCTTTATCTCTTACTGGGTGAAGCTCTGCTAGTCACTGCAGCTGGTTATCAAGAACAGATTTTGCAGTAGGCAATGACAGAACTGTAAAATACTGAGGGACACTTGTGTGTTCTTGAATGTGATCTGACTTACCTACAGTACTTCTGGTGAAACAGGAATGCTCTGGAATTTAATGAAGGTTGGAAGCACATGTGAGGGCAGTAAGACTCAGTAAAAATCAAGTAGATGGCTGTCTGTTTACTTTATGTCTTATATCAAGTTGTTTACAGTATAGGAAGGACAAGCACTGGGGGAATTCCCAATATGCCTCTATATGAATTGTGTTTGAAAGCTGGAGCCAAGCAAAGCTGTATGCAAAATAGCTTTCTTCTTTAAAAGTTCAGCTTCTAAAAAAGCAGGAATAAAAACTGGGATTATAATTGATTAATTGGTTTAGTAAACTGTGCTATGGTGAAAAGAGATTTACTGTACTTGTTCGTTTCCATGCCATGTATTTGAGCCAGTGAGTCAAGTTCTCCAATTTGTCTTGCAGTTGCTGATAAATAGGGCTAACAGCTGGTTTCTTAAGGGGACACAAAGTGATAAAATAACTTCTGCACAGAAAAACAAGCCCCCCAAAAATGATCTCCTTGTTTTGCGGTATAAAGACACACTAAAATATGTATATTTAGTATTGAATTGTTGGTATAGATATTTGAATTCTATGCTGTCATTTCTGTAATGTCTATGAATTGATCCAACATGTTATAAAATTGATTGCATTTTTTAGGCAATATTTTTAGGCAATATTTTTTAGGCAAAATATATTCCTGTATAACAGAATATTTGTATGATGCGACTTTAACCATCTTCTGTAACCTAGGCTCCCAAAATAGCTAATGCAGACTCCAGAGGGCAACTGGAGCACCTTGTCTACATCTGTGAACTGTCCTGGGAGAATTTCACACTTCCACTTGTGTATTGATTTGTCTGGCAGAGGCTAGGGGCTCTGCAATTCTTGCAGTGTCTTTTTCCATCACTTGATAAGAAAGGGTAAACCTTCAGCTATGCCCTTAGGATCTGCAAATCAGGATTATGCTCAGCTGGAAATTAAGTTTTGAACTCAGACATCATTGGAGAGTGTCATGTTAGCAAAGTCACAAGCATGTAGCCTTGAACTGGTATGAAGTGTCATGAAAGGGGGAGAGCATTTTTAGCCTCCATTAGTAACAAATGAGACTTTGCCCATCGGTACATGCGTCGTTCCCAGTTCCCCTGAAACCACTGTGCAATTTGAAAAATTGTTAGAATTGTGTAAGCTAATAAAATACTTAAAAATTTGTGAAAGTCTGTGGCTGCTGGAGAAGAAAGACGGAAATTACAACCTTGCTGATTTCTGCACTCTTTGACAGCAGTTGTCTGGCCGGTCTAATGTACATGTGGTTCTGGACTGCTTCTGTATAAGGGACAGATTAAAAAAAAAAAAAATTAAACAAAATTAAAAACAAAAAAAAGGAGGCTTCCTTCTTTTTGCTACTCACAGGAAAAACTTTCTGTGAAGCTGATAGGGTTTTACAAGTAAGTTTTACACATGTCAAATTGATTCTGTGAATTCAGATTAGCTGTGCCTCAAAGCATGCTCGTATTTGTGTGGTGTTATTAACTGAAGGTAGATAGATGGGTCCAGACAAAACTGAAGAGATCCTCACCTGCAGTGTTAAGAACTGGTTCTTGTTTCTGAAAAAAGTTAGAGCCGTTTGTAAACCCGGAAGGTCACTGACTTCGTGCTGCTTATCACACTTGTGCCTGTTACTGCAGCTTCTGGGGTGCTTTCAGAATGAACTTGAGTTTTAGCTTCCACAATCAACAAGTTTTGTTTTTTTTTCTTTTTTAAAGTGTCCTTTTGCAAGAATACTGGACATTATTTCTTCACAGAAGCAGCAATTTGCAAATGATGTTTGAAGCTAGGTCTTTGTCTTCACTATCTGTCTTCAGAGCAAATAATTCACGTTGTGCTGTTTGATACACGTCAGCTTAGTCATGACCAGGAGAAAGTTGTGAAGTCTAGAGGTGAGAGCAAAAGTGCTGTAAAAACTAAAAACCAAATTTCATCTTTACTTCTTTGTGCTATTTCTTCAGACTGTTTGAAATACAGATAGAGGAGGAAAAGAAGAGCGACTACAGTTCCTAGCTGCTCTTCCTTACCCCCATTAGCACTCTCCGGAGCAATACATACTCTGCATTCTCTCTGTGTTCAGCCAAGGCAGGGTGAAAGTCTGTTGACCTACTTGCTATCCTTTCGTTATGAACGTTACTTTACTACTTACTTTTCGTGACAGGAAGGCCAAGTGTTGTATTATTCGGTAGTTCAGGTGCTTTCCTCAGTCAGGTTTCTTGACTAAGAATCTTAATTTTTTGTCTCCATATGGAAAATGAAGCCCTTACCAAAGATGTTGCTTGCACAAATGCATCTGTCTTCATCTCAGTAGTGTTTAGTGGATAGATGTGTTCACAGAAAGGACAGAGAAAAATGTGAGGAACTCCATCACTTGGTGAATTCTTGAAGTGGTTTGGAACAGGTCTGGTCGGTCAGGAAGACTTCCCTGGTCAGCTTTCAGTTGTGACGTTCTAACAGGGTCTGGCTTCCAGGAGGTAAGGTGTTATGTGAAAGGTGACTGCTTTGCTGTAAGTAGCAATGGCAGTTGTAGTAGAAATTCTCTGAATGTCATTCTGTTTGAGGGCATCCTTCTCAGAGCTTTCCGTTCTACCATTTGAATTACAGAGAAAATAGAGCCAGATTTTCAGTTCCTCTTCTGGAGGTTGTTTATGTAATTTTGGGCCTTTTGGCTATGGCTTTACTTTAGGAGACTGACAGTCTAATTTAATCAAACAGATGTGAGTATATGCAGACTATTCAATCACATAGGCTGTGTAAAAATAAAAAATAAAAAAAAAAAATCGCAGGTCAGATTCAGGGCTATTGGAAGTTGCCAGGGAAGCTTTTTGCAGCTCAGTCACTTTTGGATCAAATCTCTTTGTGAAGGTGATATTTTTAGTTCACAATATTGGAAGGATCTTGTCTTTAGAGTTCCTAATCATAGAAAACATTGCTGTTGCATGTAAGAAAATATTACCTGGTGTGCATTATGTTGCATATAACTAGATACATCTCTGCATTACTCAAAAGCCAAGTACTGGAGGTGTGAGCTTAGTTCAGATCCAAGCTTAAACATGTGACTAGTTGATGGTAGTGACATCCTTATTTTCCTGACAGTACCATTTCTCCTTTGACGCTAGTGCTTGAAAAAACAAATTATTACCAACTAGATAAAATTCAGCCTGTACCTTTTACATTTTAAAGCCTTATGAACTATAGGTTTGCTTTTCTGTCTACTGACTGCAGCTCCAAGAAATCAGCTTGTTCTGTCTGTCATGAAATGGAGAACACTTGCAGTTAAGTGACTGGTTCAGCAGAGTGAAAATCAAAAGATTTTTTTCCAAAGCATTTGTAAATAAGAGAACAGCTGACTCTGATGAGGAAATATTGCACATGATCACTGTCTGGCAAAGTGACTGATTTAGTAGAAAGTTTACTGACATAAACAACAAAAACATCTTTTTCCAAACAGGTTTCTGCAAAATGAAGCAGATAAACGAGTTATCCCCTTTCTCTGCTTCTTGCCCTCCGATCAGACACTCATTCAGCCACCATTTTGATCAGCCCAATTAGTTGCTTTTTTGCAGATGATGGAAGAGCATGGTTTGTAGCAAAATCTTGTTTTTCTTCCTCTATGTGATCCACAGTCTTGCCTGTTTGAGCATTTGCTGTAACAAACACTACAGCTGTATTGTGGGACCGACTCCCCACCTCGTGTAATAGCTTTCCTCTTCCCCCCCCACTGGCCCCTTCTCAGCTGTTTGTACTTTGTTTGACTTGCAACTGTAATTATAGATAATATTTGAAATCATCCCTTTTCCACCTCCACATCTTTTTATTAGGAATCAGGAGTCATGGAATTCTTCCTTGTTTTTCTGCCGAATAAGCAGACCTGCTAGTCGGGAAGAAGAATTTTGTGCCATGATTCTTTGAAGAATTTCTATTGAAATGACAGTGTATATCATCCAAAGTGACAATACCTTTTTTTCTAAAAAAATAAACAGCAACAACTCCCAAACTCCCAGTCAGCTTTGCTATGCGTTTAGTTTCAGATCAGCAGCTAAGCACGTGTTTTGATCTATGTCTTTAAAGAATAATAAATTGTGTGAAAGAGAATGTCACTTTGGATAGCTTCAACGATTTGATTTTTTTTTAAGGCATGATGATCTATTCCAGTTTATTTTCTAGGGCTTTTTTAATGTAAAAAGGAGCCAAATGTTTAAGATAGGTTTAAATATATATATAAATAATTCATTTTGCAGTAGATTGAACTGAAAGATATTTGTGTGCTGAAGCTTGCAGTAAGCTATGCAGAACAAGTTCTAATTCCTTAGTGACGTTGTCATCAGGTTTGATAACTAGGCTCGACAGGAATACAAATTCTTTTGTATTTTCCCCTCCTTTTTTTGTCTAGTAGTCTATTATGAGCATTTTTTTTCGTGGGAGACTGTTCTTCGTTTAAGTTTACAGGTACTGTTTTTATATGTGAGCTTGGTACATATGTTAAAAACAACAACAAAACGGGCACCTTTATTATTTGCTTTAACTGTTGCCCGTAGACATTAATATTCAGTGTGGTGGAGGGTTTTTGTTCCCCCACCTCCACGCTTATTTTGCAATCAATAGCAATTTCCATTTTTTTCTGGCTTCCTAAATTTCCTGTTTCACACACTAATATTTAACTCCAACTGTGTCCTGCTTTTCATAGCACATAATAATAGGTGGTGATGACAATGACAATTAGAACTAATGGTCTACTTCTTAGAGACACTGAATATCCACTAATCTGTTGAAGTTATTCAGAAATACTCAACAGCTCTCAAAAATCAGGCTGCACCTCTTTGAAGTCAAATTTGACCATCTGTTAGTTGCCAGTGCTTTTGTTGTTGTTGTTATTTACTGTTTTGTGTTTCCTTGTAACACTTTCCTTGATGCATCGGCTTCCAGTTTTTCTTGTTGAGCCTGAATGTCCTGTTAATTATGATTATTATTACTTTTTAAATTGTCTGAATTACAGTAAAAATTTAAAAGGCAGCGGTTGACAATTGTTGTGACTGCAGGGGTAGCTACATCTTACTTGCAGTGAGAGAAAACTTAGAATGTTACCAAATTGATTTGACTAAACGAAAAAAAGATTTTCTTGCTGTTTAGAGCATTTTATGTATTCTTAAAATGTTAAGAGCCATTTTCAACACTAGATAGTTTCACAATGGCTATGTTACTAGGTTTTTTCTTGATAATGAAGTGTAATTTATAGTCGCTAATATGTATAGGCATAAGTCTGAAGAAGTTGCAACATGAAGAAACAGTGTGAAAGAAAACAGAATTATAATAGTACAGAACTTCTTTTGCCTTTAAAAAAAAAAGAAAAAAACAACACATTTTGTGTCGTTACTTGACAAAAAAGAATGAAATCGTTAATAACATGACAAAATGACAAGTGACCAAGCTTGCTGTTTTGGTACTTCAGTGAAGAAGGTTTTCACCTCTTCCCATTGTCCCAGTCGAGATATCTCTAACTGGAGAGTGAGAGGTCTCTGACAAGGTTCAAAAATATATATTTAGCACATCTTCTCCAGTAATTTCTATACTAATATTTCACAGCTGTATAAAACTTTCATATGCTCTTCATACGAACTGGACTAACACTGCTAGCATCCTCAGAGGCTACTAATCACCAGCTGGAAGTTTCAGTCAGTTTTAGAGCAGATCATACTGAAACCAGAGGCACAGAAGTTAACCCAGATGTGCTGCCTGACACCTGTCAGTGGCAGACTCCATTGCCGCCTCCTGTCAAGGCTGGTTCCTCAACAGCATTTTTAGCTGAAGAAATGGCCAGAGTCAAGACAATCTGAAGCTTTGCCTCTGCTGGAAACAGTTCATTGTCAGAGGTGGCACTGCAAATCCACCTTCTGTAGGTACTTCTGTAAGTCAACTGTGGTACGACTTTGTCAGTTCTAGCAGTCCTTCAAACAAATTAATTTAAACTGTCAGGGACATTTTTTTTTTTATCCAGTGCAACTGTGGCTGCATGTGATTGTTGGTCACAAGCTAGACTAATCAGTTCTTTGAAACTTGTCATTTCTATTTAAGAAAGACCTAAGTAGTGATGGTGACTGTCCTTACTGTAAACAGATCTTTCTTCAGATGGTCTGTTACCAGTCACACTTCTTAAATATTACTGCTTCATTATTATTAGGCATCATGTATCCTTCATATGTTGCTTGAACTAAATTCCATCCTTGCAAAGAACTGCTAATCAATGTAACTGTAGGTAAGCCTTGTTCTGAATATAGAACTTACGCTGAATGAGCCTAGCCTTACTAGAACTAAGAACCAAGTTGATGTAGCTTTTGTATTCTCCTTAAATTACTTCAAATTCCATGCTTGAAACAAAAGTAATGGAAGGGACCGCACACTTGAGTCTTTGTGGAGAGCTGCTCATCCAGGTGCAACACAGTGTTAGTGGAAAAGGTTTTCAGAACTGTGCTGCTGGTCCTAAGCTACAGAGAAGATGGTGGGAAGTGTTTTGGTCCTGTTTCAGAAGAATTGAATAATTAGGTCCTTTTTGAGTTTAGGGCAAAGATTACATGTGACTCTTAGAGAACTGAGGTGGAGTGGAGGAAGCTTCTTCAGCACCTTGGCTGTGATTACTTCCAAATATCAGACAAAAATAGGGAAAAAATAAGAAAATTATTGTGAGCATTCATTCTTAATGAAGAACGCGGTTATCTGGCCTCGGTTGATTTTTGAAATACTTACGTAACATCCTTAATCTGTGTTTCCTTGTTTTCTTTGCTAACTTCCCATGGAAATTATTGCAGGGACCAAGCAAATGTAGAAAGATGAGTTAAATTTGTCCCCATAAAAATAATTGCAGTTGAGGTTACTCTACAGCCTGAACCTTTTCATGGCTAATAATTTTATGCTGTATACTTACATTTCCATATATTTCTCATGGACCAAATTGTGGTCATATGGGGAGCATTCTTCAGTTTATTGGATCACTATGCAGAAAAATACAACAGACAAGAAGAAAAAAAGTTACAAAGTTGTATTTGATGAATCTTAATAAAATAAACTGAGGAATTTTTAAGTGAGAATTACCATTTTCACGTAGGGTAGCCATTAGGATGTTTTTGTACGTTCATAATTCATACTTTTCTTCATTTTCTGGGTTGTGCCCAAGTAATCTGTTTAATACAAACTATTGCACACAGTAATTTATCTGCATTGATAGTAGTGTATCCATTAAGCTGTTGGTGTCAAAGGTAAAGTTGGTTCTTGACAATGATAGATATCATTCAAATAGTGCAGAATAAATGCAATGATTAATATATTGTCTTTTTTTTCTTCCAGATTTCTCAGGGGACACAATTTTGCTTATTCGTACCTTCTACTGTGGCAAAAATGGATTATTTTCCTCGCCAAAAACCAGCAGCATAACACCCATCCAACACTTGCCTCAAGGAGATCTTATTTAAAGTCTGTTCAAAGTAAGTCAAATGAAAAACTTGCTTAAAGGTAGCTCTAATCTGCTGTGTATCTATTTATGGCTCAAGAACAAGCAGCCATAACAAGAGAACTAATCTTAGCAGTCTGGCTTTTCAGCAGCAGCTGTTTGTTCTTAAATGAAAGTATTGGAGGAAATAACTTGCTGTAAAGCAGAGGTTGAGGTTGAGCTACTTCCTGACCACTGCATGCCAGTGCGTCATACCTGTGTAGTCTGTTCCTCTCCCTGCAGCCCCCAGTAGAAGTTTACTGCAGTACATAGCAAATCAGACGATACGGGGTTATGCATGAATAACACAATCGAAAAGATTATCTGCATTGTAAATGAAGACTCAGATTCATGTTGCTATGACAATTTTAGAATTCACAATGTAGAAATAGTGGGCTATTTAACTCAAAATGTAAGAAACAGCAAGTGTTTATGCTGTTTTTCATTGTGTTGATTTTTGAGCTACTTGCATTTCATGGTGTCTATAGGCCTAAATGTTGCATTTTTAATGCAATGTGAACTAAAAAAATAAAAATTAAAATTAAAGAAACTGCATGCTATATCCAATAATGGTTATTTGGGTATCTTGTTTTTTTTTTTTTTTTTTTTTTTTTTTTAACATAATGAAGTAAATTGTATGCATGCAGAGTATTTGCAGAGTGTGTAGTATGTATATGTTAGAGAAAATGGTGCATTTAGAGCTTTGGCCAGGATACCTTCTTTATCTGAAAGAAGGATGAAATCTGGAGGAATAAGTTCAGTATTTGAAAACAATTTTTTTTTTTGTAGCAGCATCAGGTAAAATGTGTGAGACAAAAATAAATGAAAAATTCAAAATGAGGAGAAAATCTACTATGTTCAAATTCCTTATATTCTGTAGAGATGCGTTCTAGTAGAAGAGATATAGGTTACTTAATGAAATTGTGCATTTAATAAGACGCCTCAAATTGTATTTCTAGTACAGTGCAATGTGCTGCCTACTTCTTTATCATTCTCCCATATAAAAGAATAATTGATACTTGAATTTGACTTAAAATGGAGCTTTGTTTTAGGGATATTCCATTTTTATCAGTGGCATTACGTTTATCTCTTGCACTGCTGCCTTCTGACAGAATACAATTAGGACACCATGAAGACTTGTGAGTAAAGTAAGGGAGATGCCGTAACTCTCTTATGTTCAGGCCCTTTATCTGTATGAATACAAAAACATCACAGCAATGAAGTTGTTTTATCCTGAAAAAATATTGATGGAGGGATGTGGAGGATCCATACCTGGAAAGGTTCTGTCTCCTGCTTCTTGGTTTATTTCAGTTCTAGACCTGTTTCCGTGAACTTTTCATTTATCTATGATGGTTTTTCCCTCTGAGAATATAATCATTTATAACACCATAGTGTTATGAAATGCTTCTGAGGTTCTGTGAAAAAATTGTAAAAGTGTTCCTGCAGAACAGTGTGGCAGGAACACTGCCTGACCAGGTGAATTAATTCCCTTGCGCACACGTCTGGCGTGGGGCTGGTGCTGTGCTTTTTGGCCAGGCTGTCAGCAGTGGCGCGGTGCAGGTAAAGCACCTCTTGGGGCCCTTGCTGTCAGTGACTGGGGGTGCTTCGAGGGGACTCTGGTATTTTAATGTATTGAGTGTTTCTAGCTTCCAATGTTGTTTCTTCAGTGGGAGTGTGACACAGGTTTTGAGCACAGCATGATCTTTTCAGTCTTTCTTTTCTACATTCTTTAATCTTAGCCTAAAATATAAGGTCCTAACCTCTAATTCTTAAATAATTCTCAAATGATGATTTAGTGGAGTCCTTTATCAATAGTTGTAGCTTCAAAGAATTCAAATAAATAAACGAGTAGTAGATGTTTTAAATAGTATTTCTGAAAGTGAACAGTCTCTCTCTTCTCTTGAATAATAGTACTTTGCTGGTTCCCACGGGGGGTCATTGTGTTGACTGAGGATTCTTGAGCACAGCTTCCCGCATTGTCTATTTTTCCACTTCTGTGTCAAATGTATCAGTTCAGGGCTCGTGTACACAAGATACCAAGGAGAATTGATGCAAGTAAACTAAATGTAGGAATGTAAAGACGACAGCTTAAATCCCACCAAGTGTCTGTGTGCACTCTCCCATTCATTATTTAAGTGGCCTCTAGTGAATTTAGTTTAATCCACTTCAAAGGCAAAATGAGCCAAATGAAATTAAGGCCACATTTTTATTCCCAGATGGAAGTGTTTGCAAAGAAATTTAATGGACTTGGACAAATCCAGTTAAATTAATTTGGGTTGATTTTCCTGTGTCTCATTGTGTAGACCAAACCTTAGTAGTAATGCCTTATTGGAGCTTTTTTTAGTCATTCTTCTTCACCTTTTATTCCTATAACGCTGGTATTTTAAGAAAGAAAGAAAGTGGCCAATAATTGTCTTAGTCACTAAATGTTGTCTTGTCATCTTACATGTTTTGAGAATCAATGTTTTGTAACTAATTTATAAAGATCTGACTTTGCTCTCAAGTCTAATGCATATTACTGTGTGTTAGGTAGTTGTTACCATTTTGGCTGTTCCAGCTAATGCCTTTTAACTCATCGCTGTAGCTACATCCTCTGTCAGGCTCTCAACCATCCAGCAATGTTTTAAAGCTTTTTTTTTTTTTTTTAATCAGATTTTGCAGAATTGGGTGGTTCTTATAGTATTTAAGTGTTGACCATACGTCCCCTTTATAATGCAATTACACATTGTCTCTTAATGGAGTGATTTGCCATTCTGACAGCAGAACGCAGTAAGGTGCAGCTAATTCGAATGAAAGTCTTTGTGACTTGAAGCATCTTATGATAAGAACATATAATATTAATGAAAAGTAGTTTTTCAACATACACATGCACACATCTATACGCACAGTTTATGTATGTATATATATATATATGTTTGTAACAGGTTTAGTTTGTTCTAACATGTCTACTGGTGAGGAGCTGGTCCTCCAAGCTCAGTACAGAGGCCTTTAGGAACACTTTGGAAAAATATTCAATAGCTTAAGTGGTAGTTAAATAGTAGTTTGTGCAAAGGCATTTCCTGAACACCATCTTTCACTGGAGTTCTGTGAGCAGAACAGGTCCAATCATACTAAACAGACTGCGAAGTTTATAACTACTTCACCTCCAATAAAAGAGAAGTGTGTGTATGTAAATACATGCACATTTAATTCTTTAGGATATGTTCTAACTGTAAGCTTAAAAACTGCATTTAACCTTGATGTGCTAAAACTGGAGGCTCTGTGAAGGTAAAAGTGGAGCAGCAGATGAAACCCAGAAGTTACTGTGTGATACGTAGAGTAGCACGAGCTACCTACCTTCACATGTCTGAATTGATTTCTGTGTGTTTTATTAGACTGTGATGTTAGGGTTTTCCTCTGCCACCTTCTCTTTGACACAGATTTTGCCCAAACTCCATGTACTTATTTTCCTCCTTTCAGTTATTGGATGGTCATAAATAAATAAAAGAAAAAAAAATTACAGATTTTTACACCTTTCTTCATATAGCTAGATATGCTGTTGAGTACCATTTCAGATAATTTCTCCTTTTATATTTCGGGAATTGCAGTATGTTGTGCTCAGCTGTCACCAGTCAGGCTGGAAATCTATAAGACTTTACATTATCTAGCTTCTGCTTTGGAATTTCTCTGAAGTTGAGTTCTTCCTTCTGGTAATTTTCTAGTTGGTTTAAAAAAAAAAATCATGCTTCCTGATTGACTGTATTTTATTCTACATATTTGTACTTACAATTATTCTTAGTCTTGTAGACAAATATATGCAAAAAATACACACTTTTTAAGATTTTTTTTTTCTGGGAAAGTAGTTACTGCTGAAGTTTCCTCCTGAGAAATCAGTATTGTGGTGTTTTGAATTAATATTGTGAGTTTTGAATTAATATAATCAGTACGGTAGATTCTTCCAAGGATGTATTTTATAGAAATAACAATATATAAATATCGATAATCACTCTAGTGCATTGGTTAGGTAATACACTCATCTGCAGATGACTCATGACTTGTGACAGTCTGAATACTAGATTCTTACTGACAGGTAAAAACCCCTTTGAAATCCCAGCTAACAGCAAATTCCTGTTAAATGTAGTTGTCAAATTGCTGACCCATTTGAATTCAAAGGACCAAGAAAAATAACTTGTTCTTTCTGCAAGCATTAAAATGAATTTAACCGTAAGTATACATATACATGGAGAAGAACTAAGGAGCCTGTTGTAAATTTATGAAGGGCTTTCATACAGAGGTATTCATCCACTACTGTTTAAACAAATACAGATCTTACAGTGCCAAATTCAAACCTTCCAGATTAAATAAGCAAGAAAAAAAAATGGAGCAATTGTCAAATGTGAGACTAATTCAAAATCATTAACTTTTTCAGAAACAGAAGTTTTCAGATGAATTAGTGTGATCATTTCAATAACGAGATTATTCTAGTAGATTCTGTTTAACTCATAACAGTGTCCTGAATAGAAGACCAAGGTAAGTGCTAAATACTAATTAACCAAAGGGGGAAGAAAAAAAAAAAAGGCAAAGCACATGGTTCTGTGGTTTTTTGAAACACTACTACAGTGATTTGCATAGATGAATGTGACTCAAGCTACGTTTTCAGTTCATACCATATTGTTACAGTTTTATAAAACTGAGTTTTTATCATTGCATGCACTTTGCTTAGCTCCTGAGGAATTCTGCAGTTTTCCTTCAGTGATGGGTTTCTTGAACCAATATTTCTATTAAAATTCTAGAGTCTAACATTTTAGCAGTTATTCTTATCCCTGCAAAATGTATTCATTCTTCATTTCTTATAAGAAATTAATAGCAATCTTGTTGACAAGGAAGAAAACAAGACACCTATTCTGGAAAATAAAGTCGATTTGCCTTAAGTTCCTCTTAAAGGTAGACAATTGTAGACATAGAGAATAACGTTGCTGTTATGTCAGCTGTTAACTCTGAGACCTCTATACATTTGCCATGCTTGTTTAATACCAAAAAACTAAATGGGGTTACAATTTAGCTTTGTGGTTATGTACTGATATTTATATATATACACGTGTGTGTATAAATATAATCGCAGTCATCATAGTAAAGATGTCTGAATTCATACAGGTAGTGCTTACATATTTTACTACAGGCATGTTTTTTAAAAAAAAAAAAGGACAATAATTTTTTTACAGAGGGGAAAAAACAGCTTGTCAACTAAGTTGAAGTTGTTTAAGTGATCACACATCTTTTTATTGATAGGTTGTATTATATACTCTATTTTAAACATACAAGACAAACAGTTACAATATAGTCCATATTTTAATATAAGCTACACATTTGCTATTTAGAAAAAGAGAAACTAGGGAGGAGAAGACTTTTTCTTACACCAGTTCTTCATGTGTAATCATTGCCACCTTTGACAAGAGGATATAAAATACTGCTGTAAATTTAAGGTATTGTTTTGCACCAGTGTAAATGAGTATATAAACTCATTTTCAGGAAGAATCGCACTTGTAATCTTATATTCTCTTTGTATATATACACCTATGTCTGTTCCATATGTATGTAATCTACTGCAGAAGTAAGCGAATTCCTACATGGGTGCAACTTGCTTATATAATTTTTCAGGTGGAAATTATCCAGAGCAAGGGAAAAGGTTCAATACGGGCTTTTCTCATTTGGAAATTGTTTTAATGTTGGAATGTGGACCATCTTAATCCATGGTCCTGTGAGAATAACCCCTAAAAGGGTTACCTAGAAACTCAGCTTATTCAGAAATGTCAAAAAAAAAAAAAATAGGCCACAGGATTGCACAAAAACTGCCCAGTTCTTCAGACTGGTTTCGTATTACTTCAGAATGTTATGTTGTACTTTATGTGCACTTTTGTAGCCCTATTTTTACAAAATAATTCAATATTTTTTTCCCAGTACTTCTGTCACTGGGAGCCCTGCCTTTATTTCTGGACTGTATTTTTCTGTGGCTTGATGCATTTATGAGGAACAGTTACCCAGTTCTCTACCGTGGTTTCTTAGGCTCTGCAAGCCAGGCTCTTTGGGTCACTTGTCCTAAGATGAAATGCTTAACTTCTGATGCTCTGCAGCCTTTCATTTCATCTGTATCAGTTTGAAGTGATTTCTGAGTTACTGAACTTGCTCTCAGTGTTCCAGAAGAGGCTTTGCCAATATCTGTCTTTTGTTTTTACCTTTTAGTTCTATTTTGGATACTGCAAAATGGAAACATGCTTGTATGTATAATTTTCTTTTTTTTTAAAGTACATCTTGGATGCAGACCTGACTATATCATGTGTATATATGTATATGTGTATAGCTGGGGACATTTATCTCTACCTATGTGTATATCTGTATACACACGGTGTGCTTAGAGATAAATGTCCCCAGCTATCCAGGAAACACTGGAAAAAAAAGCATGATTGAAGTGTTATGCTGCTTACAAGAAGTTTACTGAATTGAAGTCAGTCTGTGTAAAATAGTGTTGAAGTTAACCCACGTAAAGGATAAGGAGCTGTTTCATGTTTGGGATGTGGCAGTGTTCCTGGAAGCATACTGCACTATTCATTACTTTAAAAATTGTGTCTTGATTGCTGAAAAAAAAAATTAAAAAAAAATAAAATCAGTGTAATTCCTTTCAGCTGGTCTTGGCAGATTTTTTTCTTTCTATATTTCAAACAGGTCCTGTATCTTTATAGTTAATCACTTTTTACTTGGTTGACAAACACTTTGAACAATTTATTTTCACATACAAATGCTATTCATACCAGACAATCTTAAGAGCCGTATTTTTACATTAAATACCAGTCATCTTAAAGCTGGTGTTCTGCTTCTAAACAAATACCTAATGGATTTGGTTAATTACAGTTTTTTGCTCAATAATTTTTATTTTGTATATGAATGTTTGGCAAAATGTTACCTAATGAAAAGTGGAGCAGCTTTAGAAATGTAATAACCTAATAAATATCTCTGGCTTACTAAAAAAAAAAAAAATGAAGTCTATGTGAAACTGTGTAAGTAAATACATTTTACATGCAGAAAAGAATGAAAAATTGCACAACCTTAATTCAAAGAGTTTAGATGTTTCACTAATAAAATTTACCTCATTTGGTGTATTGGTTCAATTTAATGATATTGTCAAGGTGGTAGAATTATGACATTCTACATCAAATACGTCATGTCAGGAAGAATTACTTGCAAAGTCTGGAGCTGTGCGCAGATGGGGTCTTTCTGACTTAACTACTGAAAATCAAAAGAGCATGAACATTCAACACAAGGGGTCTGCACTTAGCCTGTGTGTTGCCAGACCAGCTGAGAGGAGTGAGTAATGTTAATGGGGTATTTAGCTCCGTCGCACTGGAGGGAAATAAAGATGGGGGGAAAAAAGGAGAGGGAGGTGGGGATGGGGACAGACAGAATGGGCTTAAAGCAGTCTGTGTATTTCCACTGGATTCCTAGAGATTTGAGTTCAGGCGTATTGCTGGAGATGCTTGTTTTGCCCTTCGAAGATTTAAGTTGCAGCTTAGTGATTGTCTTTCTGAACGTTTGTCCATTCTTGAACTGTTTCCTTTCACTTCTTCGCCTCTGCATCAACAGCTATCTGTACTCCTTAGGCGTGGGTTTTGTTTCAACATACTTGATTTTGTTTCATTAGTTAGCTCTATTTCTTTGCACCCGTTTGGGGAAAAAAAAAAGGATTTTTATATTGTGTACCTGCATGAAGCTCTTTGATTTTGAAGAGGTCAAAGTTAGATTCAGATAAAGGCTGAACTTCCAAGAGTGGGAGTGGCTGTTTTAAGAGACAGGTACTTCAAGGGGAAGAAAAGATCAGATATGCATGGGACTCTATTAACTTGATTTCAGGTCCTATTCACCCATCTTAACATTTAGAACCTACCTGTCCCTCTTCTTTAAAGCCTTTCAAAATGCTCTTTCTTACAGTATGCAACAAATGTTTCCCCTTCATTACTTCTTGTATTTGCATTGTATAAATACAGACTTATTTAGGGCAGAAATTTGGCTACAGAGTGAGAGAAAGCCAAGGTCTCCATTGTGCTTTGAGGGTCAAATAGTTTCCATCTCTATTCAGTACAAAGTGCTCTTCGTTTATCATATGTAACTCATGTGAAAGGAAAACAGCAAACATAGATGTATGCCAATACCTTTACCATGAGAGGAGTGCTGCTTGTTGACAGGTGGTGTAATATCGAAGTGTGTTAGATCTGCTCCAAGGGTGTGTTGGATTTCAAGTGTAAGTTGCATTGATGCTTCGACTAGCCACCAGCAGCAAAGGTGGTGGTGGTGCTTTTGCAGGTGAGAGGTGGTGCATGTGGTGAGAACAGTGAGTCTGGTCGCCATCTGGTCCTGAGCTCCCAGCTCGCACTAAGTCACTGCCTGCCTGCTTCCTCAGAATTTCTTTCCTTTTCTTGCTTAGCAATCTATTCCATCTGGATGTGTTTTCACAGCTAATAGTAGTTTTCTGGCAAAGAGAATAATTGTTGAAAGACTTTTTTTTCCCCCGTTAAATCCCAGAGGGCTAAGAAAACAGCTCTTCCCAGGCGGAAAAAAATAAAAGTAGGGCTAGTTCAAATTTATAAAGGGAGGAACATACCAACTCTGAAGGTTGTTTTCAGTGTAGAGTTAGTTGGGATTTTTGTAAAAGTTTTTTTTCATGGTGTGGCAGTTCAAGTAACAGCCAGATCACCTGCCTCTGTGCTAATTGTGACTAGAAATGGTAACATCTGCTGAATGAAATAAAAAAGAGAAGCAGTTTCTATAGTTAGTACAGCAAAATATTGCTGTAGTTAGGAGACCTAGTATTTGACCTTTAGAGACTTCATTTTAATTAATTTTATTTTTAATAAAGCTGTTTATTTTTATGGGTTTAGTAGTACTGCATCCCGTTTATAATGTTGTAAAGACTTTGGGAGGCGTTGCCCATGTGCGAGGAATGAGCTTCCACAACAGGTTGCTCCTCAGTTGCACGTGTAGCAGAGATTTTAGTTGTCTCTTATGTGCTTAATTCAGCACTGCTGAAATTTTTGAATTTGCCAGGAAACTGTGCAGGAGTCCAGTTCCAGTCAGCACAGCCCTGCATGTCTTATTTCATCTTTAAGTAGCCCAAACCGATGAGCCAGTGTTACTTCAGGTAATCAGCAGTGGGTCAGTTCTAAGTTTTCGGCATTCATTAACATATTTCTGCATTCACCCTTCCATCTTATAGACAAATCTGTCTGAATAAACACTATTAAATCGGGTTGTGCTGTTAATTTAGGTTTGATGAGTAGCAGGGCAAATTAAATAGCATAGATATTTTTGTGCAGGTGCTCTAAGCACAGCTGGAGGACTCAGAGCCTAGAGACGTGTAGTGTTAGTGCACATGTACTCAGAGCCTAGAGACGTGTATAGTGTTAGTGCACAGGAGTGTTCAGCTAGAAACTTTGTTCCTCAACACTGTCATGGATTTGAGAGGTCTCCATCAGGTGTGGTTCCTTAGCACCTAACACAAGGCAGATTTTTTCTAACCATAAAGCTATTTATCATTGTATCATAGTACCTGGATAATATTTCATTTTTTATTGTTGTTTCTCAGTAAAACAGCAAGTGCTGTCTCTGGCTTTGTTACACACAATCTCATCAGCTGTCAATGCACGGATATAACCAGTTTTCTATATACACATTAGCAGAAGGAGCTTCATCTGTAGAAAAGATCTTCACAGGCAGCTTACATAACCTTTGCTGGGATGGGTGAAGAGTAACATGCTTCTGTCAGCCTGGTTACTGACTGGGTTCTGGCGGGCATGTAATCATGAGGCAATTCTGAGGTGTTGGCTGATGTCATAGATGCATGGAGCTCAGTCCTCTTTTCAGCTGCTAAAGGGATGTCTTTTCAATTCTAACGTTAAAAATATTGAAATAAAAGCGATATTGAGGCAACTCATGAACTGACTTCTTTGGACTGATACGCACTTCAGTTTTCAAATTTTATGAGCAGTCTGGCCTCCACACATAGGGACTGTCCTTGAGTGCCCAGCTGGTGCATTTTAAATCAATAGTCATTATACTACTGAGCCACTTCAGATTAGTATCTGAAATTAACTAATGCTTTATATCATTCACCTGCAGCAGGTTCTTTTAGCTTGATCCATATGTTTCCATCATGCTGGTTACGATTTATCTCATAGTTGGGAAGGAAATTCATTGGATCACATTTCTTGTGGTCTTTTTGCATGGATGTTAGGTTCTGTTTAGTATAGCGGATCTCTGCATGAGTCTGTATATCAAATAATAGCAGCATTATTGTCCTGCATTTGTATTGAAACAGAGAAAAGGCTTCAATTGCTACAAAGCTTTGATGCCAAATTTGGCCATGATCTGCTAAGCTAATACTCTCTGCTCAAGTGCTAGCATTGTGTTTTGAGTAGCCTTTTCCATATTTCTAGACTTCCTTCTGTTACTGCCTTTTCTTTGTTAACTATTAGAAATGTTTCTCTTGTCTCATGGTGATCCAGATGTGTAGTTTGTTCACTGGACTTGCTACAGTCTGTCCATGTCTTTCCTGTATTGGGGAGCCAGAAATTGACACTGCACTCCAGATGCTTCTCACCAGGGCTGAATAGAGGGAAAGGATCACCTTCCCTGCTATTCCTATTGCAGCCCCAATGTAATGATACGGTGGTATAATTAGTATAAAAGTATAGATGTAGAAGTGTGAAGTAGAAGTATGAAACATACAGAGGTACCGATGTAAGGGCCAGCTGTGAAATGGGTAGAGTTGACAGCAGTATAATCTGATTTCCTAATGAAAAACATAACCATATCCTAGACATGTTGAATTAGTTGGACTTCACAGTCCTCATGGCTGAGGACAGTGAGGACCCCTTCCTCCTGAGATGGAAGGATATTTTTCTGGGTACGTACTTGCAGAAAGAAGCAATTGCTAAGGCATCCAATATCTAAGGTTGACTATAATCAGGTAATTAACTTGTCTGAAGAAGTTAACAACCATCAGCTGGGACACTGGCTAGTATGCCAGCTGTCAGCCTGATCAAAGTGAGGAATCACAGGACTTAGTCATGTTTTACCTGTCAGTTTGTAAGATCCTCCAGGTTAGTATTCTAATGGCAACTATATCCCTCTCATCGCAGTACTTTAAGGAAGTCTATTGGACTGATATGATGTACTTTAAACAAGTCCTGTTACTTGCTGGTTTCGAGCAATGTCACCAAAACCAAACATCAGAGGAGTCTGGTTTTGCATGTGTGTGCATTGGGGCATGCAGACTTCAGTACAACATCGGCCGTGTCTGCAAGGGACCAAAGCATAGAGTGGCAATCGGGAAGCCATTCCAGGATCCCTCGCGCTGTTTCATTACAGCACGGGATGGGGGAACAGCTTTGGTAGGGAGGTGCTCTCTGCAGAGTTGTACATCCCCTCGTGTTCATAGGGAGGGTAAGAAATGGACTAGGAAAGGACTGCATTACTTCTGGGGAACAGCGAAATCAACTGTTTACCTTTTTTTTTTTTTTTTTTTTTTTTCCTCCCATAGTTTATTTCTCTGTAGCTGTGTTACAAGCAAGAGCCAGTATCATCTCTTCCTGGTAGAAAACCTCCATGCTCATCCTTATCCTTGGCACCTGGCAAAGTTGCAGCTGAGCCTGTGAGGAGGAATTAACAGGAAAGATCTAATTCATGTTTAAAGGTAAACTTTGGCCAATAATGAATAACAAGCTTGGAAGTAAGACCCGTGCTTTTGCCTAAGTATGTATCATTTAACTTGATCCTGTTTGCTTTGCTTTGCACTATTTCCACAGCAATGCAGGCAGAGTAGAAGTACAGAGATACCTTTAGCATAACTCGGTTTTGAACGTCAGCTGTCTTACTAGCATGTCTAGCACCAGCTGCTCTTGAAGCACCTGCTTTAATTTTTATTTGTTATTCGGTGAGAACATTGCCTAGAAAGCTAGAGTTCACTTTTTTCAGGAAAAAAAGAAAAAAAAAAAAAGGCAAGTACAAGCTCCGGTAGGGTAGATGTTTCTGTTAGCCCTGGATTTGGCAACAAAGCCTCCCATGCCAACATTGTGTTATGCTTCACTTGAGGCAAGAAATTATCTGCTTCCTGATGGGTCTGAAGGTGGTTCTGAGCACCCTGGTAAGTAAGATTGCCCCTGCCAGACTGTTTAAAAACACAGGAGAAAATTGCACAGTAACTACAGTATTGGTTGTCAGTAAAGCAAAACTGCTAAGTTACAGTAACATCACCTCGTTCTTTCTCTTCTTCCTTCCAAAACCAACCTTCTAACTGGATGTAAAGCGGGACCGTTTGCAGACAGGCACCACAGCGTGGCTGCCGGGCTTGGCTGTGCCCTGCCCTGGGTTGCTGCTGCGCTGGCCACAGCTGGCTATGTGTGGCCCACAGCAGCCCCCCTCTCCTCACAGAGCCCCTGCAGCCCCCTGGCACGGTGATGCACTGGTGCCATGTTGGTTTTTGCAGCAAGCTGCTGAAACAGAGCATCGCTTAGCCTTGGGACTTGTTGCTTGGACAAGGAAGCGGGAAAACATTATTGTTTTTTTCTTGTGATTGAGCTGGTATTACACAGCAACTACTTCAGAAAGCCCTGGATAGATGGGTGGGTCGGGGCTGGCATTATGTAGAAATACTGAGTAAAAGCAGTAAAGACCTTTGTGTACACTAACTGCATTAACTAGTGCTCTAATTCCATCAGTCAGGAGAAGAAGAGTGAAATCCTGCCAGGCCTTTCCTTTCTGCGTCTCCCAGCCAGGCCTCAGTCGGACCAAGAGTTTATAGTGCTTTTATTTGTTGCTGATTCGCTTTGTGGAGATGATTTCTCCAATGAAGATTCAGCTATAGAAATACTACACTAGAGGAGGCTAGATGTAGACCTGATCCTCAGCTGCGGTGTTTGTTGTACTCTGTAGAACTGTTGGCCTGAAAATTATCTGACTGAGCTTTATTAACTGGGACTTCATTTACTGGAGGAAGGCTGCTTACCTGTGATTGACTCTATGTATGACAATCAAATAGTTTGTACTCGGCACCTTTATACACTTAAGCTTTTCTTTTTAAAAAGCAATGTACAGCATATTCCGCGACAGTTACTTTGTGGGAGTCTTGCTAAGATTTACTGGGGCCGGGGGGGAATCCAGCACAAAAGTGGAAAGGTCATGGTTTGTACAGGCTGGGTCTTAGCCTGATGCAGAGTTGATTATGATGCTTCAGGAGTTCTGCAAAAAGTCATGCCGTAATTTTTCCCACAAAGTGACGGGAGCTCAGTCTCATAATATCTCTGGAGAGGGCTTCGAGCTGTCAGTCTGGGCAGAACCATTTGACTTGTACTGGTGAACAGGAGTATAGCCATTGGATTGGGAGCAGCTTTCTCTTAGTGTGGTTGTCATTATATTATATGGAAAAGGCACTGCTTCTGCGCTTTCTAAGAGAGGTTTTTAAGAAGTGCTCTGAAATGAAAGCTGCTGCAGAAGCTGAAAAATGTTGTTTTCTGATGCCATGTGAGAAAGAGAACATTATTTTGGAAGGAACAGGAGAAAATGTGAATTCCTTATCCAAAAGTACAAAGTATGTGTGGTGGGTTGACCCAGCCAGCAGCTAAGTACTAACTAAACACTTCAGCTTAGTTTATGTGGTTTCTCACAATACAACAGGATTCATTGGTTATGAGCATGTTGTTTCTTTTTTTCTGACAATTTACTGTACAGTGAGGCCTCTTCAGCATGAGTCACCTCTTTGGGTGGTGCTCCAAAATCTCTGCCTTCTGGCTGTGGGTAGGTGCAGGCCCACGGGGTCAGGGAGAAAGACATTCTTTTTGACTGCTGGCACTGGCAGGCCAGTTTAGCCACGGGTGGAACCTTGGTGTCTGTCCGTTAGCACTCGGGGCTGGCCTGTGGTGTCAGCGTGTTCCATACAAACTTCTGTGACACGGACTTCCTATGGATCTTTGGAGGACTGGTTGTTGCCCAGGTTGCTGTAAAGCACCTCCACCACTGCCATTTGCCTCAGACGCTGGATATCTTCCTCCGTTGTGGTCCACTTGCCTTGCTAGTTGGCAAGGTCTTCCTTGAGAGGAGACTTTGCCTTCACACTCACCAGGAGCTGTCTGCAGAGACTGAGGATTGTTGTCCATTTTCTGGTCCCTCTGCTGATTCCCCAGCACTTAGATAGGATAATGCTGGCTGCTAATGACCCTGTCATTCGTGATTGGGCCTCAGTATCCCAGTGTGAGAGCAGCCAGGTGATAATTCCCTCACCTGGATGACAGCTGTAACGTTTCTGCATAGTATGAGCATTCTGGTTACAGAGGGAAGTCTGAGAAACTGGAGGGCCATCACAACAAGGCAGGAAACCCTTGAGGAGAAGGGGGAGTTGCCATTCTCAACTTCCCCACAAACTGGCTCGTGGAGAAGAGCAGAAAGGTGTAATTGTTAGTTGTCTCCATGAGATGGTTCCCTGAGTACTGGGATGGCAGCAATACAAGGGCTAAATACCAGATTAGACTTGAGGCCATTGCTTTTAATATAAGTCTCCCAGGTAAGGAAAAGAACACAGCAAAGAGGAGAAGCAGGAAGCAGACATTAAGAAGCCCTGGAATTTGCTTATCCTGGCCAGCAACTAAGCACCCACCAGTTGCTCAGTCCCTAACCCCATGGCAGGATGGGGGAGAAAATTGGAAGAGCAAAAGTGAGGAAGAAGTCATGGATCAAGATGAAGGCAATTTAATTAAAATGAAGGAAAGAGGAGGTGGGGGGGAAAGCAAGTAATGCAAAGACATTCACTCGCTGCCTCCCACGAGCAGACCGATGCCTAGCCAGTCTCCAAGCAACAGCTACTTTGGAAAGAGTCTCCTCCACTTCTATCGCTGAGCGTGACATTTACGGGGTATGGAATATCCCTTTGGTCAGCTGGGGGTACCTGTCCTGGCTGTGTACCCCCAGCCTCTGGGTGGGCAGGGTGGGAAACAGAGAAGGCTGTGGTGCCGTGTAAGCGCTGTTTAGCAATGCCCAGAACATTGATGTGCTATCAGCACCATGTTAGTCACAAATTTGGAAGTTAGTAAAGAAAATTAACTGCATCCAAGCCAGACACGGTGCAATGGGGAAACTATAAATTATGGAAGTGGTATTGACAAGACAAATAAAAGAACAGATAATAAACTCTGTTGTATGTATGTTACTAAGTAAGGCAAAAAAGAGCTCTAGACTAGTCAAACATTTAAATACTTGCTAAACTTCAGTGTACGAACAGTTCTGTCCTTACAGTCAGTGATATGATCTCTGTGTTTTGAACGAACCATGCCTATGCTTTGCTGGATTGGAGTTGTTGAGTTGCAGAATTACTTAGAAGCTGCACATAAGAAAAAATAAAAATATGAAATGTTAAGAAACAGAAAAACATGCAGACAGTGCAAGTGATCAAGAGCTCCTAGGCTAAGGCAGAGATGAATGACAAATACTGTTTATTTTAATGTAGTAACTTGAATGTTTTAGCATTTTTATTAGTTTTGTTTGGTGCAGAGAAGAAAAATGTCATTTACATCAATTTGGCATATATTCCCAAATTCTGTTTCCTTTTCTCCTTGGCAGATGGATGCCTTCTAGCCAACCGGCGAGTCCTGCTGCTGCTGCGTGCCTGGCAGCATCTCTGGATGATCACATGACTCTTGATATGGATGCAGTCCTGTCAGACTTTGTTCGGTCCACAGGGGCAGAACCAGGTCTGGCAAGAGACTTACTGGAAGGTAAGCTTTCAGGACACAAATATTTCCTATCTTCACAGCTTTCTTAAAGCAAGAACCAGTAATAAAAAGAGAACTTGAGCCTCTAGAAACAGACGTTTCTTAGTATTTTGGTTAGTTAAGCCAACTCTCCTAATAAGTTGGCTATAGATTTTATCAGAGTAGGCGTTTTCAGCAAAAGCCTTAAAAAAAAATAAATTCTTAGACTGCAGAATTTAAAATTATTAACGGTAATGTGTTAAATGTAGATATCCTACCCAGGGAATGGGGCTGTAGCTTAATTTTGTCATTTCCAGCTGCCTAGAAGCAGCTGTAAATGTTTGGCTCACTGGGCAAAGCAGCTAAGTTGAGTCTGAGATGGTCTTACTGTAGAGTGAGAGAGGAACCAGAAATGTTTTTGAGGCCCAGATTAATATGCATGCCTGGTTGGAACCGGTGTGGGAGTCAAATGGCTAGGTTGGAAAACACCTAAGAAGCTGTAGCAGAAAAATAACTGAGTGTTCTTAGTAATGTTATTGTAGTTGGTATAAGTTTATAAGCCTAAAAGTGGAAAAATAGCTTTGATTTTGAAGGCATTTTTAATGGTATTTTTTTTTCTTTTTTCTATTTCTTTTGATGTGAGCTAGACAAAATTGTGAGGATGGGAAGTTAGAAATGACTTGGTGGTATCTATGTCAATTGCCATGCAGTTCTGTGGGCTAGGTATATGCACATTGGACTTTTTCCCTGAAAGATTTTTAATTTAGTATATTTCAAGAAATTTTATGCTAAATCAAAGTAATTACTGAACAACCACAGCAGACTTTGGGGGTAAACATTGGGGTATATATTTACTTTTTGCAAAAGCAGTTTCACTTTATAGTATTTATGCTAGAAGTTCTTTGTGGGGAACACCATGAAGTTTTTCTCGGCACTATTGGGACAGATTGTCAGTTATTGGGCTGATAGAAAATTGCCAAAATTTGAAAAGCGTTTCTGTATATTAGAGGTGATTCAGAAGTGTTACTTCTTTTCCGTGCTATAAAGGATAATGCGTCCAAATAAATACAGAGTAGTATTTTTCTGTGTTGTACTTTTAATTTGTGGAGATGAATAAATTCACACCATACATATTAAAAAAGAAATAGGGAATGAGCAATTTAATTTTCTGAACAGGCTAATAGGCATATGCATTTAGTGCCAATTATTTCCTCCTACACAGGAATATATCACGGTAAAACGCTTTGCTGCTAGTTCTGGACAAGAATGTGCTCACAGGAACATTTCCTCACATGTAGTTATGGATGCATTTGGTGTAACAGCTGTTAACACTGGCTATGTCTCATTCTGTGGGTCAATAATTTATCCGGTGGTTTCTCACTTGTCTAAAAAGGACACAAAAGAGACTGCCATGCTGACACCACTGTTACTGTCCCAAGTAGCTGTCACAGTGCACAGGTGTTGCAGTGTGGAGTTGACAGGCTCTTGCTGACATGCTGCTGTAATGTGGCTGCTATCATATGATTAGAATCATAGAATCATATATTTCACTAGAATCATATATTTCCCCCAGATAAAATGCAGATAATGTCACAACCTTGTTTAGCTCAGTTTGCAGAGTGCTCACTGGACTGTTAGGTTTGCATCTGATCTGGGGTCAGGAGGACTTCAAAGTAATGTCCAGGCAATGTTGTAGACCTTTCTTTCTGAACTCTGAAATGCACACCTGTGTTCTCCGTGCTCTGGACTCTCTGAGCAGTGCTGAAAGCCATGAAATAACTTTGTAAAGATGAAAAATATTCAGAAGGGCAACCTCCCACGTGATAATGCACACAGCTATTACAAATGTCCTACACCTGGTCTTGGAATGATGTCAGAAAACTAACTTCAATTAAGAATTTGAAAACAAGTGTACGCATTTTGAGAAGTTTCAAGATTTGCCTGTAATTTGTATTCCTCAAACATCTGTAATAGAGAACTTTGAGTCAAAAAAGATTATTTGTATAGACCTTCATTTCCATATAATCACAAGTTTTAGTTCTTATAGGACCTCATAGCCCTTCTCTCTTCCTGATCTGCTCACAAATTCTCTTCTTACTACATGCTCAGACTGAAATGTTCAAATTGTGCTTCTTATGGAAGGTTCACTTCTTTTTCAGAGCCATTTCTAATAACATTTCCTTTCTTTGACTTTTGTGGAAATTTTTTTGAATTCCACTCTTGTGTAGACCATCTGGTACGATCCCTGCAGTTTATTTCTGTTGAGCTTTGTATTGAGCACAGTTCGTTGTCTGACCAAAACATTCTGCTTGTTGTATTTGACACACCTTCCATGAAGTGTCCATTCTTAATTTGAAATGAAGATATAGAGAGATGAAAAAGGTATTTTCAGTCCTTTCATATTTTTATAAACTTTGACTTGGTTCTAATTTGTGTCTAGCTCTTTTTGCCAGCTATTAGTATCATAAAATAATAATAAAGATGTAATTCAGTTTCTTTTCTATCTAATTTTGATAAGGTAAACATGGATTTCCAAGTCTCACTTTATGTTTCTGTATTTTCTCTGTCATTCAAAGCAATGTAGAAAGAAATGCTTTGGTTTTGTGGGTATATACCTTTTTAGTGTTACACAGAGAGCAAAGATTGCCTTTTTGCAATTACATTACATATGCTGCTGTTTGTATCCTTGGCTAAGTTTGCCTTGGTATTGCACGGGGAGCTTGTGGTCAGTCTGTGCCCACTTTGACATTCCAAAGTTAGCAATTCTAGAATTCTGTGTACTTGCTTAACTTTTATGGAGTTTGCATTTCACAGACTCAAAATCAAAGCATGAGAACTTTGCCATGTGCATCTGAAAATAGATATAAATGCTTTAAAAAGCTGCATTAAAATTAAAAAATGGGTTTGTTTTTCATAGTTCTGCCTAAGAAACTCTAATAGGTCACAGATGTTATTATTAATTCAGTGATTTTTTTAAATTCAACTGTGTATAAATATTGAAAACAATAAGGCCTTTTTCCAAGTTCAATATAACAGTGGCAAAGTTTATGACTTGATTCATTTGTAAATGTTGTAGCTTGACTATTCCAAAACACTTTGGTTTTCTAAGACTTCCTTGCAAACAGGTGAATTCTGCAGAAAGGGAACAGTAAAAGGTCATTAGATGTGGCTGTCACCTGCAAACCAAAAATCTGTAGGAACCTCACAGCATACTGGTTAAAAATAAGAGATCTGGTGTGGCAAGTACTTTCTGAGACTTTCCCAGGTCTGCATTAACTAGTTGTCCTTATGCCTCAGGAACTTTTACATCAAGCACTGCAGATCTGCATTGCTGCCATTCTTTTCAGTGGGTAAGGCTTACAACTAGAGAAGGTATGTTTTCAGCGTGTTTTCTGGACCAGCCAGGTTACTTTCATCATTCTTTTCAGTTACAAGAATAGCTTTTTATCAACACTGATAAAATTCTTAGCTACTATTATGGCTGAGTTATTAAAATTGGAAGCACTATTCTGTCAGCTTGGTTATGATTACAAGACTTTGCAGTATTCCTCCTCCTTGTTCAGGACTCCAGGGAGGATGCTTGCTTGATAGCAATTTGTACCTTCTTCTCTAGTCTTACAGAGACTTTCAAGTAACACCCAGTGGGAAATAACTTTTGAGAGCCTGGCCATCTACAGATAAGTGTCTTCAAATTCATGGCATTTCCGAGACATCATTAATCCTGATGTTTTTATGTTAATAATTAAGAGACAAGTAAAGGATAATTAATGTATCCCTATGGAAATAAAAGGACACCAAAAAATGTTTGCTGACTGTACCAGATAATAAATAACTGTGCCTTGAGGAGAATATATGAGCACCACATATGTCAGCAAACTACAGAGTAGGTAGAATGACTCTGACAGTTGCTCGGCTCTCTGAGTAGCATTTGACTCTGAGGACATGGAAACTGGATCTGATATTACACATTGAGATAGTTCAGGAATCAGTTAGGCTTGAAGCAGATCACTCTGTATCAAAAACATCTAGAGACCCAAGATTTTGTCTCTATGCTTTCAAAGACTATAGGAGTTGGGGGGGATGTCACAAACAAAAACAGATTTATTCAACCAACCTGCCTGAAAATGTTCTGTGTAATTAAGACCTACACTGTCTTCATTAGATTAGCCTTGTCTTTGGAAATTAGAAATCTAGAAAAGCACCATATTCTATTCACTTACATGTACAGTGTTGTAGCAAAACGCTGCATCAGAATGAAGTAATCTGTCCCCTCAATCTTCAGTACTTGGGAACTCTGCCTCTGTTGCTGTTTGATTGTACAGGTCACCAATACCACGATTTCAGGTCTCTGGTTTTGGTACTAACTTGCCTTTCTGCTTCTGTATTTTTCAGTGTTTAGTGCTTGATCACCGAAAGCATGTCCTGAGCCTTTAATTTCATTCAGAGGTACATTCCTCGTGCACTGATGTACATCAGCGTAAATGATTCTGCTTAAGCACTAGTAGTTGCATTCTATGAGAATAATGATGCTCACTACTGACTTTAATAGCCAGCTTTCCCTCTTATCGTGTCTGCTGCAGCATAGGGATGATCTATGAGGCGATTTACCTTAGATATAAGAATAGATTCTTAAGAACGTAAGAAGTCTGTGGAAAAAATTTATCGTACTTCCTGTTTTCCTTTCTGATTCTAGTTGAAAAGAAGAGAAATCAGTGATCTGAAATAGTCTTCTACTTCCACTGTGCCGGGAGCATGCACTTACCTTGTGCTGCTACATGTATGAAAACAAAAATAATTGGAGAAGTTTTCATGGCTGTCTGACCTAAAACTCTAATGTTGACCTTCTGTATTGACAGACCTTCTGTGTAGGTGTGGAGGAACTTGAAGATCACAAATAAATCAGTTATCATATTGTGAGCTTTCCAGAAGCAGCAGGTGCACAGCAACGATCACTTGGTTAATATGGAGGACCCTTTAAGGGATAAGGGAAAAGGTATAGGTTGAAATATGTTAAAATGCCAACAGTATAGACAACTATCAGGAACTGAGGGATTTGTGAAATTCAGTGGCAGTAATAACACAAATATAAAATAAGAAAGATACCAAACTGCATCAAAAATAGTATATTTAGCTAAAAAGCTGTGCTTTTATTTGTATAAATGGTTTCATTCATTTACATAAATGATAACTCAGCATTTATTTGTATAAATGATGATACCTTTGTTTTTCTGCTTGACTGTTTAATGGTGAAGTATAACAGAGATATATAAAAGTAATTGGTGTTTATCTCCAGCTTTATGTAGAGCTTAATTGAGGTAATGAATGTGTAGTTCAGCTAACAGAAATCAGGAGATTGACTTCCTAGTCAAGAAATGTCTCTGGTAAAGGATACTGACCCCATGGAAATTGAGAGATGCAGTAGAAAGATGGTCTCCCTCTGAGAATAGTGTATATAAGCAGAATTCAAAGAAAAGCATGTAATTAATGGAGGGAGAAATTTACAGTACTGTCATGTGGTTGAACAAAACCAACTCCCCCAAAATAGCCTCCTATTCTCTCCCTTAGACGGTTCCTTTTATAAGTCTCTTGTGGAAGGCTTGGCAAAGGGAAGAGGAAGCTGAGCAGCTATCAATGTCTTGTTACACAGAGATCAAAATGGTTATTTCCAGCTGTCTGCTCAGCTTTGAGTGAGTTTGCATTCTAGCCGAAAAAGAGAAAATGTTAACAAATTGTCCTTGCTGCATTATTTTATTTGATAACCAAACCTAAATTTCATTTTAAATCCTACGGTCTAATATTAACCTAGTTTTGCATATAAGCTTTTCAGAAGGAATACAGCTGATCTAAAATTCCTCTTGCTGTATGCTTGTTAGTATTTCTGTTAATCTGCATCATGCCAAATAGGAAGAAATGGCGGGATTTTACCTGACCTTGTGGGTTGCTTTATTAGCAGAACAGACTTCCTTACAGGGGAAAGAAGGCGATGGTGGACTTCGTGTCTTAAATGGCTGTCAAGTTGGGGGAAGTTTTAATCATTGTCCATTAGTGTAGTGGCACAAAATGAAGATATTTTATGTTAATGAAAACTAACAATTAGTTAATAGTCTGGAGGGACAGAAGTTGGTTACTATTTCTCCGAGCCTTTCTAGCTTATCCATCTTTTCCTTTTGACTTGTAGGTTTAATAAATAAATGTTGTTATCCAGTAAAAGAGCTCCTAGGAGCTAGGAATAACCGAAGAGGTAAAAAGCTTTTGCAGTTGAAAGGTGTATTAGTGTATTCTGTAGCCACTTCTTGTTTCCTGGAATTACGTTTTGTTTGTTTTTACATTACTTATAACTTTGCCTTGTACCTGTAATCCAAATTCTAAGTATCTGGAGAGAGTCCTATGAAAAAACTTCCTATAAAATTGTGAGGGTAAAATGCCAGAACTCCTCTAGTTCAGAACAGTTCTTGTAACTTCACCAGCACATACACCTGGAAACATATGCTGCATTAAAAAGATGAAAGTTGGTCATGGTTCAGCTGAGACATTTAAGTAAGGGCTCCCGAGTGTAGATTTGGTCAAGGTATTAGAATGATTGAACAGTGTTGCCTGTTGTATAAAGGTAATAATTTTGCCTTTTGGTCCTAAATAAGATTGAAGATCTCATAATTATTGGCAATTATGAATCCTGTCTCCCAGCAGCATCTCACAAAACACCCAGGTATACAAGTACTCAGGGAGAAGTCCTGTCTGTGGCAAAATATACTAGCAGTGCTCAGCTTTTAATTCCCATTGTGTCAAAGGTGAACATTGTCCATTTCCTTAAATATACAGGGTATTACAAGCACAGAAATTAACATCAAACCTAGACAGGACAAAGTTGAGACAGATAGGGAAAGGAAGAATTTTAAAGTGTTTCCTGTGTTTTAGAGAGCTAAGTCAGTTCACAGCCTTCAAGCCTTTTTGAATTCTGCGAAATTGAATACCCATGTAACTCAAGGAACAAAAACTGTTCTCGTGCTGCAGTTGACCACATATTGGTCCATGTTGGGCATATCGTTGTTCATGAGGAGTTCTTAATGTAGAATTCTCACATTTCTCCTCTCAGCCTTGTAGCCAACGCTTTCAGCTAAGAACTCTTTCCTGCTTTCTTGGAAGGAGGACAATGACGTAAAAATTAATAGTTTTTACCATGCTTAACTGCTCAAAGTCTAAGCTGAAGGATGGCACAGAACACTGATGGAGTAAGAGCCTTGATTTTGTACTTAAAACTACTTTATACAGCCTGCCAAATACTGGATTTATGTCTGGTTATTTGTAAACATCTCAGACTGTATCTCTGTGCAGGTCATTTGTATCCCCATAAGGGGAAGGACAGCATGAATCACGCATTCCTGCTGAAAGCTCACGTGCCTGTTAATTGGTTTGTTACCAAGCCACAGTACAGTCTCGTGTGAAATGCTGGTTGAGAATCATGGGCTAAAAGAGATGCTGTTGCTCCCACCTCACAGCTGATACTTCCCATTTGTGGGACAGCTGCTGTTCCAAGAACACCTCTGCATACCATGGTATGGGATATTTGGGATTATGAGAGTCACAAAGTAGTGACTCTGCAGTAGTTCTTGAAATGATCAGGATGCCATTGAAAACAGGATTTGCCAGCAAGGCAGTTCACAGCCTTCAACCCTGTTTTGTAGGCAGGGAGGCTTAGTTTGATTATTGTTGTTGTTATTTTTTTTAATAGGGGATTGGTTCAGTGGGAGCTTTGCATTAGTGTTAGTAATACTGGGATTGTGATTTTTTTTTCAACTTCATGAGTAAATTATATACACAATAACAGTAAAATGTTTAAGAAATGTTAGCAAAAATGTTACATTTTTGGTACCATTTCTCCAGTCGTCGTCATCTTGTTTTCTAAATGCTATTGCATTTACATGTGATTTTTCATTAACTACAACAAAAAACTGGCATTGAATGTAAAGTAGATGGGCAAATACTGTATTTGATTAGAATGGTTATAAATCCCAGAAGGTGTGTTCACTTCAGTTTTACTGCCATTTTGCTAAAATACTAATTTTGCTTTCTTATATTTATTTTGAAAAATGATGCTCTCTCTTCCACATAGCTTAGTTCAGCATTGTCTTCTACAGACCTCATTTTTATTTTTGTAAATACAACATCTAATTTTTTTCAAGTCACTTTCTCTCTGAGCTGTGTAGCATTTTGGCTTCTTTTTTATTGTTTTGTGAAAGTTTCACATTCATTCTTACTGGATGTTTTTATTGCTTTTGCTTCTTAGATATAGGCACTAGCAGTTCTTGAACTGTCAACACAGGCTGCATCACAATTTGTTTAACTATCTCTAACCTCTCCCTTCCCCTTCCGCATCCTTTTTCTTACATGTTTTTGGTCCTGATAGGGACTTAGACTGCGTTTCCTGCCCTTTTTAAAATTTCCTTTGCTGAAGTCCTGCATGTGTGTTGTTGCAGGTTGGCCTTCACTGTGGTCCTTCCTATTTAGATCTTTCCTTCTCAGATTGCATCCTTTCTGGCGTGTTGTTTATCATTATACCAAGAATTGCTGGTGACCTTTCAAATGTTCTTTTTAACATATTGGAGTAGGAGGATATTTGAAAGCTGTGGGTGTGGCTTTGTAATTGCATGCTTGCTATTCCTACTAATTAATGATGAGTGTCCTCTCCTTCTCTGATGACTGTTTTTAAGAATTGAAAGAAAACAAATTTATTAACTGTTGCAATGCCACTAAGTGATGCCATTTTAGCAAAAATAAAAAAGCAAAAAAAAAAAAAAAAAACAAAGCCTGAGTAACAGCACATCACTCAGGTCTTGCCACCTGAATGTTATCACCTGAAAAACATAAAATCTAGTAACAGTGCAACTAGTGTAGGCTGCTGAACGGGTGCCTGATCTTTGTTAGTAAAGCCTGTCAGGTGTGATCTGACAAAGCATGTGCTTAACTCGGAGCAAGCAAGGATTACTCATGTAAAGCATTAAGAGGTCTCTGTCCTCACAGCACAACGGAGCTGAAGACTTGACTGGAGAAACACTACGTAAAAAAAAAAGAAATAAATAATGGACACTTTTTCTCCATTCATGATTTCTGGTCCAGTTTTAATTGTGGAAAAAGAAGGGTGAATAAAGATGTCTAAGCACTGTGAACACTATCACAAAGCCTGAGTGATGCTAGTTCTATTATCTTTATGAAGGAGAGTTCTAAAAAATCAGTAGGTGATATTGTTGAGCCAATGCAATGCAAAACTCCAAGGTTCCTAGTGCTTTTCTTTCAGATTTCAGTTTTCAAGCTGATCAGATTATTGAAATGCAGAGTGAGATGGAAATAAATGTACTAACAGAAAGAAATCAGGACTTTGTCAGGGTTCACTCAAACTTTTCCAAGAGAGCTTTGAAATTAAAAACAAGCAAAAAACCTCACCAACCCGTTATTTAGTTGGATTGTTTTCTCAAAAATCTGTGCAAAAGGTAATGTTTAAAATCCTACTTAATTAAATTTCTAAGTTGTCTGTACACAATTCACTCTCTTCCACAGAGGTTTTATTAGTTTGTTCAGTGATTTAGACAAAAATCTATTTTTGAATGTGAAATTTTTAATAACAGTAAAGAATGTAAAAGGATGTGACACAACTGAGAGACAGTCACTACAGTCTGAGTGTGGTCAGTGCGCTAGAGAAAAGCATAAGGTCAGATCAGCCCCTGAAAATGGAAATGCTGAAGCATTGCAAAAAATACAAGCAAACATACAGCAGTGGATGGGTGCAGAAGGCTGCAGGTTCTGTAGAGGTAAAAAATAAAAACAAAACAAGAACACATTTAAAAAAAAAAAAACTGGAAATAAGATATAAGAAAAATAAAATAGAAAAAAAGGTTCACATCTTTGCCCATTTGCTGTGTACTTTCAAGGTGTTTATCAACTGCATTTTTGTTTGGGGAGGTGCAGCTGTAAAATGTTTTATCCAAGGAAACCTCTCTTTCCCTGCTGATGCTTTAAGTGGGCATGATTTCTCTGTTGAAGTTGATGTTTTACGTGCACAGGAAGATGTTTCCAGGTTCCAAGCCTGGTGACGTACAGATATGAGCAGAATGTCTTTTTGCTGTTTGGCAGGCAAAAACTGGGACCTGACAGCTGCTTTGAGTGACTATGAGCAGCTCCGGCAGGTGCACACCGCCAACCTGCCGCAGGTGTTTAACGAGGGCAAGCACTGCAAGCAGCCAGAGCCAGAGCAGCCCCCTCAGGTGACAAAGGCTGAGCGGCCCTGCCTGCAGAGGCAGGATGACATTGCTCAAGGTAAGAGCTCTTCTTGGGGGCTTCTGTGGGCAAGCAGCTTTCTAGCTTGTCTGCTGGTGAGTTGTGCTTGTCTGCGGGGAGCTGGAAGTCATCGTCCTTCAGGCTGTGAGCTGTGTTACTGTGATGGGCTTTGCAGTACTGCTACTGGACCCTGTGTTCCACATTTCATTTGTCATGAACTTTTCCTCAGCTCTGCAAATTACGTTTTTAATGAGCAATTCAAGTACAAAAATGCATTGTTCCTAAGCAGTCCTGTGGTATGCATAAAGGGAGTTAATAAGAGGGTGTCAAAGACCACTACTGTATGTAGTTTTCTGTGCTTCATGAGACCAAAAAAGGTTAATAATAATAATAAATTTTTAAAGTGGCATTTCAACCTTTGCATTCTTTTTCATAGTATGTGAGTAGTGTGTATGAAATCTATGAATTTCAGTTCTAAAATCTTGTTCTTTTATGGTTTTCCAGAAGAAAGAACAGCCCTACTCAAGCCTCACCAAATAGAAATTTAAACCTTAAGAAGAAAAATGAGTCAGCTACCTCTAGCAGTTGATTTCCAGTACAGCATGATAAGCATTAGAATTTACTTTCTTGCATGCAGTTCTTTTATAGGTTTTATTGCAGACCCCTATTTTGCTCAGACTGTTGGAATGCATTTCTTTTTCATACTAATTTATCAAGGAACTGTAGTTCGCACTAAAGTAAATCTAAAGGCCTGACAGCTTCTCATGTAGGGACGTAATAGCACTACCTTGGTGATTTCAGTAGGGCTTTCTATGCAGTCATTAAAGGAAGAGAAAGTCTTCCCTTTTTCTCCCAGCTCTTGCCTTCTATTAAACAGGAAATGGCATCAGTTATCACAAGTATCAGCGAAGCTTTATTTTAAATAGAAAACTTCCACCAGTAGAAAAGGAGCTGCAGTGCTTCTTATGACTCCTAAAAGTGTGAGTTAATACAGATAAAGGGAGGAAGAGTAGCACTCTGTAGTCGATAAAGCTGTTTGCTTCCGTCCTCATTAGGATCTAGCTCACTCTAAAAATCCATATTATTAAACTGTCAAGTCTTACACAGAAATGTCTGTTTGATATTTTTGTCTGTAGTAGGCAGTGTGGTGTAATTTTGGTTTAAACATCTGGACTGACAGTAAATTTGCTACCACCTTGATGCGTAACTGAAGTCCTTCATGATCTTTGAGCCATATTTGACTAAAGCTCCGAAACTGGAGTGAGGAGGATGTTCTGGGAGGAGCAGTGAAGGGAAAGGAGGGTCTTGTGATGGACCAGTTTAGGTTAATCTCCACTGTTAAGGATGGATAGAGTGAGTACAAGTTGTTGGCAGGCCTGAAGTCAGTCTCTTTGAAGCACAGAAAGGCAACAGGACTATGGTTCTAAGGAGTGCCACTCCTCAGGTGCAGAAAGAAACTTTATGCTCAATGTTAAACTTCTGAGAGAGAAGACCAGTAGCATTTGATGAACATAAATCCTAAGCGGGTACAAAATACTCATTTCAGTTTTAAAAGATATAAACAGGAGTACAGGCCAGAAACTAAACAGAGGGAAACTTCCTCTGGGCATCTGAGGAAATGCTCTAGCAGTGGTTTCTGCATCACTGTGAAATGATACCCCAGAACAACTGGGTGGAGTTTTTGCGTGATGAAGGAAATGTGCTGGCGTAAGGACAGCACATGGACTCAATGAACAGAAACGTTTCAGTCCCTGCAGAGAACACAGAGTAATATAAATATCCTTTAATTAGGCTACTTCATGGTGTTGGCCAAAACACGTAGCAAAAGAAGGAAAAGGCCTGCATCTTGCAGTCTATAAGCCACTTTTATTGTAACTTTTAAATAAACTTCTTAATCCAAAAGTTAAACTGCTTCCACGGAATTAGAGCTGTTCCATGGAAGCTTTACAGTACAAAAGGAAAAGGCAACTATTCCTCCTTAATGAATTGTCATCAGTTTATGCTTATCAGCTAACAGAAGCAGATGTTAGCTGAAGGCATTACCCCACGCACAACAAAAAAAGTTGTTGCTCTCAGGTACCAATTTAATGTTTTGCAAAATATGATGCTTTCACTTGATTGCAGAATTGGAAATACTCTTTTTCGCAGATGAATATTCTACACATTACAGTTAATCTTGTTGTTTTATAAAATAAGAATTAAATTACCGATTCAAATCAAACCATGATCTTGTTCACCCCCACTTGTTGTAGTAGGCAGTTTGTCAGACAAAAACCGAGCAATGCTACAATTTGTCTATTTAAAAAATGAAATTGCTTTCTGAAGTTTAACTAATTCCCTTTAAAATTGCTATCTGAAACCTTTTACTTGTTGTAATAGTTCTAATCCCTTTGTATTACTAAACCGTACAGTGTGTCTGTAGTTTGTTACAAGTTTTGTAGTTTTCCCGTGTTCAAAAATATTTCTGTCAGTTTTAACTGAATGATTTGTGGTTTAAACACTTTCAGAGTGTTAATGTAGTACATGAGTTTTTCTGTTACCCATTTGCTGGTACCAGAACTGAGGACATGCAGTAAACTAAAATTACACAATAGTAGTATTTTGTCCCTTTAACATTACAATGCTTATTTTGCTTTATCAACCCATTATTGGCTGTTCCATATATGGCATATGTCAGCAAAGAAGTTCAGTAAATCACAAGACATTAGATCAGTTGTTTTAGATAAAACATCATTCTTTTATACTAGACTTGCTATTTTCATTGCTCTTTTTGAACTGTGTATTGTTCCTTGGATCAGGATTTAAAAAAAAAAAAACACAAACCGCATGCCTAAAAACTGAGTTTGTCTTAAGTTCAGCATAATGATGGAAAATTTGTGTTCAGATAGACTGTCCTGAGATTAAAACAGCATGGCACTTGATATGAAGTGATTGTAGGGTGCTGTATTTTACATTCACAAGTCAATCAGTTAATGCTTTGAACTCTCAAATTATCGTCCATCTGCCAGTAAATGTTTCTTCTGATACATCTTTGGAAACATAAAAAACAAAAAAACTTTCCAGCTTTTTTTTAGTAGAAGTGGTCATCTTTGATGTCCTTACTGTTTGTCTATTTTGCTAGAAGAGTAAAGTTCATCTATGACTTGCCACGGGGATTTGTAATAATAACTAAGTAATCCTTTGCCATAGTGAAATAACCCCAAAAAAGAAACAAACAGGAAGCAGAATATATTCCTAAGTGAAATGAATAGGCATTCACCAGACTTCCGGTGCTGAATGGTTTTCAGTGTAGTCTCACAGGCTATATCATCTTTCTGGTTTCTTTACAGAGAAGCGGCTTTCCAGAGGCATTTCTCACGCCAGCTCAGCCATAGTCTCTCTTGCTCGATCACATGTAGCAAACGAGTGTGGCAATGAACAGTTCCCTTTGGAGATGCCCATCTACACATTCCAGCTGCCAGACCTTAGTGTGTACAGTGAAGATTTCAGAAGCTTCATTGAACGTGACTTAATTGAGCAGGCTACAATGGTTGCTTTGGAGCAAGCAGGTGGGTAAGGACTTCAGATGTCAGCAGCTGGGCAGTCTGACATTTGCTTTGATGTTCTTAATGATGCCTCATTTCTGGAGTTTGTGCGTTCCGCATGGGAAAATAAATGGCAGAGACTAAAAGAAATCAGTCTGCTCTGCAAAATGACAAGTTTCCAGATCCTCTATTTCTCTTAAAGCTTTATAAAGAAAACTGTTAAATCAGCTTAATAAAACAAAGATGGTGTGGGAGGAAGGAAAGGAGGGACTGATAGGGAGGTCGGGCAATAGAAAAAGGCGAGTGGTCAAGGGGGCTGGTGCTTCTAGTGCTCATGAGGAAATTACATTGCAGTGACTAACAAAGAAACATCTTCAAGTTCTATTGTAGCTTGAGAAACATTTTTCAATATACATCTTATATATTATTCGTCCTGTAAGAAGGAACTGAAGATCGTGAAAGTAATATTTCATTATTGTCATGAAAAAAGTGAAATTCTGATTTTAATTCAGATTTATTAGTAGTGTAAAGTTTTAAGTCATTTTGAAAGATTTAAAGAAAATGTATTTAAAATTAATATTATCTGTGCCCCAGGAAATAGAAAATTTATTTACGAACCATGGAATGAATACATCTATATAGTGAACGTTTAGTGTGTTCACTGAAATATGGACTCTGTTTTTAAAATGGTGTAACTAAATGCGTCTAAGCCTTTAGGGCTTTAGTTTAACACACTCTGGTCAAATCTGTCATTATCTCAACCCTTCGTGCCCCACGTTGGGCGCCAAAAAGGACTGTTGTGGTTTAGCCCGGCCGGCAGCTAAACACCACACAGCCGTTCGCTCACCCTCCCCCCTCCCTCTCTGGGATGGGGGAGAGAAACGGCAAAGTGAAGCCTTTGAGTTGAGATAAAGACAGTTTATTAAGACAGGAAAATAATAATAACAATAATAATAATGATAATAGTATTACTAGTAATAATGTGTACAATTTGTACAATAATGTGTAATTTAGGGACTGGATGGTACAGGGACAGATGCATTGGTCCAAAAAATCTCATGTGGACAGGTGCGGTAGGACTGAGATCCCAGGAGGGGTAGCTTGCATGCTAGGAGATGGGAGGATGGACAAACTTGACAAATACAGAACAAAAGGAGATAGAAAGGAGAGGGTTAGGTTTTTGGTCTGCAGCCAGTAGTCAGTGCTGGTTTTTGTCTCAGAACATCAGACTCTGAAATGCAGCTGTCCAGGATTTGCTTCATAAGCAGATCAGGCATTTAATGTAGAAAAGACAGGTAAGGAAGTGGAGAGCAGCAGTCTTACCTCCTAATCTTGTGTCCGAAACTACTGCAACAGGTGAAAAGCAGGAACATTTATAAGATTACACCACTGAAAACTACTGAGAATTTCCTGCCTCTGGGCATTCCTCTCAAATCTCTCTGACAATTAGAATGAATTATTAATTTCTTCACATTACTTTAATTGGGGCAGTACTATGATTCACACTAGAGAAGTCCTTCTGTTGACTATTTATAAAATATTATGAAAGTGGGAAAAATCAGCAACTGTTTTGCTCCTGACACTGGTTAGTGCACTGAGTGAAGCCTGTGAGTCCCCCCATTATTATTTGTTTTGTGAAGGTGGCTTCTTCCAAGAGCCTCTGGAAAGCTGAAGAGGAGGCTGTTTTGACCGTTGTGCTTGCAGTTTTGATCACAGGTATTCTTGTAACCTCTGTGGACATAATTTACTTGTGTGAGCATTTCATTCAAGTAAATTAGAACTTCTGGGAAACAGTTGTTCAGTTCAAGTTAGTTAAACAGAAACTGAATATTAAAAAAAATTTAAGACTACATGTAAACAACTGACTTGTTGTCTTTATTTAAGACATGCAAATATTTTTTCCTTTTATTTCATGCCTATTATAGACATACTGTCTGAAATGAAGAACATGAATTAATAAGAGACATTCAGCATGAGACATTTTGTCTCCTACCAACAGAGGGCCCAGTTTGACTATGCTTTGGTCATTTACATCAAAATATTCGTGGATAAGGTGCATTCCCAGCAAAGGGCCAAAATCTATTAAAAAAAAAAAAAAAAAAAGAAAAAAAAGAGATGAAGAAGATGAAGAAAACAGGACTTGAAGCTCTTGAAGCTTTAATAGCTAAGGCTGGAGATACTGTTAAAGGAAAAGAGATGTGTGTGCTTTTGTTCTGGTTTAAGGGCATGAATTTCAATAGGAGGAAAAAAAAGCTGATTAGGCAAGAGAAGGAGGAGCTTTGTTAGGAACACAGAGTAGCTTACTATTCACAAAACATAGCAAAAGTACTATTAATAGACTAGCACATTTTGTCTGAAGTGCCCAAATGAGCTGGGTGTCTATAAAAAAAAAAAAAAAAAAAAAAAGGTTTTAAATTCTCTTTTCAGATGCCCAGGCACTTGCTGCCATTGTATCTATATGTAAAAGGATGTTCAGATTACTTCCTACCTGTACAGAAACTGAGCAAAACTCCTGTTCTGCTCAGTAATGCTGTGTCAGATTAGCAAGGAAAGATCCAGTAAAGGCAGAATGCTTTACCTACTCTCTGCTGCTGCAGTGTATGCTTTACTGTTTAGAGGATTGCTTTCTGATTTTTTTTTTTCTCGTAGACATCAGGATTCACAGTGCACTTGTAAGGCTATTTGGGGCTTTTGTGCATCATATAAACTCAGTTGATCGTTATTGCCTGGTATGAGGCCAGGCTGCAGGGTGTATGCAGGCTGATCTGGATGCTCTTGCAGCAGTCAGGGTAGTTCTTTCCTGGAGGATGGCTTGGGTGGTGATGATCTTAAATGAGGTCTGTGTGAAAGGAATTACATAATTCCAAATATTTTGCTGCAGGAAGTTGATTTCCTTTACACACACGTGTTCCCCATGTGCAGTTAATGTGTAGCCGGACAGATTATGAAAACTGCTTGGCTGGATGGGAGGTACTGATAAAGCACAAAACTGCTGTACTGATAAGTTCAGAAATCCATAACGTAGGCAGTGGGATGGCTACAATAAGTGGTCTAACACAGGGTTTGTTCTGAACAGAAAAAAGGTTCTATTGCTCTGCTGAAATGTAACTATAAATATTAAACTATATGAACTTGAAAACTAATTTTTACAAAGCATGTAATACAGCTGTGGTCAAAATAAACAGTAATATATTGCCTGGGTTTTACTTCCCCAGAAACAAATACCTCAAATTTCTGGAACTGCTTAATTTCAAACTGTTAAAAATTAAGCGTTGATTTAAAAAAAGAAAAAAAGAAGAAAAAAAAAAAGGTGTATTTTCAGGCTGAAAAAATATTTGTCCATCCCAGAATTTTTAGCAGATTTTCACACAGTCTATGCAGGGTGCTAGAATAGTAACCACTATAATTACAAGAGAACTGTATTCATTTCCTCCTTTCTAGGCTTGAAATACACACTTATGTAATTCAGTTCTCATATGAATGACAAATATTGTATCACAGAGTAGGATGAAATGCAGTAACGTCACAGAAAAACAGATGAAGAAAGCTAGTAAGACTGGACCAGAGCTCAGTATCTGTAGCTGGTTACACTTACTTACATATTTCTGTGCCATCAGATTTTATGACTTGATTCCCCTTCTGGTCAGCAGCTTCTGTGTTGCTTGCACATCAGCAAAAGCGAAGCATTTACTTAGTTGCCCAGTTTTACTTCTGTGAAATTTCTACTTTATTTCTGTAGAAATACAGTTTATTTCTACATGCACAACTCAACATCACATTTCAGGAACATCAGTGTATACAAATAGCCTTGCAGATATTTCTGGGAAGCTGATTTCATCAGCTATACTAAAGGAGGGAGCTTCATCAAGTCCTTTCTTTTAAGGACAGAAAACAAACGTATTGCTAAATGCTTTAGTTTTTCACTTACTGCAAAAAGTTAGCAGTTACTGAATGATTACTATAAGGCCATGTAGAAAAAGTATTCTTGTCATTTTCTTTATTTCTGAAAATTAAGTAAATGTTTGTTTTGTGGAAGGACTAAATCTCAAAATAAGGAAAGTCTCTTAGCTAGTCACGTAAGAAGCACATAACAAGCAGAAGCAGCTCTGCTGCAGATTGTCTGACTCTGAATGGGCTGCATGGCCCTCTGTTGGCTTAGGCAGCTAGCGCTGGGCAGACCAGAGCAGGTATTTCTGTTGAATTAGAGGGGAGTTGGTGAGTGCCTAGGGTGAACCATGACTTTTGAGGGTATTTGGGATGTCCACTATTATATTTGATTTGAAGTTGAAAATATTATTTTGTGACTTGTTTACCTAGGGGTGGATTTCTGGAAATATGATCTCCTGGAGAAATGAAAGAAAGTCTCTTTTCAGCCTCCTTTTGTAAGGAAACTGAGTTTATGTCAGCAAGCTCTTAAGATGTCATTGTACCACTGTTTACTTTTTTAATTTAACTCTTCCAGTTTCAAAGCTGTTTATCAGAATAAGTTTCTAAAAATGTCATGAAAAATAAGAAGCCATCCTAATGGCAGGCCCCTGAATATCATTTCCACGGAAGAAAAACTTGCAGTACGAATAACATTTATTAAACACTACAGAATCCACATGGGAAAAGACCACCAGAATGCCCAGTCATACAGAGAGAGCTTGAGAGAGGGCTCATCGTTTGTTAGATCTCCTTTTCCTGTGCAAGAGAGATTTATTAAATTGCTGTTTACGAAGTCCTTGTAACTTTTTGGTTGTTAATTCTACAAAAAAAAAGTCTGTATTGACATTTAGTTGACTAGTAGCTTTTTAAGAATACGGACTGGAGAAAATGAAAGAGGGAGCAAAGGATTTCTGCAGAGTTTCTATAGAGGTTTTCAGTGTTAAGCTAATGTTTATTTTGAACTTGTTTTTTTTGTGTGTTCCTACAACCTTGTGCATGTCTGGGGCAATGAATACTTTTAATTGGCCTTAGTAGATGGGAAAGGAGCACAGTATGAGCATTTTTATGGGATAATCAAAAAGCAGAATAACTTCTGTTGCATATTTTTATTTTCTTGCTTACACTGTTAATGGAGTTTTGCTTAGAGGACGTCTTGCATTCTTACCTTATGCCAGTATGTAAGGCATCAGGGGCTGATATTAAAAGCAAACCTGGCCCTTATTAGCACTTGGCACGCATTCGCTGTTCTCCACTGTCTTCTTTTTGAGCCATTCACGTCATATAACTGCCTAGAATCTTTTTTGGTGCTTTTCTTCCTGTAAATCCTGGAACAAGAAGCAATATACCTGTGACTTGTAATAAAATATGGAGGCTTATGGAAATAACACTTAAAACCCTCTAGTGTCTATTAATAATACTCCAGCATGGAGCATCCTGGGCAAAAGCTGTGTTTTAAAATAGCTGGCAGAGAAATATTTCTTATTTCCTTTTCTTCTAGTTACAGCTCTTTCAACCTGTCAAAAAAGCTAGTTCATATTCATGACTACAGATGTAGTGGGTTTGCGATAGGGCAGCTTTTGATGTTTGCAACTTGTCCTGGAAGTCATCAGATCCTAGATTTAAGGTAGTGATTTTTTTCCAAAGCTTTAAAAACTTTCTCTGAGGTACAGCTTACCTTCTTTGCATAGAATACATGCTGTGTAGCTGCTTCTGTATCAGAATTTTTGATTCTTGTTGAGCCCTGCAAATAAGGGAGCAGTGCTCTTTCTCTCCAGGGAGAGCCAATACATGCTTTGCATTATGTGAAGTGTGATGTATAATACATAGTGCAGGACTAGGATAATATCACAATACAAGTTGGCAATCTTTTTGGCCATAGGGATACTAGATTCTGTTGGCATTTCTTTTGAATTTACACTTGAAGTCTTAAGTGCCTTGCAAAGAAAGGGCAATATTGTGATTTTGTGTGTCTCCAATTGTTTATTGCTAGGTAATAGACCTGGAGAGGACTTTTAATCTTGCGGTAAAGTTAAGATCAAATTTTGATGTGCTACAGAATGTGGCAGTATTAATTCTCATGGTGTTTTTACTGTAAAGTAAGAGATGTTTCTTGAAACTGTGTTTTTTAAGATTAAGTAGCTTTTGTGAACAAGTAAGAAGCAAAATCAAGTAGGAGACCAACAAGGGAGGGAGAGTGAGAAATCATCTATTGATACTGTCTTATCAGAGCATAGAGAAATAAGCCTGAGGCACCGCTGTTTCCAGTTTTGATTTAAGCTCCACATTCTTGTTGTTTCCCTAAAGGGATCTACTGTGACCACTAGGTTTGAAAAAATGAAAATGCACCACCTTTTTGTTATAATCCAATGTATTTCTGGTGTTTTTTTTTTTAGCCAGCCATCAGCTTCTTGATATTAAACAAGCCCACAAATTTTTTCTGCGTCATCTGCTTGAAATCAGAAAACTTTTATAGAAACCTCCTCAGCTATTAAAATCATGTATAAACATGAGGCTATATCATTTATTACCAATAGCTGCTAGTTAATCTCCAAAGCAATGCCACTTACTATTCCCCCAACTCCTCAGGTCTGTCTGTTTTAGGTCTTGTAACAATACTTTAAGCAGCACCTTGGTTTAACTTAATACTGAATATATCACCAAAACATTCTGCAAGAAACAGGTAGTAAGTTGTTATTGCACAGCCCACAGACACAGGAGTTGCTAAAGATGATAACTTATTTCAGATTTGTCTTCCCAAAGGCTGTCCAATAGCACTTTAAATTAAGCTTCTTTAAGGCATATTTAATTTAGAATTTAATAAGCCTAGTCTGAGATGTCAGGCATTTACAAACTAGCTGCTGAAGTCATATGAGGATTATCAAATGTGCTTAGTTACTGATCTGCTATGCATTTTTACCTTTTTGGCATAGTAACTCTCAACCTATACTAATTGAAATTTAATGACATAGTTCTTGCTTAGTACCCAGAACGAGTACTTTAGAGGCACATATTAAAATATAATTAGGCTATTTTTTTTTTTGCAGAATATGTATTACTTCCTGTAACAAATAAACTTCAGTATAATTTTGTAATGAAAATATATTAACAGAGGAAACTTTTCTTCTTTCTTTGTACTTACAATTTTTATTTTGGGGGTTTAACCTTAAAAGCAAGACTTACTGTACAAATGTATCTATTCTCATCTTCCTAGGAAATGAATTGGGGAGGGACAAGTCTGCAAAGAGTATTAGCAAAGAAATTGAGTCACCACGGGCTGCCTATTGCATTATTCATTGTATCAATTGCACGTTACCTATAGCCTTTCCTAAAGTCTTATGAAATATACCAGCTATGCTAATCATTGTTAATCATCTGTTCCTCCTTATCCCCAAAGGTGCCATATAATTAGTCAAATTCTCTTTATGTTAAAAACATTCATGTGAGCATTTCACCCAGACTTAATACCCCAATAAACTACCACATGGCAATCTGTGTGCCAAGAACGATGGACTTCTAGTTTTGGCTTTGACATTGATATTCTCCATGGCTTGATTTGCTTCATCTAGATACATCAAATATCTGTCCTCAGTCAGTCTGTTTCATAGTATTTTATAATCTGTGAAGCTTGCTACGTACAGCAATGATCCATAAGGGGTTCTCTAAATGTTCTAAAAGGGAAAAGCTACATGTTCTCCTAAACATTGGGTTATGGATTTGGTTTCATTTTAATTTTCTGGTAATGTGTAGCTGTTGATTGTAGGCCTAATCATGATTTACTCGATGGCAAATAAGGAGAATCATCTGTTTGAACAATTCACCTAACAATCTACTTAATACACTTACCTAACAGCAATGGTTTTTGTGATTAGCACATACATACTACTTTTGTCTTTTGAGACGTTATTACAGCAATACAGCCTATATATAGGATGCCAATGTTTATTACTTCTGGGAAATAAGGGTATTTAGGCAATGAACTTAGAAGTCCACGTGTGAATGCAGCGTATGGGAACAGAAGATGCAAATTAATTAAAGGTGTTCTCTTCTTATTCCAAGTACATTTAAATAATAGTTATGGTTCAGGTGCCTCTTTATGTCTAATCTTTTAATTTGTACTTCTAACGTTAGATTTAAGTTTACTTGGCAGAAAGGCTGTTCATGGTTAACCTTCAACATTACACATCATCACTGTATGCCTGTACGCATCCTGGTTTAGTACCCACTACACCATTTTAACAGATACTTTCTTTTCAGGGCGATTAAATTGGTGGTCCACAGTGTGTACAAGCTGCAAACGTCTTCTTCCCTTGGCGACAACAGGTGATGGAAACTGCCTCTTGCATGCTGCCTCTTTAGGTAAGGGAAAGTCTGCACATGGAACCTCCTGCCAAAAAATATTTACCACTTTTCTCTATCCCCAGCAAAAGCTCTGAAACAAATGGAATGTAAAGACTTTAATTAAAAGCTTGGTTTTCGAGCAAAATTTCAAATTTTCAAATGTTGCTTACAGAACTGTTTGTTGTAGGCATGGCTGAGGGATGGAGGTATAAATTTCGTGGGGTAGTATCAGAAGTATAATTGGAACATTATCAAAAACATGTTATCATAAACACCAGTGATATGCATTTTCCTTACGTAGCCCAACCTAACAGCACTGAAACAGACAAAATCCAGGTGCTTAAGCAGGGTTGTCCTCCTTGTGGGCAAGGAATTGCATTTGTTCTCCTTTGACTTTGTTGAACTGTTGTTTTGCTATCTTCAAGAATGCAATATCTAGTTATCCCTGTTCATTCCTTGGAGATCTTAACTCTGTGGAAAACAGTTTGAAGTGAATTAAAAATAATTTCCAGTTGATTAATGAAATATTAATACAAGATCTTTGAAGCCTTTCTTCAAATTTTATCAAATGAATAGAAACCTGTGAAGCCAAGAGCCTTTGATGTGCCTTCCATATCATATCTATTATGAGGAAAAGTTTTTTGTTGCAGTTGCTAAAATCTTGTGCCAGCAGAACTCCAAAAGGTGACTTTTTCAAAAACACCGGGATTTTTAATCATTTGAAGAGACTGTTCTTTTGGAAAGTAGTAGTAGGAAAATAGCTTTTGTTGTTTCCAGGGATCCTTTTATCTTTGCCCACTCCATTTTTTAGCTAGGAGGAATTGCATATTATTTACAGCAAATGTTAGGAGTGTTTTGACTTGCAAAGTTTGAAATAAGCATATTCAATGCCAGCAGCTGATAATACGGTAATTGAAACATGGCTGTCTATGGGCACATGTTTTGGTGAGAGCTCTGCTATTCAGTCATGGTTACTACTCTCAACTATGTGAAGATAACGTGAACTATCTTTAAACAAGATTGAAAGCCTGTGGCCTGTTGTATTTTTAGTCTTCCAATCATCTTGAATGTTTGCCTCTTTATTTGGATGTTGAAGCCAAAGGAAATTTGCCATCATGCTGTGTAAGAGTGGATGCCTGTGGGTGTCACGATCATCATCTGAGATGCACAAAAAGTGCCTGTAGTTGTCATTAGCATTCTTGTGTCTGCAAGCTCTGTGGGCAACTACAGCTAGAACAAACCAGTGTGTTGAATATTCCATTCCTTGCAGCAAAGTTTAAGTTGCATGTAAGCATATATTGAAACAACTCAAATCCTTAGTCATTCCTTAAGCAAAGTTTAAAGTTTGTTAGAATTTTCTCTTATTTTTCCTTGTATTATCTATATTGAGTGGTTTGTTAAGGAAACTTTAAAAATAATGAATTATTCGCTAAGGAGAATTTTAAATAATGTATAAGCTCTGCTGCTTTTGTGTATAGGGCAATATTAACTGTATTAGTACTTACTATTTCTGTTTCACTATAGCTCGTTTAAAACTGAGTGCCTTCTTGTGCTGCTTTAGGGATGTGGGGATTTCATGACCGGGACCTTGTTTTACGGAAAGCACTCTACACTATGATGAGAAGTGGAGCTGAAAGGGAAGCACTGAAAAGGAGATGGAGATGGCAACAGACCCAGCAAAATAAGGAGGTCTGTACAGTTCGAAATCAAACTAGTTAACATAATTTACTATTAAAAAAAAAAAAACAACAAACTGAAATTTGGTGTGAAAGTTGCAGTTGCCATCAAATTCCTTGCATTTCTATTTTACATGGGGGAAGAGAGATGTATTTGTATTTAGAAATTTGAGCATCAGAATGCAAATGTGTTTGTAGGTTTGTGGACATAAATATGCACTGTTTGGTTCCTGCAAAGGTCTAGGACGTGTTTGGAACCTGTAGAAAATTTTAGTCTGTAAAATAAAATGTATAAATTAGCTATCACAAGCTTTATAAAATGAGTGGGTGAAATCTGTGAAAGAAAGAAAAAGAAAACCTCATTTAAGAAGGATTTCCCCAGAGTGATGAGCTAGCATTCCTAGAGCTCTGACCAACTATTTTGTGTGTGTGTGTATATATATATAAAACAATAATAAAATCATCTGTAGATTTGGCTTCACTGTTGATTAAAAGCTGTACTTCACCATGTATTTTTTTGGGAACTGCTATTTGGTTAAGGTTTTTATTTAAGGTTAAAGAGAAAGTTGTTATGCATTTGTTTTTGTCTTATATGCAATGTTAATGGAGAGCTACTGGGCTGCTTTACTCTCTGGAAAGCAGAGAGGAGGACCACCATATGTTTTCAGTGAAGCTTATACAAAATAATTAATACATTCTGTGGAAATATGAATAACGGCATCTCTGAATACAGCAGCAGTGGCTCTCCACAACCCTCACGGGTTGTTTGTGACTTGTTAGTAACCTGCTTTTTGTGGGCAGCAGTCAATGAGAATAGAGCTATGCTGTCATTGGCTCAGCTACTTCAGGCTATGTGAAAACGAAGGGCACAGAAGCACTTCTTGATCTGCCAAGGAGGGCTTTCCTAGCAGTGCCATGTATCGGGGAAGAAAGCAAGGCTCCAGAAATGGGCAGTAAAGCATGTTAACTGTGGTCGCAAAGAAGTCACATGGGTACAAGTAACCGCATCTCAAATAGTGGATCATTAGCAGTGTGTTAGCTGGATCAGATCCACATCTTGAAATGTAATCCAGTATACAGTTAGTGTCTTAGATATTTTTTTAGTAAGTTAATATTCTTTCTGCCTGAATAGAAATGTTGAACAGTTAATGGCCCAAGATAATAAATTGTATCATGTATGAAGCTTGAAAAAGTTGGTTGCAAATGCTACTACAGAATTCTGCTTACCAGCAAAACAGTAAAATGGTGTTTCGTTCTCTCCCATAGTCAGGTTTAGTGTATACAGAAGAAGAATGGGAACGGGAGTGGAATGAACTGCTTAAGCTGGCATCAAGTGAGCCTCGCACACATTTAAGCAAAAATGGAGGCACTGGTGGTGGGTAAGTTTGGAGTATGACAAAGTCTTTTCATTCTTGTTCTCAGTAGGAGAAAAGTACAAATGAACAATGCTTATAGGAGCATCAAACCACTTTTTCAACTGGTTGGGGCTTTTTTGGCATGGTAGAATGCCATTATTGAAACTTTCCATTATAATATTTTTCAATTTGATTCAGTTTTCTCATATAGTTACCATGCTAATGTGAGGGTAATTCGCATCCAGAAGTTCTTTTTTTGCTTTGTGGTTCAAACATAGAAAATCTTTAGAGAGATCTTTTTCAGGGGCAAGTTACCAAGTAACTCTTCACACTTCTACTTTCAACATGCTCTTAACCCTGAAACATACAGAAAGAAAAGCAAGTATTTTTGGTATTAAAACTAAAGGTTAAAGATTAGGATGCATTATGTTTTCATAGAGAAAGTAGAATGCTTCAGATAGAATTGGGATTGCTCAGTCTTTTTTTTTTTCTTAAATATTGTGTACTTTATCAAATTCTTTTAGCAGGTAATTACTCCTTTTGGCTACCTTGGAAATTTAGGACTATTTATGCTGGTTTGGACACAAAACACCATATTGTCAGTTAAGAAATATTACCAGTTAATACCCTTATCTTGGAGAACTAGATGTGGAAAGGCATTTCCATATTTTTGCCATGTAAAAACTTTGCCATATGTAAAAACTTCGAAAAGAAAAACAATAAAGGTGGAAGACTCTTCAAGTGCTCAAATTGTCCTCATTAGATATTATGACAATTTTTTAATTCCTTCCAAGAATAGCACTTTTTTCTCTTTGTTTTAAATTACTTGCTCGCTGTGAAGCTGCTTGAGTATTAATACTGTTTAGACCCTTGTAATACTACTGAGTAAGCCATTTATTTTAATCTACAAATAAAATACTACCTCTCTACTTTCTGAAGTACTCTGTATCTGCGCCAGCTAGATTAAGAGAATGGAAAGACTCATTAATTTCAGAGGTAGTTGGATCAGACCCGTTAGAAGGCAAACTTAAAGAAAAAAATAAGGGTTCTCTGTAGTGCTGTCTTACTGTTTGACTTTTATGCCCTGCAGTCCTGCCGTATAAGATACTTGTGAGTTTTCAGAAATACAAAGTGCCACTGGCAAAACCACCTGGCCTTGTCTCACTTCACTACATACTGATCTAGATTTCTTCTGTATTCTGTAAAGAAAAATGAAAATTTTCATCTCATCCTCGGGCAAATGCTTAAGTGGAAGGAATGATCCTACTTCCAGATGTGCTCATCTTCTTAAATCATTTATAGAGGTGTTCAAGGTGAAATGCTTAGACTTCTCATTTCAGATGTCTAAAGGTAGGTGTAATTCATCCCATTGGGAAGGCTGGCAGCAAAATGAATCTCCAGCTATTTAGACAGGTAACCTTCCCCATCTTAAAAACAAACAAACAAACTACATTTTGCTAATAATATAAAGGAAAAAAGTTCTGCTCACAACTTTCTAAGTTACGTTCTTCCTACTCAGGTTGACATCAGTATTTCTTACATTGCCAAGGTAACACACCTGTATTTTGTTTAGAGGAACTAGAAAAACACTTTTTTTTTTTCCCATTTTAGAGTCTCTCTGCCAAGGGTGTCACAAGAAATGATGTTTTTTTTTGTGGTGGAAATAGCTTTACACCGGGAGTTTGCCTAAGAATTACCTTTTTTTTAATTCCTGCTGGGCTACCAAACAATATCAGAAGATAATGAATTTTGATGACTACTAAACTAGTATGGAGTCTGCAAGTGAAAACATTATCTCTGTTGCTATTATTCTATTTCCAAAAATATATTTTACTTTTCCAATTTCTTCTGTTACCTGTTTCAGTAATTGGAATGTGTGCTTCAGAAGAGTAGGAATATAAATGACAAGGCAAAGGAAATAGCTGTTCCAGTGTGTTGGTTCACTAACGTTTCAATTCTGTGTCTTCCAGAGTTGATAACTCAGAAGATCCAGTGTATGAGAGCTTAGAAGAGTTCCACGTTTTTGTCTTAGCCCATATTTTAAGAAGACCTATTGTTGTAGTAGCAGACACAATGTTACGAGACTCGGGGGGAGAAGGTAAGAGTTTTTCATTGGAACTTTATACACCTATGTAAATTGAAGCAGTCATAAGCTTTCACACACAAAAAAGGACCTAGATGTAACATATGTGAGTATTTATATGGTAGCTGCTGCCTTTTTCTGAAAGAGCAAAATGATATTTCACCTACTTCTGTTAGATCAAAGTAGAAAATACAAGATAATTATGTAAGTCTCACAGAAAATCTGTTTATCCTAGTTACTTCCTATTAACATAATAACCAAGGAATTACAGAACACAATACATTTCTTACTGGGCTAGGCTAACAAGGTTCTAATTTTGCTGTGTTATTTTGGTTCCGCATAAAACTCTGGATAAATTAATATAATTTGATATAGAAAAATTGAATTTTGAATGTGTTTATCTTGTTGTTGTTGTGTTTTTGTTTTTTTTTTACCAACTTCTTTGCCACCCTCTCATTCAAAAGTTTCAGAATGTTTTATTCAGTTTACACATGTGAGCATTCAAATGTTAGATTCATATGTGGAGCCACTTGGTCAGCTGTCTGAGCAGAGCAGCAATGATTAACCTCTTTCACTTTTTACCATGAACTAATTGATGATAGTATGTTGCCTAAGTAAAAGGGAATGATAAACACATGATTGAGTTTACAGAAATTTACTTCTACAGAAAAATGCTGAGTAATCCCAGATTCCTTCAAATTTTGAACTACAAGTAATGGTTGTATGATTGCTATCTGCTGTAACAGAGTCAATCACTATTACTTAACTTTCTCATAATTTTTCTTATCCCAGTTTTCTCCACTCGGTCAGTTTTTTCTACTTGACCCAGTCTGATTGTCACAATAATCCCAATGTTCTTCTCATTGCTGGCCTCATGGACCAGATGATCAAATTATCCCAGTTTAACTGTTGTATGTATAAAGTATAGGTTTTCAAAAAGACTAATACCCTCGTCAAATTTGGACAGACTCGCTCAAATGTAGATTCCTACCTCAGAGACAATACTATTCACCATCCCAAAGTCTGAACACAGCAGACCTGTTCAAAGAAAAAGTCTCTAGACAAACCAGTGTGTTGTTTGCGTACATTTTTTCCTTATGCTCACTTTGGAAATACTTCAGCAATATGAGTTCATATTTTCACAGCAAAAGGAAAAATAATTGGTTAGAAACAAGCATGTTGAGTGAATTTTTCTGCCCAAATGTGCTGTTTCTTCCCATAATTATATAAAACCAAGTGTGGAATCTTTCAAAGGAGAGAGCTTTGCCCTTAGAGATGCAGCAAACACTTAAGAATCAAGATTTTGTTAAAAGACCTTAATGTCTTTCCTAATGAACAATTGCATTAAGGAAAATATATGTGAAGGCGGAATGGTTTCGTTATTGTTCTTAGTGTATTTCCAGACAGCTTTATCATGAAAATTTACCTGTTGTTATGACTGTTTCCCAAACTGATTTCTCCACTTCTCTGCTGTTCTCCTGGAGCTCTGAAAATGATGTAGCACAACTGTTACATAATAGAATTAACATAAGTGTTTGTTCTTTGACATAGTTTAAAATAATATTCTAATTTTTCTTTGCAGCATTTGCACCTATACCATTTGGAGGAATTTATTTGCCACTTGAAGTTCTACCCAACAGATGTCATTGCTCACCTCTTGTTCTAGCCTACGATCAGGCACATTTCTCTGCTCTTGTTTCCATGGAACAAAAAGATCAACAGAGAGAACAAGGTATGCTTATAAACACAGCAACTCAAAAGTATGTATTGAACACAATGCACAAAGTACTTTCATCTACCTGTAAGTGTATTTGTCTATCAGAGAGGAAGCAATGTCCACTAAATTTTATTGACACATTCTTAGAAGTCTAAACCTAAGTGGTTTAAACCGGGAGCCAAGAACCTTTCACTTATAATCCTTGAACTATCACTGTCTACAAGCAAGTCCACAAGAAAGTAGACCTACAGTAAATTTGGGCCATATTAATGGCTTTCCTAGTCAGAGCGTTTGGTCACTGAATGCTGCTGCCAGGTGTTGTCAGTGAAGGCCTGATGTAGGTACAAAATAAGAAGAGATGTCCTTGTTTAAAAAAGAAACAACAAAGGAAAAAACTCATCTCTGCCAGGGTTTGTGGAACATTATGGTCATGCTATAGTTATTTCAATTACTGCCTATTTATGCTTTCACAGGTAGCTTTAATGTTCTAATGGCTTTTTTTTTTTATTATTGTTAGCATGCAGGCTATTTAGGTTAAGGCTAACTTAGGTGTGCTTACTCAAACTGTTGTCATTGTTGTACATAAGCAGGGGCTTGTTCTCTCAGAGACATCATTGTGCTTACCTTTTTTGTGTTCTTCAAATACATATTAAATTATTTTTCTCAAGCTTGTATACCATAATAATCTTTATCAGCAGTAAGATTTCTTTTAGCTAGGTACACCTTAGGAAAACTACATATAAGTTATTAGCATAATAGTAATTATACTATAAATTATACTAATAGTAACTATAATTATATATATAATATTATAATAATTATAATTATACTATATACTAATAGTAATTATACTATAAATAATACAGTAATTATACTATAAAACTCTGTTTTATATAACCTTCTGTTATTGTGGCATCTTTTAAGTGATGTGATTGACAAAAGAGAGTGAAGAAGGCTACTGCTCAGTGCATTCAGCAGTACATCTAGTATTACAAGCCACATATTCCTGTTAATGATACACAATAAGATCTTTGGTAACAAGGTCACGTATTTGATTTCTCCCACAAATACTAGCAGTAAGTATTGTAAATACTATTAAATATTCTTCTTGTGGTTAGAAACTTTCTGTGTGCTTTTCCTGCACTCGTAGTCATAAAGGAAAGGTGCTGGGAGAGAAAAAGCTACCAAATATCCAGTACAGCATCAGTAACATCAAGTATTGGCTTTGTTTATATATAAGTTCATTGCGGTTAATTACAAGGTCTGTTGAATCAAAATATATTTGTTTTGTATGATCAGACTTTACATGTTTTTACTTCAGGGCCTTGAATGCACAGGCTTCAATTCTGTGGAGCAGCAAGGCACTTGATGTTAAATCTGGGATGAAGGGAATGCTTTAGCTTTCAGCTGCAAAGCTTGTTGCTGTTAGAGACTGCTAACAGCTAACACAGCATTACTGTTGTTCTTCAAATGCTCTGACAGGAAATAGATTGGCACAAGGATGCTCTAATAATGCCCATTTCGTGTATCTTGCCAACACATAGATTTTGGCAGCTCTGGCATAGAGGAAGGGAGAGCCACAACAGTAGGGGTCAGAATAGGATGGCACAGGTGCCACAGTACATGGCCAGATTTTGACCTGCCAGAATGCAGCTGAGAGTGTAGGGCTATGACTTCTTGAAAGGAAGTAAGTCTCTGATAACCCAGTCATTCATAGCTTAGGGTCACAATATTTATACTCTTAACATCCGATCAAAAACCTGTAAATACTTTTATATTCATATTCAGGCTGTTTATGCAGGTGTTTTATAGCTTTGATTATGGAAGATAAAGACTGGTTCTTAGCTTCCCCTAAGACTGCTTCATTGAACGTAGAGCCTCCCACACTTCCACCCTTTGTCAGCCAGCCAGCAGTGAAACAGCTCCCCACTGCCAGGTTGCAATAACAAGTGTGAGAGTCCTGACAGTGGTTTTTAACAGCAGTGCGCCGTCATCTGCATCAGCATTTTGCTTTACTAGGGTTTTGAGAAATGCTTAGTGTTCTTTTTTTAAAGAAGAAGAAGAATGCCATTTTCATGCCAATGAAAATGAGTGCTAGGAAACCCTGTGACTTCACAGCATGGAAGGCAATGCACCAAACTTACAAATGGCATGGAAGTCCTCAGTGTGTGTCTTAAAACTGACGTGGGGGAAATCATCATTGTTACTTTTGACATATCCCATCTGTTAGCACTAGGACTTTAAAATTTTAAATTTTGGAATTTTAAAACTCCAACATTACTTTAGAAGATGCCTTTTGCAGGAAGACAATAGTGTGTCATACCAACTTCGAACTACCCATAAGAATGAGTATATGGCTTCTATTCAACTCAGAGTTTGAGAAATTTAGTTAACATAAATTCCTGTGCAAAGATGGAGACTGTGGTGTCATAACATGTAAATAAGATAACAGTAACACTTTATAGGCAATCACATCTAAGCTTTGTTTTGTACTTAGAAATTAAGGCTTTAATAAAATTTATTATCAGTAAGCATTTTAAAAGGTGTATTTTTAGCATCATTTAGCTATTAGAAACAGCTAGCTTTAAAAAGGATTCCTTTAAAATTTGTTTATGCAAATTATTAATTATTGAACTACATGAAAACTAATTAGTATTATGCTGTCAGAAAAGAAAATCAAATTGACTTTCAAAGGTTTTCATTTCAAAGAGGCAATTACACTCTGTGGCAGTTCTTAGGTCCAAGCTTGCCCCACAACCTGCCCCAGGATCATGCTCCTGGTTCTCTACCAGGCTGTACCCATGTGGCCAGGTGCTACCAGAAGGGCCCTGCCAGGCTGTAAGCTTACCATGCAGTGCTTTCCTTAGTTGCCTTCTTCCTTTAGGTTGTTGATACATTGCATTGTGAGGTCATTGGTAAATCCAGTCAGTACCTGCTCTCTGTATAATTAAGTTAATTAGCAGAATATCCGATTTCCTTTAGAAACACCATCAGTTAATTGTGTTCTCAGTTATTCCATTCTTTTTTGCTGCAAAAACTCCACTGAATGCAGTAGGGTAAGCCCTCAGGTTTACACCAATAAGTGTTAATAAAAATGATTCAGTTCCCACCCCTGCTCTACCTTTATGTTCTTGTGCTTCGACAGCGTGCTTTACAATGTATTTTGCACTGTATAGAGTTGGACTCTGTTATTCCCATTGAGTTTCCTTTGGAGCTAAATTCCCTTACAGTATTCACTTCTGTGCTTGCATTTTAAAGGAATACAGGCAGCTATAGTTGATGAATCTCCAGCTGTTCTATATTGTATTTGCAGTTAGTTAATAGGGGGAAAATATTTCAGAAATTACTTACTATAAGCAGTAGGGGGCAGCGTTTCCCTGACACTTGTAGAGTTTTCACTTCGTTATCCAACCTGCAGAGAAGATGAAAAACAAGCATATTTTCTGCAGTTGTTGTGAAGCTGTCTGAATCTAATACTGACTTCACCATGTTAATCAAAAATGCAGATTATATTTCCTGCATGTTGCTAGGGGAGGAGCAATACTTAACCAAAAATACTGTGCCTTTGTTTTTGACAACATATATTTTCTGAAATGCAAGAAATATTGTAAGCAACATATAACCAGTAAGTGCAATAAACTTTCAGTAGTCACTGCCATGCTGTTGGGTGATTTCTCCCTGTTTCTTTGCTGCTTGGCTTGGCTGGAATGACTACCCAGGCAAAGTCCTTAAGGCCTGTGGTACAGAAAATTAAATTCCTTCATTGGTTGTCAGAGGAACAGCAGTGACCTGCATCGTGCTGAGGATCCGCCCCAGTCCCTCAACAGCTTTAAGTGTATTTTCTAATGAAATGGAAGCAAATTGCTGGCTTTAATTAAAGCTGACAGTGCTTTTCTCTTAGTTTATTGGTGATGAATGATAGACACTCTGTAAAACCAGCCTGCAGTCCCTGCATGCTGAGTATAAAGCAGTCACTAAGATATGTCAAAAGGCAGAGAGCTATAGCAGAGGCAAGAGAACAGAACCACTAAAACACCCAGACAGTAATGCTGGGATATAACAGCGGTAATGGTCCTAACACCACACGCAAGACAGGTCTTAAACTGACCTCTTAGCCCATCTGTATGCTGATCTTTGCTCTTCAATTACACTAATTCACAGTTTGAGTCCAAAAGCCCTGTAACTACTTTTTGCTTTGTCACATAATGCTGCTATCTTTATTTCTTTGACAGTGGAAAACCAAACGGTGCTAACTTGAAAAGGCAAAATAATTAACATGTGTGTGCATTTGTGTGAGAGGCAGGACGGGCGGAATATTTCAACATTTTATTGCTTTGTACTGTTCTAATGTTTTGTCTCCAGGAAATGTTTATTGTGCATTACAAAATGGCAATGTTGTTTTCCCAGAGGTCTCCCCTCCTCCACTGGTGACTATCCTTCATGCCAGCAGCGATCAGTGTATTACCCCCTCCCTCCCCTCTTTATCACGCAAGCATCTAAATACAGATGAGACAATTCCACAGCACATTTGATTTCTGGCCTTTTTCTTTACCCTTCTTATTTGTAAGTGCTTTTCACAGATAAGTCTTTTGTTTGTTCCTTCCCCTCCAATCCTTGTTTCTTCTCTGCTTCAGCGGTGATCCCCCTGACTGACTCTGAACACAAGCTGCTGCCTTTGCACTTTGCGGTCGATCCTGGGAAAGACTGGGAGTGGGGAAAAGATGACAATGATAACACCAGACTGGCCAAGTAAGACCTTTCTGTAACTTCAGTATTAAGCAGTAAAATGTCTTGAGCCATACCTGATCTAAGTATTGAGAGAACTGCTAACAGAGAGGGCTTTGTTCACGTCTTCTGGTTGCGTGGGAGGCCGCTGTTACACTGAGCAGTGTGGCCTCTCCCTGTGAAGAAGTATTGCTTTCTCTTTTGGGGTGTTTTTGACTGTTTGTTCCCTTCTGTTTTCATCTGTAGTTTGATTCTGTCTCTTGAGGCAAAGCTTAATCTTCTGCACAGCTATATGAATGTAACATGGATACGCATACCATCTGAGACACGGGTAAGGTAAACTTTTCCTTAATTTAAACCAAATAATTGATAACGAGACACAATAGGGTGTTGTGTGGAGTAGGCTGCATGGACTGGCCAGCTGCCTAGAACCACCTAGTGTCCTAGCAGCGGAGACAAGTCACTTGTGGCATGCTGTCACTGCCATCTGGCTTGCAGCTTTTCTAGGTTTTTGTTTTTAAAACAGTTACTTGTACATTTTTGCAACTCGTATTTCTGTTCTGAAGTGTATTCTCTAGCTTTATCTTTCTTTTATTTATTTCAGTATTTCAGAAAAACTTTAAAACAGACCTTCTCTCACCAGATTTCTCAGAACTTTGGCTTGCTCTCCTGGTGCCACTGTTAGGTCACCAGTCCCTTGTCCTTTCTGTTTTTGAGAACAGATTTGGACCCCTGGACAGCTCCCAGTTTAGAGTGGCTGACAAAAGGCCACAGACTGGCACTGAACTGGAGCCTGGTTCTTTCAGAAAACTGCTTTAGAACTGTGCCCAGCTGGCACCTTGTCAGCTGCAAATTTCTCTGCAAATTACATTGAATAGATTGAGGGGTTAGTCTAGAGGCAAAAGGTTGCTAGGAGAGGATGGAGGTGATTTAGACAGCCTACACAGATGGTATTTGAAAGGAGGAACACAACACAAAAGGAGACAGGATTTAACAAGCTGCAGGAGGGGAAAAAATCCATTTTTCTACAGTTTCACCCTAATGTGGTAGCTACCACATCAGAAAAAGGAGAGGCAAAATGGTCCTGTAATTGTAAGCTGTGAACCTGAAACCTGTGGGACCTGGGTTACCTGTCCCTGCTTCGGATTTGCCACATGAGCATGGGCAAGTCACTTCAGCATTCATTTCCTTCTTTGCCAAGTGACAGCTCTGCTCCCAGCTGGTTGATGAGGTGCTCAGGGATTCTAGAGAAACGACATCTAAGCACTCAGGGACAAGAAACAGGTGTGCATTTCTGTAGTGGAAATAAATACATCTCCAGAGCTATTCTACATCATTATGTTTTGTATGCATGTTTTGAATTTAACTTCAGCAGATTATAGCTTCATGATGCTTGAATGCAAGACTAAGTTTTGCAGACTAAATAAATGCAGCCAAATTTTAAAGTTCTTAGGATCCTTGTAACTGCATTTTCAAGAAAGATGCTCTATCACCTTACCTAAAACGTAACTTGGAACTCACACTCCTTGCATCAGTTTTATCTGCATTGTATTTCCAGTAAGAACAAATAGTAGATATAGAACAAATAGACATTTCATTGTATTCTTCAGTCCATTTGCTTAAGTTTAATATTTAACATGTCAGGCAAGTTGTTTAGCTCTGAGGCATTGTAACTTCAATTTTCATGCAGAGGAACCTGAACGTTAATTTAAATAAGTTGTTTTGTGAACACTGTGAATTTTGAAATGTTACTGCAGACAGGTTTGTGTGCTGCATCCCCCTTGCAGCTTTCGACAGAACCTCACTTCCTTCCCATCACAGTGGTATCATTTTCTTTCTAGGCTGTCTCCCACCTGGCTGAGAGGCAGCAGGTATTGAGGATGCTTCCAGTGCAGTGGCTGGGCCCTGTACACTGGCCAGCTGCTCAGCTAGTCAACGCAACCAGGGAAGCTGAGCTGCAGACCCCTTGACAGGAGCACTAACTTGCCTCTCTCCATTATTCAGACGCTGATTTTCACAGAACGTCTGGCTGACTGACCTCTACTCTACAAATGTGCTTGAAATGAGCCAGGATTGTAGGATCAAGCAAGATAGATAGCACAGCCAAATAAGTGAAGAAAACAGTCTAAAATGTCAGTGTGTAGATTAAAAAGTAGGCTTTAAAATCAATGTCAAACTCTGTATTAGATTTGTCTTTTTTGCACCAAGTCCCTATATGAAACTGATTTTGCTGTATCTAATTATAGTTAATTTTCCATAGCAGGCCCCTTTGGCTCAACCAGAATCCCCTACAGCTTCAGCTGGGGAAGATGTTCAGTCTCTGGCTGACTCAATGGACTCGGACCGAGATTCCATCTGTAGTAATTCCAACGGCAATAATGGCAAAAACAGTAAAGAAAAAGAAAAGGACAAACAGAGGAAAGATAAAGACAAAAACAGGACGGATTCAGTTGCCAATAAAATAGGAAGCCTCAGTAAAAGCCTGGGAATTAAACTGAAAAAGAATATGGGTGGTCTTGGAGGACTGGTGCATGGCAAAATGAGCAGGGCAAATTCAGGGAATGGGAAAAATGGTGACACCGTAGAGAAAGTAAAAGAGAAGAAGTCTAAGTCTCGAAAAGGCAGCAAAGAGGAATCTGGACAGTCTGCAAGCACTTCTCCATCTGAAAAGACTACTCCATCTCCTACTGACAGAGCTAGCAACTCACCCATTGAAAAGATGAACACTAAATCTTTCTCTGACAAGCAGTCTGACCCATGGAAGTACAGCACTGATGTGAAACTCAGCCTCAATATTTTGAGAGCTGCCATGCAGGGTGAACGGAAGTTTATTTTTGCTGGCCTTCTTTTGACCAGCCATAGGCATCAGTTCCACGAGGAGATGATAGGTTATTACCTGACCAGTGCGCAGGAGCGTTTCAATGCAGAGCAGGAACAGAAAAGAAAGGATGCTGAGAAAAAGGCTGCGCTGAATGGGTCATCTAACAAGAAACTGGAGCCAGAAGCATATTCAAAAGAGAAGTTAGAAGCATCTCCTCAGGATAGGGCATCACCTGTCTTGCCTCAAAGCCATACAACTCAACTGGTTTTAAAATTTAAAGATCGCACTAGTCCCACTCCTGGGTCATTTTCTTCACCTAGTAACGGTGCTAAGAGAAGCGGCCCCATCCCAGTCTCTGCCCACTATAGCCATACACCACCTGTTCAAAGGCAAAGTGTCATCCATTTGCATGATGTCAACTCCAAGCCATCGAGCTTCCAAGATGATACCTACAAGCCAGTTGTTGGCACCTTAAAAACCTGTGCCACGTACCCCCAGCAGAACAGATCCCTGTCTTCTCAAAGCTACAGCCCAGCCCGGATATCTGGAATCCGTACGGTGAACACAGTGGAATCGCTGAGCTATGCCATGCCTACTGAACACAAGTCTCAGACATACACAAATGGATTCAATACCGGCGATATTAGAGACTGCTTAGAATATGCTGATGAGGATGCTCCTCAGACCTGGTTGAACAATGATAAAAATCAAGGCAGAAGCACAGTTTGCCCAATATATCCCATCCAGCAGAACCGCTGTAAGAAGGATAACTGTTCCTTTTATGGTCGTCCTGAGACTGAAAATTACTGTTCATACTGCTACAAAGAAGAGTTGAAGCGCAGGGAGAGAGAAAGCAAGGGACACAGGCATTGAGGATTCTTCTGTGACTATTTAGTTTTATCATTTTCTTACTTACACAGTAAACAGTGTTGAATTGCAGTAAAAGGAATCCTTACAAAAAGAATAAAGGATTGATGAGTAAATTAGTGTCTAGCTTTTCGCTTTTCCGGGGCAATGAGGAAATAATAGGATTAATTTATCATAAAAAAAATATATATTATTTTCCATTTTGTCAGTGTCTTTTTTACATATAATGGTAAGCTGAAGGGTTGTTTACTTCTTTGTCAGTGCTGTGTATATGTTTGGTCAAAAATTTACTAATGGTGCCTGAATTTACACTGACATCACTCAGGTAGTAGTATGATAAGGGAAAGTCATAATACTGGAGATGTGGTGTTGCAATAGGGTAGTATCTGCCTTGTAAACATTTGAAATTCTATAGCGATTATGAGAGTATTTTTTTCCTCAGTAAAAGGTAAATTTTTAATAGCTTTTTTTTTTCAGGAGGATAGTGGTTTTTGCATAATGCACATTTTTAATATGGCAGCATGTTGCATTAATACTAAGGTTTGTACTTTAGTCTGAAATTTTAGTCTGGAACGATTCTAGGAAACTGGAAGTGAAAGGTCTGAATTCATGAAGGCTGTAGCTTTTCCTAATTTTAAGTTCTTACCAGTTATTTCTATGTTTCCATGAAAAAGTAGATTTGAGCCATTTTTATTTCTACTGATTTTTTAAACAAGTTTTATAAAAAAAATACATTATGACCTGCAAGACTTCACTTCCTAAAAAGCAAAACAAAAAAACCCTACACATAGTATGGTTTAGGGCACTGGAATCTCAGTACTATTTTCATTGTTGTTAAAATTGGAAGAAATATTAAAATAAAAAAATTGAGATTTGAAAAATTTGATGGCTAGCTAGGAAATTTAGGATTAGTTTAGTGCTGAATGAACTGCTTGTCCAAACGAATGTATCGCATCAGTGGATTCCCTTAACCATTATATGAGTTTAATCATTATTTATTCCTTTTCCAACATTGTTGTTTGTTAGTCATTGCAGACATTACTTCTGAGCATTTTTTGACGACACTTGACTCTACCTATTTTTTTAGTCTTCTCCTGCAGTGAGTTCTTCATCTGCCAGGAGGTTCCAAGATGGCTATAAAGTACCTCCAAGTATGATCCTCCTAGTGCAGATTTGCACAAGTCTGAAATCCAAATATTTATGTAAGTTTTTGGAGTACCTTTGAAAATAAATCTTTGTTCATAGACACATTTCTGTAAAACACACCAGAAATAATGTTAAAGTAGATGTATGAAATTAGCAAGTCTTCCTGATAATAGCATATGCAGTTTTTACACCCCTGTACTGCCTACTGGCAGAATGTAATAAGAAGATATACTTGAAAGCAACGGTTCATCTACTGTCTACCTATGTTTTTTTTCAGAAAGATCTCATTTTCCACAAATAAGTGAAGTGTTGCCTTCAAGACTGCTTGCTCTGCCAACTAAAGGTGCAGAACATGAGTTTTACCTTACATATTATGGAATAGCACTTCTCCGGCCTGCACAAAAGAGATTCTTTCCCAGGAATCATTTCTCATTCTTTTCTGCTGTACCCTAATTTTTATTCTTTGCATGGGTGATGCCATTTGACTTGTGTCCAGTTAATGTTAGTTAGTCTTGAAGCTAAGTGTGAAGTAGTCTGTGAAACATGATGCACAATCTAATATTGATGCTTACTTGCTTTCAGGAAAAGCACATAGGTGTTTGGTAATGTCCCACAGAAATATGTGAACCTGAGCATATGCTTAAAAATGACCATATGTTTAGGTTTTCTCATGGATGCGAGATTTAAAGAATGCTTTCAAAATAAGTCTGCTAGCCACTTCTAAAAAGTCCTAAAAGCTGTACCGTGAATCCAGACCTGTATTTCATATTTCTTGTAGTATAGTGAGCATACACTGGATGTCACTGAATTTGCAGCCATTCATAAAAGGGCAATTTTGGTGAGCTCAATGAAAAGTTAAAACTCCATGTGACTTCTTTGCTTAAGGTAAGCAGATTCTAAATCCCATGTCTCTGGTTGTAAACACTGGTAAGCAGTGTCCTTTTTTGGTTAACTGTTGTGATTACATGCAAATTCTCATTGCCAAAGAAATCTGTGATTTCAGATTATGTTAAAGCAGGTCAGATTATGTTAAATCAAACATCGTATTTGATTGTGTTTGCTGCTGAGATGGATAAAATTGACAGGATAAAACTTCACCAAATGAAGAAATATTCAGGTATGTAGGAATTCTTAGAGCATCAGAGTAGCAGTAGCATTTGATACTCGGAGAAATGCTTCTGTGTGAAGTTGTGCTTAAGAAGTATTACATTAGCAGCAAACTCCACCAGCCCGTGTATCTGAGTCAGTTGTATCCCTTTCTGAATGAGGAGAAAAATAACAGCACATCTGTAAAACCAAGAAATTACCATGAGAATTTGCTGGTTCCCATTTGTCAAAGGGTTGTTTCTATAGTATGTTTTAAAGATGTACTATTCCCAAAACAAATAAGTATGCAGAAGGCTAATATTTAGATTATGACTCGCTTCTAAATTACTGAATAGAGATTGTGACTGTATGTTAGATTACTTTGAGAAACTAATTGGTCCTCTGAATAACAATAGGCTTTTCTATAAAGGATAGTGTTTACTCTCATCCTTAGTCACTCAAGTATTTCCATAAGTATTAACCAATACTGTTTGCTCATTTAAAAAAATATTTACGTGATGTAATGATAGAACACTTTTTAGTTGTGCCAGTTTTCTCAGAGTCCTTTTCTTGATAACTCTTTATAAAAAATTTGCTTAATATTCCCGCTTGCTTTGAGAACTCTTTTCAAATATCCCACAATTTTCTTGTATTGTAACATCTGCTGCAGGCCTAACATGCAATTTTTTCAGTTAAAATCTTACCTGTCTTTTCCTCGGTTGTTTCCTCCCCTCCCCCCCCCAAAGAGTTATTGTGATGATGATTATTTTAAATTCTGAGCAGATGCATATCTATTTGTGTCAGTTTTCTAACAGGGACACCATATTAGGAATTAAATAGTCCAGATATGCAGAAACAGTTTCCTTCTGAAGGAAGTGAGTGTCCCATTAAAAGCAGACTATAGTTACAAAAGGTGTATTTTCTACCTGTTTTTTTTCAGAGAGAATTCCCAACTTTGTAAGTTGTATTCACCAGCCTTGAAAGAAATCATGCCATTCCTTATCTGGCTGTGAGAAAGCATAATCTTCAAATGTATTTTTGCTCTTGCACTACATAGCTAACCTTTGACTGCTCTTCTGCGTCAATTTTTCTTATGTTGTAAACATATCAGTGAGTCCATCTCCATGTCTGATCTACCCCATGTACCTTTAGAGTTACTAATTTGCCCAAGCTGTACAGAAGTCACTTTTGGTTTTGGAGACCCTGTTCATGTCTTCTGTTAGCTCAAGTGGCTGCAATGCACATGCTTATTTTTGCAATTGTGTGCGTTTTTTTTTTTCTCCTTGATAGTGATTCAACACTATCACTGTTACCAGATTCCAAAATACAGACTAAATTCTGGGTAAGCTATGCCTTCCCAGAATAGATACAAAATCACTAGGAGATATTTAGTTTGGAGGAAGCTGGAATTTTTCAAATGTGTGTGTGTGCAATTTTTCTACTTTAAAAAAATCTTTAAACCTATTATGCAAACTTTTTTTTTTTTACTTTGTTCTTAAACTTGGCTGCAAAGGTCTGCTCATAGCAGAGGAGGCTTCTAATACATAATGTGTTTCAGTCACACTTTGTATTAAAGTTTCATTTAAAATGCTTTATAAAGAGTTAATAAATCCATTGCCAGACTTCACAAGTATTTTTTCAGATGTGGGTATCACTTGTAAGTGGCTAACAAGCAGCTCATTCAGAAGAAGGTGGCATAGATTATCAAAAACAACTTAAGATGTTTTGGATTTTAAAATGATTGATTAACCTTTTGCTAATATAGTTCATTAAGCTTTATAAATGCAATGGAATATAGTGTGTGACCCAGCTTTCTTTAGCACTTGGTCCTTTCTTCCTAAGTCAAAGATAGCATAAGAAGAACCAGTTAAAGAAGATGCTATATTTGGAAGGTTTTGTGTTGATTATTTCTTAATAAGTCTAAATAGGCCAAGTGAAGTCTTCAGAGTCGTCTTTTCTAAAACTGCAAAACTCATGAGATGAGCAGTAGTACTTGATACAGAAAGCATTGAGGAGAGATGCTTAACGTGGATTTGTGCACCATTTGACTGCAGATCAAAGCAGTCTGCTGAGGCAATATCAGTCCTTGCACATACAGGCATATTCAGGGTAATCTACTTCTCTTGTGATGATGAATGTGTAGATATCAAAAAATGCACAGCACAGATCTGACAAAATACTGCCCTCCAACTCTCTGATTTTGCAAGCAATTACAGTGGTGCTCAACTTCACCAATATGAATAGTCTTCCTGATATCAAGGAGACTGCATATTTTCAGAAACTTAACATAACTGTTAAGAAACTTACCATAAATGTTTGTGAGAGCAAGGCCTGAGCCCTTTAGCCAGTGTTTGTTCCCCTCAGGCTGCCAGTTGTTGCTCTTCCAGTGAGAGAATCAATGAGAATTTTGCCTGAGGTGTAGGGGGATGCCTTAGGCCTCTTGGACAAAATCTGCTGTCCTCTGAAATCTGTGAACAGAATGCCGTCAGCAGTGGGGGCCTTAAACCAGGTGCTTCACAGACGCAGAGCTTGCAAGCTGGATGTGAGAATAGAGTATGAGCTAGTACGGGAGTAAGGTCTTCATAACACTGGGAATGTTTTTGCACAGTTAGAAACCCGTATGTTGATAGAAACCACAATAATCTCAAATAAATGTAGGTCCAGAAAAGCAAAATAACTGATGCTGATTGTAGATGGCTTTTCAGCTTAGTGTATTTTAAGTCTCTGTCAGTGTATTTGAAGCGTATTTCTTTTAAGGTATGGCAGCTTACATAGAGGATCACCAAATGGTATACAGCATAGAATTTAAATTATTTTAATAACAGGCACTAATATTGATTTTAATTTGCACATTAATTTCCAATGTATATGACTAAAAATACTATATTGTTATAAATGAGAGGAAAAAAACACAAGGGTGTTTCTAAGTATGTTCTGTTTGTAGACTTAAGGCTGTATTATGTTGGAATTTTACAAGCCAAGTTTAAATTGTAATATAGAAATTATTTTTATATTATTTTCAAAATATGCTACAGAGCAATATTTTGCGCCTTTATTATAAACAGGGTCATCATTTTAGTAGGTTACCTTCCAAAGTGCTGGTAGAAATTAACCATGAAAAGAAAGCTTTGTAAAAATGTACTTGTTTCTAACTGCTCTGTCTGTTGTGCACATCTATGTCTAATGAGAGTTGAATATACAATTTTTTTTTAATTGAAAAGCTTTAAATTTTTCTTTATATATTTTGGTACAACACTATTGCTCCACTCTTCCTTCCAGTCCCTACAAGTAGCCACTTTTATAAGCAGCTTCTGAATAAACATTCATCTGGGAAGTTTTCTTACCAAATGAAACATTTCTGCGCAGATATTAATTGACTTGGGACGTTCATAACACACCCTGAATCCACTGAAGTAGGATTATTTTCCTTTTCTGAAAAAAAGAATGGTGGATTTATTACACCTTCCAAATCAAAATCAAGAATTAATAATCAGTGCAATCATCTAGCATGTGTGGGAAGAAAATCACTCTAGATCATATACATATCATCCTCTAATTGGCAGATACATCGTATCTTGATATATATCAAATGTGTTGCCTCCCTGCAGATTAAAGTGTTCAGATTTCATTCCTTCATATTTTTTTTTGTACTGTACATATCGATTACTGGTGAAGTGTGCAAAAAAAGACTTTGCAAACTAATGTATATGTTAAGTTGGGAGTCGGTATAGCTTTTAAAATTCCATAACTTTTGTGATTTAATTTGTTGGGGGTGGGTGGGTGGGGTGTTGTTTGTTTGTTTGTTTTAAGAATTTCCTATTAAGGTATGTACTGCAACCAAAAATGTCAAATCTGGATGCCTAGTGTTAGGATTCTGCATCTAGGTTTCTCCTAATGAATAGACATACAGGTTTTAATGTTACTGAACAGCAGTTTCTGTGGGAGCACAAGCTCTTTCTTGGTTTCAGAAAATCAAGTGGGCATCACTCCAACACATATTCAGGGCTTTTCTTTAATATTCTACCCTTCCATTCACCCAATGGAAATTACATTTCATCTTCAGCAATTTTCCATGTATGAACAAATAATTGGGCTTGTTCTTAAGGTGATTGCTTGAATATGGAGAGACTTGCTTTCTACCAAAACACCATATTACGTTTAACTACTGTATTCATAACAGGGCTAGCGTATTCCACTGATTTTGGGGAGGATATAAAACCTTTTTTTTCTTGGATATCATGATCACTTTTTTTTTTTCTTCTGAAGTAGATACGCTATTCTGATTGCTGTTTTATCTCCCATTACCTGAATGCATGTACTGTACCAAGAGAATTGAAATGGCTGATGCACATTTTGCACTGTGGAAAACACGATATGGGTAAAAGCCACTGGGTTCCAAACAGCCTTAAAATTATGATTCTCTGGGGACTGAGAGTCACTTAACTGGATGCAGCCTCTGTCCCACTTCCTCATTTAGCCAAGAGAGTAAAACCCTTTAGCCTGCTGTAGTCTGCATAAGGGTCTGCATACTCATCCAAATAACCTGTCATTTTTGCAGACATTTTTATTTAAAGAACTTAGAATTTGTTGATAACCGTCAGTGTGTCAGAAAACCTTGGTCAAAAAAAGCAACAAGGGTAAAAATAGTCGAATGGTGGGTAGCGTAGTAACCATGGCACCAAAGTACTAAACAAGGGAAAATAGTTGTGTTATCAAAAACTATTTCCTGTGAAGACTGGAAGCTATGTACATCTTCCTGTATTCTGGGAAAGCACAGAAATGTGTTGCTGTGTTCATCTCTGCATCTACTCTAGCCTCTTATTTTGATGCAGAGGCTCACTACTGGGGAGGAATGGAGAGAACAATGGCAGGTTTGCTTCCCTTCTCTCACTGAGTGAATGCTATTGTAACGGCAGGAGCATCTAAATCGCAAAAGTGTGATCCAGTGTTAGAACTAGACAGTGCCTAAGATGCTCCTCTGTGAGAGCTGTGTATTTAATTTTTCCTTTAACCCTTTCAAATGTTCTTTTTTTTAAGCAGGAAATTTTTTTAAAAAAAGGGCAAAAAAAAAAAAAAAGCTTGTTGCTTGTATGATAATGACCCAGTTCTTTGTTTGTGTGTAAAATCAATGTAAACATGAAAATGGAGTTATACAGGAGTTGCATTTTCCTTCTCAGACAACTGAGAGGTAAAAGGCACCTTTTGAGGTAAATCTCATGAAAGTGCTTTGCCACAGAATAAAATCAGAATCCTTTGGCATAGAAATTGTGCCCCCTGACAGTGTGTCAGGAGCCTGAGAGCCACGGCCAGCCTAGCTGAAACAGATAGTTTCTTCTGGCTGGTGGTGTCTAAACAGTATCTCTGCAGTACAGATGGAGTGAACACTGCCTTGTTGTCATTTGCCTCCAGGTTTGAGTAACACAAAGCCTCTTCCCCATGCTTTTGGTTAAAATATGCAGGAGATGTTGCAGCAAACCGTGGCATCTCAGGCTAAAAGTGTGCCCTATGTCTCCTTTCAATGGGCTTGCAATCAGGTATGAACTGAAACACAGCCATGTGGGCGTAATAGAAACGCTCATCTCTCAACTTTGCAAACTGTATGCACTTATGTTTTAATACTAACAAAAATGAAGGAATGATTTTGGTTTGGTTGCTCAAGATTCTGAGTACTGTAAATACAGCCTTTGTATAATGCACAAAGTGCATGTACAGTACGGAAAATGCTGTTCCCTTGGAGCCTCTCAAGGAGCTTTGCATGTACATGATACCAATCTCAGTTCATTCATCATAAGCCAAGGAGAACAAACAAGATTTAAGCCCAGATTAAATAATGAATGGAATTAGACACTCAAACCTAAACACTGAGGAGTTCCCAGCCATAGCTGGGACCATAGGGCAGCTTCGAGTTTTGTAGAAAACTGTCCAAATCATGTAGATTAGGTCTGTGCTCTTTCCCGGGGAGGAACAGTTACTTCCATGTGTTTTTCAAGCCCATTGTTCTTACCCTGGTAACTCCATGTTGCGTTTGTAATGTGCCAGCCTTACCATGATTCAGCTGTGATGCAATTTTTCAGAACTGTATGGCTCTTGTGTTCCTGTTGGAATCTAGAGCTTTATTGTTCCATTTCAAGGAGTAAGTTACTGTTACAAACTTTTTGCGACATCTTGAAGTTAACTGTTGCATGGCTGAAAGACTTTGTCCTCCTTGGAAGGCCTTGTTCCTCGTCATTGATTCTTGTGACTGACATTTTTGTATGGGAACAGTTGAATGAAACATTAAAAAGATCAATGCAATTAACATGTATTTCTGACATTCAGTATACTTTTGTATGTGTGCATCCTACACAGTCCAGTCTTGTTAAAACCCAGTGCTTCTCAGATAAGGGCAAATTTTGTAGGACAATCCAAATTACTATACACAAAAGGTATACAAAAGGGGGTGAGTAGTGATTTGATCACAACTTTACTACTATAAAATGTGCGCTCCCCAAATTGTTTGTATATGTCATTTTGCTACTTGCTAATATTTTTCCTTTCATGTTCTACTTCCCTAGCTAAGTCCTAAAGCTCTTTGTTCTCATTTGTGCAGGATATTTTTTAAGCCTCTGGCAGATTTTCCTTCTATGTTTAATTTGCATATGGAGTGGCTTGTCTGCACAAAGAAGATTTGAAATAGCCTAGATGTCACACTCTTAGTTTATAGAAGTTAATTTACTCATTAACAGGTGGTCTCTGTTCAATTATAACCAAAGCTAATTAATTATAAAAATGAGGACAGATAATGTGACTCTTTCTAATAACCTAGCAAAGTCAGCATTTTTAAAACTGAAGAAATGTATGATAAATGTATTTGTAACTTCAGTCCGTGTTTCAAAGAAAGATAGTTGGCTCTCACCAAGGCCTAAGTAATGTTAATAAGGAATAAAACAAGACTCACTGTTTTTTGTTGGCTAAGAATTCAACTTTTTGGTACGCACACCATCTTTCTTATTTTTCAGAGCTTGAGTTTCTTACTGTCTTCTATACATTTATACTATTTTAGTGAAGATTGATTTTGGATTTAAAAAAAATAGTATATATATCAGAAATTTATTTAAAGCTGAAGTGACTTTACAGGTTTCTCCATATTTGACCATTTTCATGCAAAAACTTTTATCGTATATGAAAGAAGTGAATTTATCTTTTTCCATGGCCTTCCCTATTCATAATTTAAAGATGCGATTGGTTGCAGTCACTTTTGTCTGCAAAGAAAACACGTGATCATTATTAAGCTGCCACATGTTTAAATCCATTTTTCAAATGAAGCGAGCATTAAACAATGTTAAAGGATAATTAATATTTTTTGTTGTGAAATGTGTGAGTTCTTGAGAACCTTTTCTACATACAGTTTTCATTCTAATTCGATTTAAATGTCATTTTTAATCTGATCCATACTTTGACAAAGATGATGTGTAAGAGCTGTTTTTAGCAGTTGGATTGTTACTTTGTAAAGTATTAAGCACTAAACCAATTTTTGCAATAGCTAGTAAAACTTGCTTATGTTTTGAAAATCTTCCAGTTATAACTGTCGCACTTTTTATAGCAGAACTGTATTTAATTTCTTTCTTTTATGAAAGATTACTCCAAGTAACTGATAGCTCTGTAATCTGTGTGAGTTGGCTTCTCCATTATTTGAAACGGAGAGAAGCTATAATGCCTATTCAATAAAATTAACTTATTTCTAAAGTATCCGTTTCTTGCGTTCTTATTTGTGCTTTTTGTGCATTCTCCTCAGCATTATGCTGGGGAAACGCTGAAGCCTGGAAGAGAAGCGTGCAGGGGGCATGCTGCAAACCAGTGGGGTTTTAATTGGCTCATCACAAGCTTCCATTCTGTTGCCATAAAGTCACTCAGTTTCATCTCAAGATTAATTTGCATAAACTAGGTAATTGGCAAAAGCCAGGAATCAGGCACTGTCAGGCCTGTTCAGCTTTAGTTTTTGAGCTCCTAGGCTCTAAAGGCACAAGGCCTTCCCATGCAAGGAGTGCTGCAACACCTCGTGCTGTTGTAGTACACGCTGGGCTGTGATAGTTGTTACTCTCTTCAGAAAATTCAGGCCTAGAAATGACCATTCATTAATTAACCATTTCTTTAAGAACTTTTGTTTCTAACACAAATTTGCATAGCAAGTTTCTGCCTTTGGATCTCATTTCTCTCCTGAGTAGTTTGTTGCCCTTGAAGTGCTTGTACCCTGTGACGGGGTCATCCCTTAACCATCTCTGTGTCAAATTAAATAGACTGAGCTTTACAAGGGTGTTGTAAAGGTGTATCTCCGGTTCTGCAACCTTTCCCATGCCCGTGCTTTGACTCTCCTCCAGCTTTTTAGCATCTCCCTTGATCTGTAGGTACCTGAATTAGACTGAAAGCTTTTTTCTAAAATACATTCCAGATTGAACAAGAGTTAATTCAGACAGATCCTGCTGCAGGCTGTGGTAGGAGGTGAGTCAATCATCGCAGCCTCTCTTCTGAATTAGTCTCTCACTCTGTGTAAGAATTGATAGTTTTTAAGTTTCAGTACCAGCTTCCCTAACTGAAAATATTGTATATTTATTCTTAAAGATGTTTTTAGTCCTTTTGGGTATAAGATGTGCAAAGAACTCTCATTCAGCTGCTCTTTGACCTAGTCTTTTTCAGGTTTCTTACTTCCTGAGCTAAAGACCTCCATCTGGTGAGTAGCTAAGGGTGTGCATTTATTTTTCCTAAATGTCTGACTTAATCTTTATTGTATCAAACCCATGTGGTTTGTTTGTTTTTTGATTTTTACTGAGCAATCTGTACTAGCACCCTATCGTGTAATCTCTTGATAGTAATTCTTTTAAGTACTTTTCCCCTGTGATTGATAAAATTATTTGATAGTGTAGGGCTGGCCCTCCTTTGAGACATTGGATTGGTGGCAAAATGTTTGATCGGTTAAACACCTAATCTTTTCAAGTAAGCTAAAAAGTTTTGAAAGGGCCTATTTTCTCTAACACAATACAATGTGTTTTTTTTATTTCACCCTTCTTTCATTCTTGATTAAAATTCCATCTTAACCACTTCATTATTTTGCCTGTGTTTACAGTACACTATTACCTCCAGTAGTTGTTGTTTGACAACCTCTTTGAATTGGGGATAAATCAATGATAAAATTTCCAAAACGAAGATCAAAATCCTTGAATGCATCTACCTGTTCTGCAGTTCTCAAAGGTTCCATCTGTTTCCATCTACTAATGTGCCAGCCCACCGTTAGGATTTCGTTTATTCCTCACGCAAATGTACTGGACCTAATACAAGAGAAGCTAAGGATCAGCAGGGGTTATGGAGCTGCTCAGATCTATGCATTTGCTGAAGAGTCTTCTTGACTGATACAACCAGACTACCTGTGCTGAGTATTACAGAAGGAATGGCTTAGAAGAGCACTAATGCTGCTCAGAGATTATTGATCTTACCAAAAACAAATAGTAGAAATGTTCAAAGAAAAAGTTCTCGGAAGCTTAATAGCTTTACATCTATCTCCATCTTCTGACCAGCAGTCAGGGAAACACTGCTACCAGACAGGAGAGAAGGTTTAGGGCTGTCACAAGAAAAAAATCTATGTGCAACTCGGAGAACTGCAAACTCAGAGCGCTTCCCCATGTAGGAGAGCTTCCTCTGTGTCAGACAGCGTATTGCCTACAAAACAGTATTTTTTGTGATAGTTTTCTATTGACTTGACTTCTTAAACCAGCTCATTGCGGGGTAATGTGGATTCCAGCACTGGCACAAAGGAAGCATTTGCAGTTCAGAAGAAGGGGAGGAGAGTTGCAGGACTGCCTCCCATGTCAGCAAGCCACAGGATCATATGGTCCAGCCACATTATAAAACATATCCTTCTGATGGGGGAGAAGATGGAGTAATAGGCAGAGAAGGAAGGGTACAAGGGTAGAAAATTATCCTTCTATCTGCTAGCCCAAGCACAAGCTGAAAGTAAGTACCTAAACTTGCTTAAAAATAAAATGAAATGAAAAATTAAGCCCTCCAACAGTAGCGACTAAAAATCTTGGTCTGCATGTGGTATGTCTAAAGCACTTTATAAATCTGTTTCTTAAGCAAAATACATTGCCATTTGAACCAGAAATATTTTGAAATACAAACCCTTGGAGTATTTAGTAGAGCTATTTGTGGACATAGTTTTAAATGCTAGTTGGAGATTGTAATGCTAGGACATTTAAATGCTAGGACATTGTAATATTAAACTTCTCTGCCTGGCTGATTGATGCTGGGATTGTGTTACCTTTATTGCAGTGGTACACAAAATAATTCATCTGTCCTCTTTTTGTACCGATTTGGAGGCTACAATCATGCAATTTGTTCAGTATGATCAGATTTCTGCATCCTTCTAGAGCTGTATCAACTCCAACAGTGTTTCAGGAAAAACCAAGGCAGATTAGTTTGCAGAACTGGAATTTACACTCAAGAAACACTTCAGGACTTCCCTGGGGAAAGGACAGTAAAGCGATGTAAGGCATTATGTGTCGAAGTCTAGCATTGGTTGTCCTTCCTGATTAGCATCCTAACCAAAATCCAAACACTCGGATTCCCTCAGCTTATGCTAGTTGTATGTTTCCTTTTTACTCAGAAATACTCTGGAGGAATACTCAGTCAATACAGAAGTTTTGAAAAGAGCATTGTAATTTATGCTGCTTGTCTCTAATCTCTTCTGTAAGAAGGTTTAAACAGGAAAAATGATGTTAGTAAATAATGGCTTTTTCGGGGTCATATTGTAAAATGGCTGGGCTTTGGGTGAACCTCCTTCATGGGTGGTTTGCTTGCTGCATAACCACAGAGTCCCCCCAGACAACTGTTAGCAGTTACCATCCGCTGATCTCCTGCTGTGGGGATGCAGGAAGCACTGCTGGTATTACATACCACTTGCTGCACAGAAAACTAGTGATGGATGCTCATTCTAATGGCATAGAGTGAAAGTCTGATTTGTTAATGAAAGAAGAGGAACTAGCCCACATCTGCAGAGTGCTGATAAAAAGGAATTCTCCTCAGCCTGTCGGCATTGTCGCAAGTGATTCAATTTTTCTTCCGTGGAATTGTTTTCCTCACTGACTAACTAGCATTTATAGTTTTGTTTTGTTTTGTTTTCTGGTAACTTTAGATCCTATTAAAAAAAAAAAAAAGTACATTAATTTACTAGCAATGTTGTTTAAATGTACAAGTAGTATCTTTGCTACAGGAAAGCTTTTTTATTTCTCTTTTATTTTTCATTCATTTGCATTTTATACAGATGGCTCAGTCAAACTGCTTGAGTAACTGGAAAACATTTCTAAAAAGGAGCTTTTTTTTTTGAGTTCCCATGAGTCAGATTTCTAAACCTTGCGATTTGCGATTGATAAATTACAGGAAAGATTACTCATCAGGTAAGCTTTGCCCCTAGCACTAGAGGGCAGCTCTGTAGCCAGAACAGTTAAACAGCATATAATATACTGCTTGTCTGACTGGATTTTAATACTGCAAATGCTTCAGTAAATAACTAGCCTGAAAACAACGACAACAAAAAAGGATTTTTACAACATTAAATGCAAGTGCAAACTTGATTTTACTTGATATAGACTTACGTTTAAAAAAGCACAGCTTTCTTTGTAATATGTGGCTATACTTTGCAGCTGAACCCTTCTCCAATGAAGCAGTTACTGACTGTTCAACCTCACTGGAGGTGTTCTCACCTCTCACTGTTCTTATCCTTTATTATTTGCTCTTAATTCTTTCCTAATCATTTCTGAGTTGTTCTTCATTGCAAATAGTTCTGGTCTTCAGTTTTTACATCTGCTGTGTACTTCCACGGGCTTTTCCTCGTGTTCTACTTCCCATGGTCTCTTTGATCAAATCTGTGTATCACTGAGTTGTCACCACATTTGAAAGACTCCCTCTACTTATTATACTGTTGCAACATTTTTCTTCATTGCAACATTTCTAAGAAAAGGAAGTGATTCAGAATGCATTTTAAAGGAATAATTTGGGAACCTTTTCTCCAGTCTCCACCTTACTTAGATGCTAGGCACAGATAAAGCTGGTAATAGTGCTAAAGGAAGCAAAATGGAAGTAGTGCAGGCAACCTAACATAGCTAACACAGGTCTAGAGTAAGTACCAGTCATGTGGGGAAAATGTGTTTTTTCCTCCCTGTTGTAGGGGTTGAGTCTCCCTTGTCTTATTTCAGTGTAAAGATGATTGGTGACAATGGAACTGCACCGCTGAAAGCACCTGCACCACAACTGCCAGGTGGGAAGTATGAGCCGCAGCTCAGGGGCGTACCATAAATGGGGAGTACGTTGCAGTTTGCCCTTCGAGGTCAATAATCTAAAAACAAGATAAAAGCCAGAGATGGAGAAGTCAGAGGGACAGAAGGATCCCAAAACAAAAGCAGAAACTATGGCTGTTGTGCCAGGTGTGTATCTCTGGGAGAGACAATGAAGGCTTCGGGGAGAATTGACCGACCTTACAGGGCTATGCCTGGAACTAACAGTAATGTGTAACAAGACTTGCCAAAGGGCTGATCTAAGCTCAGAAGGTGCTGTGAATCTAAGACAAGAAATGAACAAAAATAAGTTACTACCTCAAGCTATTGTTATTACCTCGAGTGTAGCATTTGCCCAAATGTCTACCTATATGCAGTGTAAGACCTGAGAGAAACCTGACTGGTAAAGCAAAGGCCGTGATGGCTATCTGAGCTCCTGGGCTTGGAGAGATCCCTACATGATTCCTGGCCTCCCTCCCCCTACCCCATTTTACACTTGTAAGATGAAAAAACACTGCCTGTCTGTGTGGGAAAATGTTAAGTCACTCTGTTCATTCAGGGAGATCACAGAACCACAGAAAAAACGTGTCTCAGTGCTGTGCAGAATAATAGCAAATTCAATTTCTTCATTCTACAGCAAATCATCCTCGGAATTATGCAAAGGTTGGAAACTGTTGGAGTGACTGGAATGAAAGCAAAGGAGACCTAACAAGCTGTACCTCTTATGCAAGGTTCAACAGCATGTAAGTTATGGCATGTCCAAGTTCTTTTGAAATGCAGAATCTCACACATTAGACTTCACCTGCCAATTATAACCAAAACCCTGATAAATTAATTGAAATAAGAATGAAGGAGATGACCAAATGGCAGTGGCTAGTGTAGGACCCAGTTACTAATAGGTGTAAATTAGTAAGTGAATATATTTACTGCAGGTAGACCAGAGAGAACTGCCTGCATATGGCCCTGCCAATGCAGGATGTGTAGGAACAGCAAGTAAGCTCTTTGGTATGGTTAAGGAGAGAACAAGCACCCAGCCTGGCCCCATGAAACCTTCTGCTAAACCTCATAGGTGATGCTGTCCCTTTCCTTACTTCCACAAGTCAGTGTCCACACTGTTTGAAATTACATTAGCTTGAACCGTGCTCCTCCTGAGGCAGATGCTGCCGTCAGCTCAGTGCCTGTCACCTGCTCTGTCCTTGCTGGCTGTTTGGTTGTGAGCTGCCCCGATGGCCACCAGGCGCTCTGGCCCCAGATTGAATGCTGATGGCTCAGGAAGCTCGATCTTCATGATCGTAACTTATATGCACTTTCTGTTGCTTGTACATACCACCAGCACACTAGTTTTGGCATATGGATAAACATAATACAGAAGAGTCCAGTTAGATTTGAAGTCCAGTTTCTCGTCCAGGCCATCAGGATACGTTGTGTCTCTGCTCTAGAACGGAACCTGAAGGCAAGTACACAACACTGGAGTTAAGAAATAACAGGGATGTAACTGCAGGGGAAAATTCCTGTGTCTCTCTCTGCAGTGCTGATAGGTAACATTCTCCAATTAACATCAGTTATGTGAACAGAAGGAGAATCATGAATTTAATGTGGTATCGGTTGGTTGCAAAACCTGTTATTGACTTCATGTCTTCTGCATAGTATTCCAGGAAAACAGAAAACTGGCATGTGCTATTTTAAATGTTGGCAGGAGGTTTGTTTAAAAAATAATGCTTTCCTTCTTTAAAGAAAGCTTTTAACTTGGGAAATTATGAAGAAAAGGAAAGCTGTTTCCAGACAACGCTCCATGCGTGTGTGTGTGGGGTAGCCATGGGTGTCAGCGGCAGTGACTCACTAAGTAATCACCACCTGAGAGCTGGATGAACTCCTTGAGCTTATTTCCTGTGTGGCAATGACAGCTATTGCTCTCAGATTGCCTTTTCGGTATTTGCTGTATATGGGGATTAGATTTGGACAGCTAGGCAGTGACTATGTATCTTACTGCTGATTAAACCTGTACCACAGCCAGTCCGCTTTGCTTTTAGCTGCTGCTGTTTGTACAGTGACCTGTTTTTTTGAGGAAATTATCAGAGAAGCCAGAAGCTCATTAGCTCTATCATAAATATCTTATGAATCTGGGCTTCTGAGATTTCTAGACAATACTGCTCTAACATTTCATTATCAAAAGTAATTGGACACATACAAAATATAAATGCTTCAGCTTAACTTTTACTGTATAGTGCTTCATATAATTTAAATGTGGCTAGCAGTGAGTAGTTCAAACACTCGTTACAGTCTCATTCACATCTGCAAACCATTTTGAAATTAGAAACAGTATTCATTACAAAAGACACTCTGTAGTACATCATTATTCTCCCAATTGGTTTGTAACTCCTCAGAGCTGACCTCTATCTCCCTGACTTAGAAATAAACAGATCCTCGGCCAGTGGGTTTGCAAAGAGGTTCTGTCTAATTAGAGGCACAGGGGGCAAGTGTTTATCAGGCAGGACAGGTATGATTAGGAAACAGTATTAATTCCCAGGGATTTTTCCTAGCTCCAACCCTTCCCAGCCCTCAGTCATGCTTAGAGAAAATGGCAGTTCTAAGCTGAAAAGCGAAATTTGTGTGTGATGCTTCCCGAAGTGAAGAGCCAACTCTTTTCAGAGGCACCTAAAAGGGAGGTACTGTTTTAGGTATTGTTTGACTGCTGCCCCCTGCCATGTTCTGCTGCTGTTAGATATTTCACACAAATGTTCCCTGTGGAGTCAGGAATTTACAAGCTGGGCTCGGTCTAAAATGAGGTGACCCCTACAGTACAAAAAATTGTGTCTAACGGTGAATGTGGGTTTGGTTGGGTAGTAAGGAGCCGGTGTTTCTCCTTGGAGGAGGGTGACGATGCCACTTGGGTCTGTACTGACTGCAAGGTGCCTTGCAGATGCTGAGCAGGCAGGCAAGGAGGCCCTGCTCTCAAGCAGTTGCTGTTTGGAAAGAGATGAGAATTGAAGATGGAGATAAAGAAGAGTGAGGGAAAACTCAGATTTTTTCTTCTGCAGGCAATGGTGACATTAATACCGGTTCAAGTCTGTGTTGTAAGGCTGAGGGACATGAATCTAAACCACTGTTATCAGTAAAATAATAGCTGAATTTTAAAAGCATTGCACATGTTGTTCCATTGTGTTTCAGGCAGGTTATTTTAAGGACCTGCTTTTTCATGTCAGAAAATATTTCCATGTTTCATAGAATAATACAGCCATGCTGGGATGGGTGTTACTTGTGGCTCACGGGGTTTTCTAGCAGATGTCAAGTTGCTTAACACCCTCGCCTTACTGACTTCATGCAGAGAGCTGGGCAGAGCCCGTGCCAGTTGTTCTCAAGGTCACAGCCAGCCCCTCCCCAAGTGGGATCACAACATGCTGAGATGCCAGCAGTCTCTGCACAGCTGACAGCAATACAAAAACATGGCCAGGGTACAGCTGTGTTTTAAAGCTGGGCATTCACTCCTCTTTAATAGCAGTTAAGTGGTGAAATGCTGTCTTCCAGAAATGCTTCCTGTCTCTTAGCAAACACCATGTAACATACATTTTTTACAGTGATTTGTAGCATATTTTTACTCATGAAATATAACCCTTCCTTTCCTTTTTACTCCTCCTTAATCACAGTGGACAATTTTGTGGAGAATACAATTTTTTCCATTCTTGGACTTGAAGCTTGATATTTTCCTTCCTTATTTCCTTCTGCATTAATTATCGCTCCTAAAAATAGAGAGCTGGAGTCCAAAAATATCCAGTGGAGCCTTAATGGAAGGTTCCTTGCAGGGAAGCCAGCAGCCAGCCCCGATTTATTCACCCGATCCTGTTGTTTGGGCGGTCCCACCCTCGCAGGGTTCCTTGGGCTCGCCTCTGTTTCCTCACCCGGGTGATTCAGTCCAACTGCGTGCGAGGGCACATTAAGGGGAAACCGTCCCTTACCCGGTCTTCAGGGAAGGTGCAGAAGCCAGGCCGTGCTGTGGCTGCTCGGAGCCCTCTGCCCAAGGGTGGCTGCCCTCCCGGGGGCTGTGGGCAGAGGCTGTCCTGCAGGGGTCTGCCTGTCCCTGCAGCCGGCCCTCACAGGGTGTCCAGTGCCGGGCCTGCTGCAGAGGTGGAGAGGAGGGAGTGCCAATCCCAAACTAAATTTTCTTCTGCCGCCTTCTTGACGAACCATCTTATTCTTTCCAGTGGACTGAAAACTGCAGTTTGAACGGCAGCCCCATAGTGGGAAAGTTTGGAGTTGTTTTTGACTAATTCCAGAGTCAACCAAAAGGCCACGTTTTAAACTAAACCTCTGTGACACTGTGGGGCCTTATTGTCTTGTAGTATCACAGGGCATGAGATAGTTCTCAGCACAGGTTAAAGAGACAGAGAAAATTCCCTTCGCTCGATCAGTGCTGATTCTGCCTTTTGGTATAGGAAGTCTTGGCACAGCCTGGGCTGGGGGCCAGCCACTTGAGGGGGTGCCCATTTCCTTACTCCCCTCCAGGGAGATCACGGTTGTGATGCTGACTTTTAGAAGTGTAGTAGGAGAGTTAGGCTGCAGTCTGTGAGCTTCCCAATGTGGCATTTTGAGACTCCCAAACTGCCATTGTTTTTGCAGAGGGTGGGGCACGAAGCTTAAGAGAAAAATTGCGGGGTCTTTGAAGTGAAAAGCATTTAAGTTAAAAAGCTAGCGAATTCCTGCTGCAGTTCACTCTCTGTGGAAATGCCATTTAACTGAAGAGACTGGATACAATATTTAAAAGTACCAGACTGGAGGATTGCAATTGCAGCTTTCATGTTTTCAGCTGTTCGTGCAATGGCAGAGAAGGTGACCTTGATTCAAAACACGTGCACCAAGCAGCGCCATCAGCCTGCTCCTTGTTTCTCTTCCGCTTGGAGGCTTTGGGTGTGCTCAGATGGCTGGTGTTAAACGCATGTGTGGTGAACGGGGAGGGAGGAATTTCTCTCTTCCCGTTGCTATTGTTTTGTTATGTTTTGTGCCTGTTCCGTTCGTCTCCAGGATCAGAGAAATTGCTCAGTAAGTTATCTCAGCAATAATGGGAGAGCATGGGAAAATACAAACATCGGGCTCTTAAAGATACACCGTCCTAGTTACTATGTGCTCGCATATCTCAGTGTCCAGTCTGTTGGAAATGCCACTGCAGGAGCTATCGTGCTCCTTCCCCCAGACCTCCTTTTGGATTTTGCACCTTAGCCCTTTTTCTCTATGTAAAAGGATACAAAATTGCCCTACCCTATACCCCTTTCTCCTTTTTCTACACCAATCTTCCTCCTTTTAACCTCACTTTCCCCATTTATTGCATTATTGACCTGTTTCCCACATTTTTTCATCTCATTCCTCCTATTACACTGTCACACACCTGAAGCTCTCTGCCTGGCCAGCACATCTCTCTCTTGGCCTTCAGCTGGCCCTTCTTTCTCATTGGTGTCCTCTTGTCCACCCTCTGGGCATCCTGCACCTTCCCCTTGGGCTGTGTCCTGTGATCTGTACAGGGTAGGCCTTGGGAAGGATCCTTGGGTTAGCTCAGAACCAGCCAGCTTGGGCAGCGTAACCACAACTGCATTAAAATGATGCTCTGCCCAATGAGCTGAGGGCTATTTGTCAGTCCAAGCAGTGTCACATTAATATAGCTGAATCACCTCCAGAGTTAGCTTGGACATCTTGACATGTTAGACACAACCTGAACCTAACTCAGCTCACGACAAGCAGGGAAGGTAAATCTTTGTCTGTATTTGCAAAGCCCTGCTTAAGTTGGTGACAGCAAGCTTTAAAAGACAAATCCTAGAATGGAAGCACTTCAGGATGCCTGTGTAACTCTTCAGTGGTCTATTCCTCCTGCAGTCTGAGGAACATGGAAAATAGGGGTCCGGTTCAGTTTTCATTTCCAACTGACTTCTGGGGGCTTCTTGCCAACACAGGTGAGTCAGGAGGGCAGGCTCCAAGCCTTTACTACTCATAGAAAGTACAATATTGGCCTTCTGATGTATTTCTGTGCCCACTACTACTGACTTGCTATGGTATTTGTGATGGGGTTGACAGGGTGGTAAAGGTGTGACGTGTGAGCTTGGGGACAGTATGACTTGAATGTCATGTCTACAGACAGCATTGTGGTTGCACAAACAGCCCCACAGAAAGGGTGGTGCCTGGATTTAGCCCCTGCGAGGGAAGTGGTAGCAAGCACTGTGGTCTGAGGCAGAGGATGTGCTGCAAGCGTGGCTCTGTTTGCACGAGCCTCCAGAGCGCACCTCCCAGCACCAGCTTAGCAGGCTCAGACGTGCTGTGGTGTGCTCCGGCAGCGCGGTTAGGCACTGACGCAGAGAACAACCGTCAGCTCGGCAGAGGCCTGCCAGCAACAGCACCTCAGAGCCTCTCGTAGCCCAGCCCCTGATGCCAACCCCTCTTTGCCTGTTGAACATTCGTTCCTGCCAGCGGGAGTCAAAGATTAAAACTAATTCCTGCCGGTGCCAGTCAGGTTGGGCAAGTTGGTCCTTTATTTACAATTATGATGTGGCACCAATTATGCTGTAGAGCTGCTTGCTCTCGGTGACGCAGAGTTATTACTAAGATGTAAGTGTTTAGGTTTTGTTCACAGTGTTCATAGACGTTTGAGGCCTGTTCCTGCATAAAACCTCATTCAGGTTTTCTCAGATCTCTCTTCTTCATTCTTTTTTTCTCCACATTTGTTTAATGTGCTCTTGTTCTCTGCACTGCCCAGAGCACAAAGCTGACTGCCAAAGCCAGTGTTCATTCACGCTTCCCTTTCCCTATCTTGCTGCCCAGATGTCTGGGCATCCAGACTCCTCACCCTAGTCTTGTGTATGGATTGAGAAGACTATTAAAAAATCTCTTGTTAAACTCTTAGCCATGCCAGCAATGCACTGTAGCTAGCTAGACGTGTGCTTGCCCGCTTGAACTACTCTTTGATGTAGGACCCTTTTCTACTGCTCACAGAAAAGATGATGTGGTCCTCAGTATTTGGAGATGCTGCCCAGCCTGGTCACCCTGGAGTTCTTTAGGAAGCCCCACGTGTATTCTGGTGCCATGTGAGCCTTTTTGGTCAGCTGCTAGGAACACTTGGCTTGTCTCGTTTTCCTCATCTTTTTTTTTTTTTCTTTTTTTCGACCTGTATTCTCTTTCTTCTCTATCTTTCTGTTGATAGTATATTTATATTTCTGTCACTTTAATCTCTTGCAGTCAAACAGCAAGGCATATCATGGCTGTGTTTCCTTGAAAAGCTGGGGCAAAGAACCTTGAGGTGAACTGCTTTGAAGACGGCAATCATACACAGGTAAATGTGAATACAAAAATCCCATCCTAATTCAAACAGCATTATCTCTTTTCTTCTGAACTGATGGACTGCTGCCAAGCCTATGAACATCTGGTGATGAGCGCTGAGTCACAGGCAAGACAGAAACCCATATATTTAGCAACCCGAGAGGAGCAGTTTCTTTTGTGGATGAGAATGTGTTACATGTTTCAGTGTGGGTGTCTGTGTGGGGATGTACATAACATTACGGAACCAGGGCAACAACTCCATGCTCAGACTGAAAAGGCATATCCTTTCAGAAGGATTTGTTTCTCTTTTCTTTCTTCCAGAAAGTTCAGAAAACGATCTTTTTCTGCTCCTCTGTTACCAAACATGAGGTGGAGTCTTCATGTAGGAAGGCTTCAGAAGTGCTATTTTTCAGAATCTATTTTCAAAAATACACGACTCTTTAAAGGCACTGTTTAACCTGTATTTTCAAAAATGTTCAGACCCATTCTTTAATAGAGAAGAGGAGCAGGAGACTATTATCAACTTTTTCCAGCAGCAGTGAAAAAATGCACCTCACCACCTTTCCATCTAGTGCAAACAGTGAATTCAGATGGAGCAAGTGGCCAAAAACTGGGTAGGGGTAGTAGTCAGAAATGTCCCTATCCATAGGAATCAAGTAGCAGAAAGCAATTAGTCTTCTAAATCAGCTGCGTAGCCTACCTGTTAAGGGGTAAAAATGGAACTAAGAAATGTGAATGCTGTGAGAGGACAGCCAAGGATGCAAACTCATGGGGAGGACTGCCAGGAGCAGGGTGAGGTTAATTACTTCAGTCGATCTGAAACTGAAGAAATTCAACAGTCAGACTGATGGACAATGAAGTACGCTCACTTTGGTATTAGTTTACCAGAATTTTTGCCTAAGGACTCTCATAACCTGAAATTTCCCATTTATACCAAAGACATTGAGAATAAGCAGATAGAAGCCACGTCATGCCAATGTTTGTAGAGAAGAATGAAACAAGCCTGTGGTTTTCTGCTGGACACAGGCATTTTATCTTTTGTTCCAGTGAGGTTCACTAATAAAGTCAAAGCTATACACTGCCTGCCCAAAGAGTATGGTGTTCCCAGATAAAGATCCCATAAATACTGCATTAATGTATTTAAGCATTTATGTGATTTAGCTATTTCCTTTAAATAAATTTCCTTTGTGTAAATTATAGAACAACAGTTGCTTGTAGATACATAGAGATGTACAAGCTAACTGGCGCGTGGTCAGAGATAATGAATAGCAGTGACAGTTCAACACAGCAATAAACACATGGGGAAGGCTGCTGTTAAAGATAACGCCTCTCCAAGTTACTTGCTCTGAACAGTTTCCATCACCCCCACACAAGAAAATGTATTGATTTTACAGTAATTTCCACAGTTGTCCCTGGCTTGGCGAGGATATTTTAGCTTTCATCTTTCACTAGTAGTCTACTCTTTCAAATTATTTTTGCAATCAGATATAATGTTCCATAGACAATTAATCACTATAGCACACAAAATTGTTTTCCTGTGGATGTGGTGTTAATTCCAAAGGAGGACAAAGACATATATCTGCAATAGCCTCACATCTTTGAGGAAGTCACTCAATCACTTGTGCTTCGATTTCATCATCTCTAAAATGAGGTAAGAAAACATTTCAGGGCACTGTGAGATTAAACTACAACTGGTTTGATAGGACATTGCCATTTGTGGAGACGGTATCAGAAATTCGCAAAGAACTAGGCTTTGAAAGAAAGGATGGTTGACTCTGAGCTTCAATTTGTGTATATTAATCCTTTAACTATCTTGTATAGAAAAACGAAGTATATGTCAGCCTTGAGAAAGGAATTTCACTATGCAGCTCTAAAATATGTATTGAAGGAGAATACAAAACAAACATCACAAACTTTTTCTCAATGGTTTTTAAAAAAATCCCATTTTAAACAGTAGCGCTGATTGAAATTTAAACAAAGACATCAAACAACATATCAAACCTCAAACTAACAGCAGAAATACTACCTAGTTGATGCTTTTTAACTGATATAGAAAATGAAATTATAGATAAGGCAACACTTCATATTATAAGTTTTATTTTGGAGAATGTAAACGTCACTAACCATGCATACATGTTAAGACGATGCTTTACAGCTGTTAATTTTCTTCCTTTTTCCTTTTTTTCCTTTTTACTGTTGTATAGGCATTATCACAATATATAACCTATGCAGTACAAAATACATAAAAAGTTACAGCAGAGCAAGAATAGATGAGCATATAACTGTACAACTATAATACTTCAATGTAGTGATTTATAGAGTTGAAAAGCGACCATGAAAGCATTCGTGTGCTGTTGATAAAACTGTCCAAGAGAAGATGACACCAGTAACATTACAGTTCACCAAAGCTGAAAGTATGTACGTAAACGTGCACATTTGCACAAATATTGTCACTCACAGAGGCATACACATGTGAATAAGCACATGTGTGCGCGCACACACACACACACGTCCCCCAGAATGCATATATACACAAGTAACTACAACTGTAACCAGAGATGAAACTAAACCACAAATCTCAAAAAACAGATTCAAACTTTCTAAAGGCAATGGTGTTTGGATCCAGGATTGTGGTTCAGACCCATCTCTAGCTATAATGAAACGGATACCTAGTTTTGCTCTGTAGACATCCCTTTGTTATTCTGTGTGTAGTATATGCACACTGCTGTATATTTATGTATACACACACACATACTATACAATATACACATATACACATTTTTATATATATGTGCATATGCTTATATAAATCCATATATGTATAAAACCTATAACAGTGCATGGGTTTTTGCATTCTGTATTCTGGTTTATGGGGTAAACAAGAATAACAGTTATTTTCTACTGCCTAAGGCTACAGCTTTATCCCCCAAAACGTTAAAAATACAGACGTTCATCATACCATTCACTGATATAGACTGTGTGTTAGCACCCAATGGACAAAAAGATGGTGTGAAGGAGTAAAAGAGCACCTGAAAGTCAGTCTGTAGGCATCACCTGGTGAAATTAGTAAATCAAATGGCAAGGGATAGGCAAGCTTTAATATGTAGAGTTCATTTTCCTTAATCTTTCCTCAGAAATCATGTTCCTCAAAACAATAATGCATTTCACACTAAAATTCCTAGAACTCATGGCAAAGAACTGCAAACAACCAGTTTGAATGTGAATAGCTAGAAACAGGTAAGCTCAGCAGACAGTCTTTTCCTGTCTGGATGCAAGAAACAAGAAAAGCGCTGAACTTCTGGACAGAAGGTAATGAGGTTTTAAAGACGTACAGAGGGCTCACAGAGCTCAAAGTTATTGCAAATATCAATACAGTACAGAGGGTAGGATACGCACAGGAATTAGGTGTTACCATCAAACAGACTTCTGATGTTTTGTTATAAATATATACCTTTGCAGTTATGTAATTTAATGTAAACAAATACCATGCATATATTACAAAAGCAAGGAACAAGTAATCTGCAGATACAAACAATTCTCACAATAAAATCTAGCTGCCTAGATTTCAGGACTGCTTTCTAAGAAGGAGGAATTCATGTGGCCATTAATGCACTTCAGGCCTTTGTGCAGGATGAGGTTAATGGAAGGGGTGAATGAGTTTATATCAGTAAAAAATTGATTAGCACTCTGGAGGACACTAATACCTTTCATTTCTGCCTGTGTTCACGTACTACAATTAACAACTTGACCCAATGCAAAGATCTGAGTTGACAGTTTGGAGAGAGTGTGAGCATCTATAGTTTCAATTGAATGATAGTAGCGAGGCGATGACTTTAATTTGCACCCTTTTTCTATAGTAAGGTAGTTCAGCTCGACTCTGAGAGGAAGCTAGAATCATGGCTTGAAAAAAGCAAACTTTCAGAGCTTTCTTAATATTAATAAACCTGCTACTGTGCTCTGAAATCAAAAGGAAAAAAAAATAAAGCAAGTCTATAGTTTGTGGGGACCCACCTCAACAGATTACATGGGGAAATTAGGAGGCCTATGAAAAGATTTGCACCTTGCAAGAGCAATTATTTCCTGCAGATGTCATGTCTGCTGCTACACCAGAAGATTGGATTAGGTCACACAGCTGGGCGAACCAACAAAAGGGTAGAAATCTAATGTTAGTTTGGGTAAGTAACCAGATTTCAAAATATAATCTGAGCTGTTCAGACTTCTCATATCTGCAAAACTTAGGAGAAGCAATCATGTGAATAGTCTTATGACCTTACTGCTGTTTCTGCTTCCCAGAAGATGCTAGAAACCCCCAAACTCTAGTTTACCGTATCAGAATGCTGAGAGAAGTTTTCTTCACATTCAGTCGTGAAAACTATTAGTGGTTTAGACTTCATCTTTGTATCATAGAGCAATCATTTATTTAACATTTAATGGAGATATCTGAAGCTCTAGGTAGGATTTTAAAACTTGATAATTTGACTGTCAGCCTAACAGACTCTGAGGTGCCTACAGCTATGTCAAAAAAAAATAAAAAAGGCAAATTTCAGAGAATTTCCTGAAAGCATAGCTATGTTGGCTTATATATAGTCTCCCAGCCTTCTTATTAGATGAACTGGCTGAACTGGAAATTCAGCTTTGACCCAATCGTTTTTGCCCCACAAACCCTTGGAGAATCATTAGTAATCTCTATGAGGAAAATGCATAAAATGCTTTAGTTTACTGCTTCAGTTAAAGATTAACTAGTTCTTGTCTCGGAATAGCTTATTGCATAATCTTTATGTCCCCATAATCCTAGTACTAATAAAACATGGTGGGAATATTCTTTCTCTAGGCTTTAAAAAAAAAAAAAAAGTAATGTATCTACTGATTCGTGGTGAATATTATGCTCTAAATGGATGGAGTGGAGTGGTTCTTCCCTTGCTACAGATTAAATGATGGTCTTGCTGGAGAAGGTGATTTTACAACAAACTGAGGACAAAACACAAAACCTATGATTGCTGCTGATATTAGTGTCCCCTCCACTCCCTTATCCCTCTATTAAGGTGTAATGATAATGACAAATGTGCTTATAACTTGAAGTATGTGCACAAGGTACAGCTGACCTGTAAAATTCCTTTAGCTGGGTATCTTAATTGCCTCTTTCCTAACTACAGCACAAGAACACTTTTATCAGTCACAGAAATGATTGGAATGTGAATTCCTCTTACCTGAATAGCATAAAGTTGTCACCATTTTTTATCTCAGTAGATGAGATTTTAAAAAAGAAAATAAACCTATGGAAGTAAACATATCTGGCTTTCCCCTACTATACAGTGGTTAGGCAACTTGCTACACAAATTCAGCAATGCTTGTCTTCTTGCAGCAAAAAACAAAACTGCAATGTTACTTCATTTTTTGTAAATGTGGCAGTAGAATTGTGCCTAGCACAACTCCCAATTCAGAAGGGGAAAATGTGATTTTCTAGAGGTGGAATCTGAAGCAAATGAACATGAGAAAATACTGAAATATCTGCACTTTAACCGTCTGCAAGTATTGATGCATACAACTATATAATTAGGAATAATGTAAATATTATGGAAGTACCCATGAAACAACTCAGGAATCTGTATTAGCCTCTCACAGTTAATATACAGTACAAAAAAACCTGCAAAATTGTATCAATGCAAAGCAGCAATTATGATACAAGTTCATTTGGAATGCGGATGCATTAATTTGATATCAAATGGCACGTTTGGCATATAGAGTTTTCTTTCACCATGCTACACTTAACTGAATTTAGACTTTACAGTAAAAACAAGAAACTCCCCCAAATTCCAGAATCAAACGGACCTGAATTTATAACATGCACCATCAGAGCCAGCCATAACAAGGAAAGCATATGTGCTGCTACTGAAGTCTCTAGTACATCACAATGCTCTGGTCTTTTGCTGTTTTTTACCATATAAAACATAAAGATCTACTTTCTAGTGCTTTATCTTATGCCCAATATTTGAAAATTACTGAAAAACAGCCAAGATTCCCTTTCTGTCTTTAGGCAGTTATTCAGAAATGAGAGATCCTTTCTTTATGCTGGTATGTGTCTTTTTGAGAAACTTGAAGGACTGCTGAGCTAAAATGCCATTTTTTTGTAACGCTTAAAAATGCATATTTATTTTTCTAGTCAGAAGATACCTTGTGATTTTCACTTCCTTTTATCAGACCATGTCTTTGATGCAACAGGATACAGAGACTGTCTTAAGCAATTTGTCTTGCTAACATACAGCTGTACAGTAGGTAAGTACCTCAATAAAAATTTTGATGGGCATTGGTTCAGTTATGCTATTTCCATAGTTCATTAAAAAAAAAAAAGGAAAGGATAAAGAAAATTGTTCAAGTCAATGTGGTTTGGTTTGAGTATTCTGTTGGTCCCATACTGAGCAGGCAGTGCAGAGAGCTTAATGACTTGGAGAGAGAGAGAAGACAGAACGCCTCTGAGATTCCATGCCACTTTGCAATACAATGTTACCCAGTGTAAATGTGTTTCCTCATGATTTAGGTTATTTACTTAAGGCATCGTGTTAAGAATTTTTTCTCAGAATTTTATCTGCTATAAAACAAAAAGTAGTAGTTTATCAACTTCACAAAGGTTTTTGGAATAGTTGGTTTTGGAGCATCTTCAGCATGAAGCAAAAAGGTGACTTGCTACCAAAAGCAGAGGGCAGTTTGAAGAAAGAAAACTCCTGTTTGGGTGCTCCCAAATGTAGATGTATAACCAGGAAAACAAACAATGGAAGAGTCTGGTACTATATTCCAGTACTGGTTTGGTTTTTGTATTGTTTTTTATTTTTTCCCCAGTGTGTGAAAGAACCTAACAAAAAGCTTCTGAGTGCAAATATATTTACATAATAAGGCTGCGGTTAGGGTGTGTCTTCACTGTAGTTATTGTGTAACATAAATATCCATCCCTGAGAAAGGAGAAGGGGGACACAAACCAACACAGTTGATTTCTAAGTGTATGTACACTCATGTTGTGCAATCTGGTCTTACAAAACTACTTTGACACCTGAGGTGAATTTTTTTTCTTTTTTAGATTTTCTCATTTTCTTATAAAGAATAATCATGAGGATATGTTATGGTTGTAAAATATATGGGATATTGAGACAGCAGGAGTCACTAAGTAGAACATGTAAATCCATCTGTCCATGAGGTTAGAATGGCCACTCGTGTGGTTGGGTAAAGAAAATCTGACTGAAAATTGCAGTGGGAGGCAGCTATTTACTGATTTAAAAAAAAAAAAAAGAGGTGAGGGGGCAGGGACAAATTGAGGAGGGGAAGTGACAGAGTTTTTAAAACATGTGCAACACAAACAAAACTCCACATTAAGTATTAGAAGCAAAGTGCTGACATCCAGTGCAGGTAGGTCTATGGGGAACTGGCAGGGCTAATTGTAGGACTTGAGGCATCTGAGCGGCTGTAGTCACTGACAGACCCTGTTCTTGAATTGCTTCCACTTCGCCTCTTGAGCATGCTTGGGTGGAAATTGGCATGGCGACGGGCATGCTTTGTCAGATGGTCACTGCGCATGAAGCGTTTCTCACAGAGAGGGCAACTGAACTTCTTTTCTCCAGTGTGAGTGCGGTAATGGCGGGCCAGCTCGTCAGAGCGAGCAAACTTCTTGTTGCATTCTTGCCAGCTGCATTCAAAAGGCCGCTCACCTGTAGGGATTGAACATGGCATAATTAGAAGAGACAGACAGCAATGTTATCCATGTTTTTCATACACAGAAGTTAGAACAAAAAGGTTGGGTGTGAGGCAGATGCTACTTAGCCCTAAATGGATGGAGGTGGTGGCATTCTCCACCACAAAGGGAGGCCACTGTGGTGTTCCAACATTTTAAAAAGTGCTGGAGATCAAATGATTGATACCTTGTTTAATAACTGGATCTTCAGAGATTCTGATCCTTTCAGGGACATCACATTCCGTATCTCTGGTAGTCTGCTGGATTTTACTTCTGGACTTTGACTGTATCTGTACTGAGCTCTCTAGGATATTCGCTTCTGAGCTGTCCCTATGCCTGTCTGACTCACTGTAAAAATTCAGAAGGTGTGATGAAGCCTCTCTACAGCTACTTAAAAACAATTACAGTGAAAATACAGGACAGCAATTTTGAGGCACTGAATGTGAGGCTCTCACCTTGTATCCTCCTGTGTTTTCTGTATTTGCTGCAAGGTATAATAGTTTTTCTTGTTCACTGCCTTAGGTCTCATTTAGGTGGGAGGCAGGTAGCACATTATTTCTACTAGGTAAATGTGCCACTTTGAAGGGAGCAACCTGCTGTCAATAGCTATCCTAAAAACCATGACCCGTGATGCTTAGAGTAGGACCAGTGACCCAGTGAGCTCAAATAAATATCAGTCGGGTGACCTGATGCACTTCTTAGCAGATCTCAGGCCCTGGAAACATCTCTCACAGGACTGGGTGCCCATGCACAGCAGTGCTGGAGGTCTGCAGCTGGGCACTGTAGTAGCTGTGCAGCCTGAGAAGGAGAAAAAGGCAGCTAAGATGAACAGGACTGCTTGCAGTTTGCTTCCCTTGAACTAAAGTTTAAAAACCTAGGTCCCCACAAACTTTATGGAGAATAAAAACTCCACCAACTGGTTTAATGGACATAGTTTTGTTGCTTAAAAAAACATGTAAATCCATTTAGTGTCCTCCTGAGCTTTCTCCTGCAAACTGTCAGGGACTCCTCTCTTGTTCTGCTGATGGAAATGTGGAACATGGGAAGCAAATATATTTTGGCTGTTTGTCATGTATCTAGTCATCCGCTGGATATGCTCCTGCCTATGGTGGGACGTGTTAGTCTGTTGTGCCACCAGATACATCAGTCTTCTCCCTGTGTTTTGGTCATAAAACAGATACACTTCTATGACAGTGGGAGGACTTTGGGATCCGTGGCAAGAAGGGCAATGAGACATGGTCTGACTGCTGGATCTGGCCTGCAGGTTTGAAGTTTCTCATCCCTGAGCAATGGCATCTTTTTTGGTAAGGCAATGGTCTTTGGACGTTTTTGTTGCCTAAGTTAATTTTCTCTGTTTTCATTGCAAATGAAATCAGCAAACATCCTTCACTAGAAGGACTGCCCTATGCGATGTCTGCTTTCAGACAAGGAAGGCAAGGGTTAAGATGCAGTGTTTTGCTTCTGCTGGTCACAATATCATGAAACACAAAAAAGTCCCTTTCTGCTGATCAGTTGGCATGTTATCAGTGTTCTTAAAAACGTCTAGCATTTAGTAGCCAGAAATAGGCCTAACAGTTCAGTTCCTAATGAGGGAAGAGGTTCTGGAGCAGGATTATGTAATAACTGTGTTATCCAGCACTAACAGGGAGTTGATAAAGATATTGCACAATCCATCTCCCCCTCTCCTCACTGCTCATCAGATCTGGCTGGGAACATTCAGGTTCATACTCATCTGTCTGATTTGATATTTGTGACGGTGGTGGTGATGATTTGGGTTCCGAGCCAAAGACAATGAGGCACTGTGCCTTTCTTACACTAGTTTTCTACTCTTTTCTGTTCTCCTCCTTCCTAGGAAATATTTTACCCCCTCAGCTCTCTCTAGTCTATATCTTCTTGGAGTTGCCTTTATATTTCTTGGCCAAGCAACTTTCCCTTCACTACACTGTCTGACAGCTGGCATCACAAAAGTGGTGGCAGTGAGTTCTCTAGAGTGCTTCCCACCTTTGGTGAGGTTTAGCAACAGCTCCTCAAAGAAAAGCTGTGTTGTCAGGAAATGCTGAATGTCTTGCGTGAAGATGTGAGAGTCATTATTTTTCATAAAAAATGAGCACACGGTCTGGAACGAACTTGCTGCGGGGTATTAATTAAGACAAGACCTAGCTACTGCTCCAAAACCACGTGTGGAAATTCACAGTCTGTCATCAGTCTCTTCTCTCTAACAGAAGGGATGTGGTTTTCTGTGCAGGTAAGTTATATAAATGTCCTTTTACTGGCAGTAAAGCAATCAACAGAATGAGAGATTGTAAGAATCGATTGCCTAATCTCATTAGGGAACACGCAGCCAGAGTACAACTTTCTTGCATAAGCAATAACTCATGGACATGTTGTACTCAGAACTTTGCCATTCTAGAATGACTACAGAATTTGATCCTATAAATTAATGTCAAAATGTTAAAATAAATAAATGAATCTTAAATACTGTAGTAAACATGTCAAGTGTGACAATGTGTATATTGAGATTCTTAATGCTATGTCCTGGCCGCAGAATATTTTTATGCTTTTTGAGTATTAGTAGCAGTTCTCAAAGAGGTAAGTCTTCAAAAGATAAACTGTTATGCTTGAAAATAAAGGGAGCAAAAAGAAACTCAGGCTTCTCTACTCTTCAGAGACTGACAAGAGATGCCCTTCAAAGATAATGAATATTCTAATAAATATTCTTATTTTTCACAATTTTAAATAGCTTTGGATTTCCATGTTCTAAATCCCCATGAACTGCAACCTTTCCAGATCCTCCGCCAGAGCACATGACATCATATACGTTGTGTTTAGTTATACAACCTAATGGAAAAACATCACACTTGAGAATCAAAATCCACTGATCTTAACTGAAAATTACACAAGCAAGAACATTTTTGGCTTCTTCCTGAACTCCACCCAGTTCAAAAAAAAAAATGTGCACAGAACTGCATTAAGAAACTTGAAGTGCTCACTGAGTAAGACTAAGTGAGATCTGCAGGTGCACCGAGTCCTGAATTCATTTCAGTGGCACAGCCCTAGGTGCTCCTGCTGATCGCGTCGTCTGCCAGAGCCGAGTGCCAGAGGAACTGCAGAGTTACCCAGACTGTAGAAGCAGCATTTAAAAATGCCTCTCTTCTCTCTTGCTGGAAAGAATTCAGAAGCCAGCAGGGCCAATCTGTTCTTACAATGTTATATAAAGGTCCTCTGTATTATTCTGTATTTGTTAACTGTTATTTATATTGAGACAACTATATGTAGTTATGGGAAAGATGGTGGAACTACAGAGATGGCGGAACCAGATCTGATGTGTTCTGAGCTTGATTCACACTGTACTGTTAGGGCACTGTTGACTTTACTCTGATCCACATACTGTTTTGAGGCCTCCCTTCCTGTACAGTGACACTCCTATACAGTCCCTGGAGTAATGTGCTTTCTGTTTCACTAGCTCATCTGCGTGATATCCAGCATTTGAACGACAACTAAAAATGATACTAAGTACTGTGTAGGTCTAAGCATGCTTAAAAAATAACCTACAAATCACTGAAATACCAAAACAGGTTGTGAGACTTGGGATACAAACCAGTTTCAGAATTACAGTGTGAAGATTAGGAAATAATATCGGAACAATTGGAAATGTGGTATCTGCTGCCCTACAGAATAAAATATTATTAAGTCTAACCACTTACTGGTGGCTATCTTTTCAATTTATTTTATGTAGTAGCTCTGCACATTACGTTAGCATCTTCAAGCATATGCCAGGGCCATGAAGTAACAAAGAAATTCTTTGTATCCTGGGACTTCTAAGAGTGACTGCAAAACCAGAAACAGTAAGCCAGAAACAAATTGCTCAGTGATCTTTCTATGTTCTGCTGCTTCACGGAACAGAATTGTATGTTGTTGTGAAAACTGACTAGACTAGAAAACTGCACATGCCACTGTGTGCTACTCTTACATTTCTACATTTTTATATACACAATTAAGGGTATATTTGGAAACACTGGCCAGGCTGGGTGGGGAGGATGAAGAGCAGACAGTTAAATAGATGTGCAACTGAAGCACTCTTCCTCCAAGAAAGGAAATGCTATCCTGGGAAAAAAAAAAAACATTCAGCCAAGCAGTCTGTGTTCCTTAAGAATGGCTGTTATTAAAAAAAAAAAAAAAAAAAAAAAAAAGTCATCCTTCAATAGCACTGACATATTTATGAATATTTTCATTTATGTTATTCTCTTGCTTATAAACAAGCACTTTTGGATATCTGAAAAACAAGCCTTTAACCTTCTGAGTGCAAGAAAAAGAATAACATAGCTTTGATATTAGACAAACGGTGGTTTCTTAATCAACTATTGAAAAAGGAACCAAAAAAAATCAGAAGTCTCGAATTTCTGAATTCCTATAAACTAAAACGAAGCAGTTTTAAATTCATGATTCTGGCGGAGACTTATTTCATAACCATGCAAGCCAAATGCAATCATGTTTTTTGCATCTGCTTTTGTGTTTCTGTCCAACGGCTTTTAAATATCTCTGCGAACTTCAACCAAATCTGACAGAAGTAGCAAATTCAGCAGTATTAAGCTCTACTAATTCCACAAAAATGAGGAGGTTCAAGTACTGTTCTCAGTGAAAACATTACTTCTTTTACAGGGTGAGTTTGACTGTCATTAGATACCAGAAGCCCAATATGGAGGAGTGTTACAAATGCCCAAATCCACAAAAAGCTTTGAAGTTGACACGTTACTAGGCACTGGGACATACGGCTCGCCCCAGGCCTAGGAGACAGAGCACCAAGGAGCTAGGTTGCATGACAGAAGTGTGTATGTCCCTGCTGTTTCTATCATCTGTGGTGTGATGTGTTTTTTTTTTTTTTTTTTTAGGAACTGGAATTCTCAGGTTTCTAGCAGGCATGTACCCAGGCATCTAGTACAAAGTCACTTTACAGTGTGGGCATCTTTATTTTAATCTTAAAAAAAAGCAGTCATTAAATCAGTAGGTTACTGGCTCTTTGTATTCTGAGTGCATGTGGAACTGCTGCTACTGGGCTGGAGCAGCATCAGCTACCGTACCATCATTTAAATCCTTGATTTATTTTCTGTGTCGTAACATTTTCATTGAGTTGTTTAGACATACGTGACTATTTCTTGAAAGGGGAATTTCATAGCAGCAAATTTACATTTTAAGTTAATGTCTGTTACTGCTTGCTCTCGAAGTGCTCGTGTAATTCCATCCAGGAGCACAGATTACACCATGTGACTTAACTTTATCACCACAGCTAACTAAAACAACCCAAAACAAAATGATGAGCACACATTCAGATACTACAATGGTAATGGCTACAAGGACAGAGAAATGTTAGTAGTGCAAAATTCTTATCCTAACCTCAACCACAGTCAGATCCATCCAAGAATCAAAATAACTGATGTTCCATGCAGCTATCTGATTCTTTTTTAAAATATCACCAGTTACACTTCTAACCATAATGGAAAGCATCTTTTTTTTTTTTTAATTACATACTACATTCTATTATCGGTTCCATTCCAGGCCTTTATTTCAAGCTTGCTCAATAACGTCAGCCAGATCTTAAATCTCAATTCATAATAATTTTAGCTATTTTACTGTACTTTATGTTCATCAGCCACATTTGCATTCTCTTTTGTTAAGGCAGAATAACCCTAGCCTTTTTAGGCTTTTCTTTTCCAGGAAATTCCATCAAACTCTTTCTGTTTTCTAAAATATGCATTCCTTGTATTGGATCCCTCTTCAAGGTGGATGCCCAAGATGGACTGCACTGTCTGAGTTTCTGAATACTTAGCACTTTTTTAAATAATTACTTTTTAAAAAAATTACTTTGTTCCTGCATTTTGTTTGAATTAAGAATATGAATTTGAACTTCTCCTTAACAAGTCATTTTCTGCCTAACATGGTAACTTCTGTTTAAATCCTGTTTAGTTCTTTGTATCTGTGCATCACTCTATGGTCAGTACATGAAGCTCTCTGTTCCACTCCCAGCTACAGCCTAATTCCAGACCACTTCATGCACACAATCAGTAAGTAGCTGCAAGTTAAAGTCCAACATCTGGAAAATAAATCCTAAAGCAAAATGCTTTTAAAAATAAAATGACCTCAAATTATATATATATGTATATATATTGCTACATCTTTTGCTAAGGTTTTGAATGAAAGAGTGAAAAAAAGACTAGGGCTATGTGGAAAAGTTATTTTCTAATTCACTGTCTCAGTTGGAAAAAAATAAAAAGACTGAGCTGCAGAAAAACTCAGCAACCAAGAATTCCAGAGTAATTTTATTTTTGGTTAACCAAATTGTTTTATTTCTTTTGAGGATTATTTTTTTGATAACACTATTTTAATTCCTTTAAGCTTTGGGGATAATTTTCAGCACAATGACAGTGTTAATCTGAAATGAATCAATGAAACATTAACATCACAGCTTTTCTTAAATAAAACAATCAGCCTAAATTATTTGCTGACTTTACCAGCAAATAATTGTCTTTCATAAAAGATTACTTGTTAGTGAAGAACTGTTCACCAAAAATATAGATTATGTAGTACTAGCTAAAAATAAATACAAAGTTATTAATATATTAACGTTTCTTGGCAGCTTTCCTTCCACGAAGATTAAATGTTTGACATTTTTATTGTCAGATATTTTATTTCCATTCCCCAACTGGAGATGTGAATATCTATATTAAAAGGGAACAATTTCATTTGTGTTTTCAACTTCCACTGGGCTCCCTGTGTTTATAAGCACAAGGGATTCTTCAAGACAGCCAGCCAGGGCAGGCTAACAACTTAAGTGTAAGAATGATGAAATCTATCCTCACCTTCACAAAGAAGTCTTGGAGTGGATTTTAGATCTATGCTGAGAATGTGGCTGAGAATATGCCCTCTGGCACTGCAGTGTGGTCCGTGAGTCTTAGGTGATTCCCCACACTGTAAGTACATAACACTTATTTTCCAGCATCATGATAAGCTTCTTTCGTTTCTTTGTGCATTTGTGTTGCTGAGCTGTTTTGGAAAATGTTGGTTAGTGATGTTAGCACTACAAAATAATACCTTTTCACATCTACAGCAGGACTTTCCTCCAGGATTTGTGTACTTGGGAAAAAAAAAAAAATCAGCACTTGCATCACAGAATCACAGAATGGTTGAGGTTGGAAGGAACCTCTGGAGATCATCTGGTCCAATCCTCTTGCCAAGCAGAGTCACCTTCAGCATGTTGCACAGGATCACATCCAGGTGGGTTTTGAATATCTCCAAAGAAGGAGACTCCACAACCTCTCTGGCCAACCTGTGCCAGTGCTTTGTCACCCACACAGTAAAGAAATATTTCCTCATTCAGCCAGAACTTCCTGTGTTTTGGTTTGTGCCCGCTGCTTCTTGTCTTGTCGCTGAGCACCACTGGAAAGAGTCCAGCCCCATCCTCTTGACACCCTCCCTTCGGATATTTGTATACATTGATCAGATCCCCTCTCAGTCTTCTCTTCTCCAAGCTAAATAGGCCCAGCTCTCTCTCAGCCTCTCCTTGTATAAGAGATGCTGCAGTCCCCTATAATGTCTGGGGGCATGAGGTCCTAAAACTTCTCATCTCCCCCTTGCCTTCTAAAGTGTGCCCTATGGAGTCTCACTATGCGGCTGCAAATAAACGTTCCCCTCCCACACAGTAAATGAATTGGGGACAGAGGCAATTATGTGATATAAAATATAGTTAAGTAGCCTCAGTCTCTTTCTCTCTCTCTGCTAGAGAGTACTCAAAAAATTGGGAAATTCTGTTGGGTAATTGAGAAATTCAATTCTTTCCCATATAAAGGTCATCAAAACCCCTTCTGGAATTCCATAGTTAGAAATTCACATCTACGTCTGCAAACCTGGGTACTGAGAGTCGGATGCTATAGGTTTTACTGCACCTTTGTACCAAGACACCTAATACTTGTTATCTCTAATATTAGGCTTTCTCCTCTGCAGTTTCTCAGTTCCTGGTTTCTGAAGAGTTCACACTTTCTCTCTCACACAACCCCTCCCTACCTTGTATCTTCCTTCCACTTTTGAAGTACAGAAAAAATTAGTTGCACTATGCTAGTGGCTTGTGAAGCTCTGAATTCAATTACACAGAGTATGTCAAAACTGGGACTGTGTAAACATAGTTACATTTGTTCTGTTAAATTTATTAAAGAGTTTTTCTCTTGCAACACAATCAAGAGCAAAATCGCTAAGGTGAGTTCAGCATTCAAGAAAAGTGTTTTAATGATGGGGTCTAGATACGTAAACAATCCTTGAAATGCATCCTATTAGGAGTAGCAGGCGTGTTATACGCTACTTCAGCAAAAAGGCTGGATAAGCTGAATAAAGCATCAAACCAAAGGTGCTTTTATAACTTTCTGAATAATTCATGTACTCTGTCATATGGTCACTGCTTAGATAAGAATGTATGCATCTGCCAACTCAATTTGTTGCATCAGTAGAACCTAGTGGGACAGAAAAGCCTGCAGAAAGACAACTCAGAAACTAAAAGCTGAGAAAAGGAAAGTGAGGGATGGATATATGTCTAATTTTTGAAACGCTCCTATGGTTTAGAGATTCTTCAGCATTCTTCTAACCAAGGGTCACAGGCTACCTTCAACTACCAGCAAAATGAATGGAGTTCATTTAGTGAAGGGTGATGAGAGCATCCTTGTCTTTGCTGTCTTTCCCAGCTTCCCATCATAAAACTGCTAGCAGCCACAACAAGAAGGTAAAGAAACAATATTCTTGTTGGTATCTAAAGGGCTAAAATTTAGCAAGACAGCTCTAAATAATCTCTTTACATGTATACTGCTGTGTTTCCATGAAAATATTTAATGCATCATACCTGATTCTCTCCTCTCCTTTCTCTTTGTAAGTAACTGCTAACAGTAAGACACAGGTGATACCTTTGAATATTCTGATCAGCTGTCAAAGAGCAAGGTTGTAATGTCAGCATCGTTTATCTATTTAAACAACATACATTATGTGACCTATTCAGCTCATCCACATCAGCACTCTGCATGACATGGTTTCACAGGAAGGCTATGCTGTTCTGTGTCAGTCTTGCTTGCCTAAAATGCCAAGCTGTTTCTTTCAAATACAGTGAGGTTATATTCTTGCCTCTCCAAGCAACTAATGATTCTATAATCCATACCTTCATTTGCATTGTGCCTAAGCTTGTAGAGAACACTCTTGTTTATAAAATAGTGATTTATGTATTGCTTTTCTTTAGTCTCAGCTGTGTTGTGTCTGAGGCTATAAATAATAAGTTGCAAACTAGAGAAAAATAGATGACAGTAAAAGATGGTGTCAGACAAATGTCACCATTCCAGTCATCTTTTTCCTCCCTAGGCTGAAATGTGGGATGGTTAAAAGGTATGCGAAAGTAACAGAAAAGTGTGAAAGAGACAAAAGGAAAGGGCTTGCAGGTGAAATTTTGTGGCCTTATCGTGAAATCAGAGTAGGTGGTTGCAAAGTATGCCCCTGGCCTCCTCTACAAGAACTATGTTTTTAGTACATGCTGATTTGCTGCTAATAATGCCACCTGGCTTCACAGCACTTCCTAGAGAGATGGAAGGACGAATCCTTTCCAGCCTAGGTCAGTGACCAAAACTAGCTTCCATCACTTCCATTCCCCGATCCTGGGTAGGGCTGTACTTTGTACGCTTAAAGGCCAGGATGTATTTTGCTCTCCATCTTTATTCTTTCTGATGTTCTTAGCAAAGTGTTTCTGGGGGAGCTCCTGATCATATCCAGATGCAGTGAGACCAATTCTTCTTGGATATTAGTTTGGTTATTAATAGCTTGAGTGTTAATAGTGCTATGGTTAGCCACGGCAGGTATGAAAGAGACACACATGTATGTTTTCTCCTCACAGGATATAATCATTGATGTTCCAGGTAAGGCTCCCTTCTGATGGCCAGCAAAAATAATGCACAACTTAGCGGTGGCAACTGTGATACTGCTTTACTCTATACAGAGATGGTCTTGTTAAAATCTATATGCGTAATATTTCTCTCAACTCTTTTCTGGCATACTTGCTGTGATCTTTCGATGTGATTGCACTGATAGCATATACACATTAAATGCACTGCACTTTAAGTGTACTTCACTACCTCTTAGTCTATACAACTGTGACTTATCAAAACTTCAGCTACCTCTTAGAAGGGTGATAATCCAACAGCCAGAGGAAACAAACATACTAGTAATGATAACGTTACATGATTATGAGATGGTGTTTACAATTCATGCAATTTCAAAGATAAGCTATAAATGTTCTTACAGTCCTATATGGATTTATCGTTGTTATCTAATGCTGCTCTTCTGTTGCTTCTATCTTAATTCAAGCTTTACATTCACCATTTCACTCTCTTTCCCCAAAGTTCTGATATGCAAGCAAAATGGAGACCTCCCATCTAAGAAAAGAGGGACATCAGAGCCATTCGGATACCCATGAGGAAGGAAACTTCCTATCCTACCTAGCTGGGTGAACTTCTACATGTAGAGGTAAGCATGCAGACCAGAACAGACCTCCTCTGCCCACAGGAATAGCTGCTATCAGTCGTGTTTCCTTTAAGCTCCATGGCTTTGTTTACATGGGCTTCTGCAGCACCCTATTATAAAAGCAGTTTTTTTCCCCTCTGCTGCTGGAATCTGGGTAACAGTGCTCTTGATGGAGTGCCAATGACAGGGCTAACTCTTGGAAAATGAAAGGCAACAGCCTTAGTGCCAAAGAGCTTATATTCTAAAACAATGCGAACTACTAAACATTGCTTTTTCTCTCAGTTAGGTCCCTGTAATTGCTGTATGCAATTTCTGTTCAGTAAGCCTAAAATTCTTACTATCTCCTTACCTCTGAGGCATCAAATCCTTGACCAGTGCTCAGTGAAACAGCTGAAATGTCACTAACTTAAAAGCGCAGCAACTTTCACTTGATTTTCTCTCTCCTGTGGCTTGTTCCAAGGATGAAGATCAATAGCTGACCCTTTGACTTTGCACTTAAATGCAGGATAATTAAACTGTGTTACATTGAAATGATGAAGTGATGAATACTAGGGGGAGAGGAAGATGCATCTTTGCTATGTCATTTCCAAACCAGTCTCAGTCTCCTCGCAAAGTAGGAGCCTCTTGGGACTGGTAGGGCAGCCCTTTAACTGCTATATTCTTCTGATCTGTTGTTCTACTCCATTCTATGAATGTAAGAATGTCAAGTGAATATTAAATCCTCTATTGTGAGTAGAAAATAAGAAGCACTGTAAGTAGAGGTTTTAAACACATCTGAATGACAAAACTAAAAGATGGGGATTTTTTTTTTCCTTTTCTAATGGTCAATTATACTTTTTAATAAATATATTTCAAAAGAATACTGGGGCTGCAAAACCAAAAACTGTAAGTGCTAATCAGCAAATCTGACCTACCACATCACCCCGACAAAGGAATTTCAGCCTAGAATCCCTGCCTCGAGCCAACAACTTGTTGAGCAAGGGGCTCTCTTCATTCCTTAGGTAAAAAACCTTGTGACTTCAGCATAGGTCAGAGAAATCTGGCCTCTTACAGTGTAACAGGGATAAACATCAATAAAGGTATGTGGGATTTTTTTTGTCTCTTTTTCAGACATGATGAGCCAATTCAAGCCTCTTAAAGTGACAAGGCACTGAAGGAGGGCTCTCCAAGTATATGTAATACTCAACACTGTTTTTATCAAATGAATCCAGGTAAAATCTGAAAAGTAAAGTATTAATATGGACCCTGGTGAAAATATATGCTGGACTGAGATCTTGTTTATTCATTTACAGTCCATGTTTCTTTTGTCTCAGCATGCCAGCATGCTGTGTTGTTGTATGCTACAAGCTGATGATTTCAGCTGCTATGATTCGTTAGAGCAAATAAGGTGATTAATGGAATTGTTATGCAGACAGCAACTGAAGCCAAAAAGGAAACTCCCCAGCCTTGATTCTCCCTTCTCCAGGAAGGGAAAAAAAAATCAGACCCACAGCTGACACAACTGAACCAAATGTGTCTACAGGGAATGTATATAATTAAGGTACCAACAGAAACACAAGGTTTCCATTACAAATGGCTGTCTGGATCTTTCCTCTTCTACCTCAGAATTGCTCAGTCATTACCAGTCCACTCTGCAAACTCCAAACAGCTCCAGACATCTGACTGTTAGCAGTTCCATGGGAACTCTTACGATTATTATGGTCCTTGGCACCCTCTCTCTCTCCAGCCCACTCTTAGAGTGGGGGAAGGAGAAAAAAAAAAGATCCTGTGCTCACTACAGAAGGGCACTTCCCTACTTTCTTCCAATCTGTGCTACCTCCTTTTGGAAGGCAGGATTATGTACCAACAGAGCAGACAGGATAGCGGTCAAGCCCTTCATTCTCAACTGCATAGTCTGTCATGCAGAGAAATTACACATGTAGCAGAATTAGCCAGTTAGTAGTCACGGGTAAAATGGCAAACACCAAAAAAGCAGTGTAGTCACTTCTAAATGTATCAGCTGCTTCTTTGGAGATTCTCTTGCCAGAGTATCTCAGAAGATAATTGTGCTCTTCTTCTGATCAATGGATGGCCTGGCTTTCCCCAGCCATCAGTGTGGGATGTAGGTTATTCCTTGCTCTTCTAAAAATCAAAAGTTCTTCTGATAGCTTAATTAGATGGTCTTAAATTTTAATGTATCTGAGTTCTGATCACTGTGGAAGGTAGGAACTGAAAAGTCTGACCAAACCTCAAGCCTCAAACATGAAAAATCTTGTATTGCAAGAACATTTGAAATCAAACTTAAATGTCACAAACCATCCCTATCTATACCATGAACAAAAAGCTACCTCTGTAGTGGTTTAAATAATGCTTTAAATGAAAGTTTACTTCACAAATATTTTTGTGGTGCATTTCAAAATGTCCACGGTAATGTTTCTGATCCCTAATACAGGAACTTAAATGTTTTAACTGGTATGAACTGTGGGTGAATTCATGCTGAAATTCTGAAACTTTGGCTCCCTGAGCTGTTACCCAGCACTTGCCTTAATAACTGTAAAGAATCATATGACCCCATGAATCAGTCTTTTCTCTGTTGACACATAAATGATTTTTTATTATTCTATTCTACTAAAAACAGGAAAGTGCTTGTAAAAGCAAAGCTTAACAAATTAATGCAAGGTTGTCCTGCTATGCAAAATAACAGACTAAAGGATTATTCTTCTAAACTGAGACCTGTGCTTTATTTATCTGAATTCTGGAAGATGTTGAATGTGATCTGCCTCCAACTGAAGTCTTTGGCATGAATAGACACCGAGGGTGAGTTATGACATATTACATGCACAGCACTTCCCAGGACTTGGGGACAGAATGAAATCTTATTTTGCTAGAAGCCAAGCAAACAAAAGTTAGTGAGGCTGTCTTTGGTTCTAACTGTGAAATGTCTCTTCGTGAACTTTTAAATTGTTTAATCAACAGCCTCACAGTAACACAGCATACATGAAATGTGACACTTCAGAGTTTATAAACACAGCTTTATAGCTGAGTGAAATGATCTGATACTCAAAGTTTATTCCAACTGTATGGAGGAGAAAGGGAGTGGGAATTTTATTTTTATTCTGACTCTGGATAGATTGTTGTGCCAGTGTGCAAGGCAATGCTGAACGCAAGGCAGTTTATGAGCAGCATCAGCCAATGACCATACAGAGCATCCAGCTTCAGGAAACAGGCAGCTCTGGGAACTAGTTTTATGGGCTGATAATCAAACAGTAGGTCTGTTGCCTGGCATCAGGTAGCTGTCATTCAAAGTATGCACAAGTCTGTTGCATGTACCTCAGAAGATGATCTTCCCAGACTGTAAAGCTGCACTTCCCATTTAAGCCCAGATTCTGGTTTTTAATAAATGAATCAGATTCTACGAAAACAGTAGTTGTACTCATGTTCTGATGTGCTCACATTTACAGCAGGTCAACCTTTTAGAAATGACAAGCAGTTCGACATCAACTCTTGCAAGTCTCATTTATATATGCTATTTCCTGTTTATTTTCCATCTTCCCATCTGATAGTCTCCTTTAACTACAGCTGTACTAAAAGAAAAAAAAGAGCAAGTTACTTGCTCCTTTCTACTTTCATCTTGCTTTTTACTCTTCTCTATGTGTTATTTCTTTAAAACTACAAGTATGTGTGTAAACACCTAGGCCTCATTTTCATACATAGGCAGAAAATAATTAAGAGAAGATTTTCAACAATCATCTATTATTTTGTTGTCTTTTAACTTTGGCTGTATTTATTCATTTATTATCAGTGGAACAAACTTGTAGGTATATATACTCAGGCTTCTGAAAATCAGGCTCCTATGCAATGCCTCAAGCTGCTTCCAAAAGCGTATGTTACCACCTTGGTCATATTTATGCAAAATAGAAATGAATGGTTATTAATGAGATGTTCCAATGAGATTTCCTTAGGATTCCTCCTTAGATGGGCCTGCAAAGCAGCTTCACCCAACGTCTATGAGATGTCAGGTATCAACAGTTAACATGGTGGGGGCACATCATACGACAGAGGAGAGGCTGTGGTAGACAAGCATCACCACTAGAGTGCTGTTCCTGAGCATTAACACCCACGGTATAACACGCCTAGGTGCAGCTCAGGTCCTGAATCTCTCCATGTTATATTTATTTATATTTATGATCATTTTGCTGGACAGCTGGCTGTAAGGTGATATGCTGGCCTCACCAGCTGAGTCTGATGTGGGATTAGGGTGTAGGAGAGAGGCCATGGTGTGTGCTGGAAATGAATGAATGATGTGTTTGTGGAGGACTGCAAGTTAGGAGCCAATGATCTGAATATGACGTGACATAACTGAAATGCTAAGATTTTACACAGAACACACACATTTCAAAGACAGCTTTGTCAAGGGCATCTTGGTATACATAACTTTGAAAACTTCTCTCTTTACTTTTGAAGAAACCATCTAATCATATACTTTCATACAGGAATCAACTAGATTCCTTTTTTCAAAGTAGTATGGAAAGAAACATCTTTACTATTTTGAAATTTATCCAATGATATACAAACATAATTTCTTTACCAAATATAACTACTTTTCCTTGCATGCTTTGTTCATGTCTTCGTTGCTTGCCTGTACAGAACAGCCTAGCATTAAAACCAGTGATCTCTCAATAAAGAATGGGGCTTATATATAGGAAGCATGCTAGAAGGGCTTGTCCAGCAGCCAATGCTTTCTCTATAAGGTCTATAAAAGCCTCTTGGATGTTTTTATCTCACCATTTTACTGTGAGAGTGACCACTTAGCAGAGGTTCTGAGCTCTGCAGGTCACACATATCACAGAGATGCAGATGCTCTATAGGCATACACATTGTAGTAGAAGTTCCCTATTACAGCCTAAAACATAAATGACAAGTGCCTCTGGTACATTTATTCATGCTCTGCTACGCTCCTTCATTTAAGATGCTAGCAGGCCTACTTCTCTAACAGTCCTGCTAATTTGGGTGAGGAGAAGGAAGCCTTCTGGCTTCTTGCGATGGTACACCTTTCTGTGTGCAACAAATTAGTTGAATACACTTTGCTTGCCCAAAGCAGGGGGGCTAATGAAATACTCTACAAAATAAACAGGTTTACTATTGCCAGAGATTTTCAGGAGAAGCTTTCTGGATGGAAAAGTTTTGTGAAATATAATAGTAAATACAGATTATTTTAAGCTATTATTGTGACATTCTACCAGGCTATCCCTGACATACAAGCCCATAGACTAGCTCCAAAACCCTATTTTGAGGACGTAATTTTTACTTTGAAAAGGTTATAGAAGTCCCCATTTGCTCTTATTTCTGTTTGGACTCTTGTTCAATCTAGTTTTAAGACTGGGAACTACACAATGATTTGAACCTGACTCCCTGCCCATTTTCCTACCTCCTGCTGAGCACAACTCAGGCAGCTGAGGGATCTTGGGCTAGGATTCAGGAATTGCCATGTGCAGAGCTGCAAGGTTCATAAACTTGAGTAATCAAGAGGTTCTATTACAACAGGCTGACTGTAAATAAAACCAAAGAAAACAGGAATTGCAACTGCACAAGCTATGCTGTACCCTGAGTTGACTTTGGGAAATTCAGACGATCTGACTATTGCTGTTGCAGCTTGACAGTGCCAAACAGGATGGTTTATTATTCCTACAAATGATGTGTTGTACACAATACTTTGATCTTGAATTTCAGTTAATTTTTTGAAACTTGGTTATACTTTCTTTTGAAAAGAAAACTTCTTATAACTCAAATTTAAGATTGTTACTCTTTGTGAATAATAGACACATAAGAAAATCTTACTGTGAAAAATAAGAAAAATTCTTACTGTTTTTGTCCTTGAAATGGCAATGACTGCACTCAGATGGAAAGCATGCTAGCATAATCACTTCTTCATAAAGGGAATATCACAAAACTTGCAGAACACCCAGGAGAATGCTACAGCCTCTCTACAACTACTTAGCTGAGAAAACAGTTAAATGATAACTTCCAAATGAGCGTACAGCTCACTTCCTCCAAAGCATGCAACAAAGAAAAACTATGTGCATCCTCATCTTTCTGCAAGAAATTCATCTCAGCATCTTTGAAAGCATATCTTTGAAAGCAATTCTTATACTAACACTGGAAAAATGTAGCTTATACCAAACATTTGAGTCCCTTACTGACATACAGGATCTGCTACAAGCAACACTGATCACATCCACTTTACAATATATATGTCTAATATAGAAGTGTATAGCATAGTCTAGACGTGTCCATGAGGACACCATACACGAGACCAGAGCTTTCTCACAGAGAAAAACTTTACGCAAGCATAAACACTTGAGTTCCACTCAGGTGTCATATGCTAGTAACACTTCTCCAAAATAATCAGGCTGCAATTCACCAACAAATGCTAACCTTAGCAGCACAAGGCAGGGTACTGATTATGTATCCTCAGAAAGTGTAGCTGCTTTACTATGTGTTCATTACAGAAACAAAACATTATCTAGGTGGCATTCTCTTGGACCTTTTTTGTTACCTACTAGATTTTTAATGGCAAATAATAACTTTAAAAGTTCAATGATTTGTACATTCAAAGTGAAGGAGTCTACTACATACAAAAATTGAATTATGTTCCTATAAATAGTCTGTAAGAACATCAGTCAAGATAAGGATGAACAAAGAGAAGGAAAAGGACTCTTTCACTGCAAAGTTTCATGTCAGACTTGAGAGAGGGGAGACTACCCAAATCCTTATTATGTTATCCTATCAAGCATAGTGAAAGACCTGAGCTATGATCTTTATTTTCTATTTTATAGAGCCCTAAATCTTCGAAGAATTAACAGCAGCCATAAACAAGTTCACTTTAAATGATGGGGCAGAGAAAAGGAAGTACCAAGTCCAAGATGTAGGTTTAAAATAGCTTATCATTATACAATACTTTTGCTTGATAAGGTCAGTGATAATTGTTTTCTGCAGAGGAAGCACTGCTCAAAACATTCATGTACAGAAATGCACAAAAAACAGGTGAGTTCTACATGCGTTTCACCAATAAACAATGTTAGCAATAAAGTCTAAAAATGTATAGCTGTTCACCCTCTCGTATCTTGTAGTATGAGTCAGGCGAGAGTTTACACTTGCAGTGAAACAGCATGTTTGCTTAGTCCAAACTGCTTATCAGAAATGTTGGTCAATTCCATAAACTGAAGCTACTTTGATAAACAGAATAACAAAATGTTCTTTACTCTATTGAAAAAAAAAAAAAAAGAAACAAAAAACAAAACCAGTAACAACAACAAAGCCACCCTTTGGGGACCTCCTGAAACTTTGCTTCTTTCCTTAGAAGCTGCTGCTGAACATCTGTGCTCTGAAAAGCAGTGTTCAGTATTTCTCAATCCAGTTTTGTCCCTGCATTATGTAATGAGACCTTCATAAATTATTGCCTTAATAAGGTGTCTGATAATCATGTTCCTAAACACATGTCATCTGTATGTTTCCCAATTGTATAGGTCTGGGACAGGGTTCATGGTAAATCAGTTGTGCCAACCATTGTACAATCTTTGTTTATTTCAGTGAGCACAGCGAGGATAACACTGATGGGATGCTCGGCCATCCCATCCTCTGGAAGTCGTCAGTGAGACCTGTTAAATAGAACAGCTCCCCAGAAGTTAAGACTGCTGCTGCCTCTAAACTCCAAGCTCCAAAAGATGCAGGCTTAAATCATGGCTGATTTGGTCAATGAGATGGTGCCATTAACAGTATTGTCCCACAGCCTGAAAGGAGATCCCAGCACAACAAAATTGACTGAAGCTGGAAGGAAAATGTAGAAAAATTGCAAACGATTCCTTCAGCATATATGAAGTAATTATTGATCTTGTATGATATCTGAACATGCAGATAAGATGCTAAGAAAATTGTGGAATGTAACCACAGTGGAATGAATCTTGAGTGGCATTATGTTCCCACAATATTCAGCTATGCTCCTGGTAGTACGCCTGTGCTTCTGCACGTCTTTTGTAAGTCACGTTAAGCGAGAAGAATTCAGTTATTTCCAAGAATGATGAAAGCTGGGGGATATCACAGAATCATAAAATGGCTTGGGTTGGAAGGGACCTTAAATATCATCTACTTCCAACCCACACCCCGCCATGGCCAGGGCTGCTACCCACTAGATAAGGTTGCCCAGGGCCTCGTCCAATCTGGTCTTGAACACCTCCAGGGATGGGAAATGGAAGGCTGTACATCTCTGCACAAATGGAAATAAATCTAACCGGGTGAATCCTGGCAGATAAGTAATTCTTTGGGGATATCTAAGATACTTGGTTTTGTTTTGGCCATGTACTATTTTAAAAAGCATACTCTGCAAACACCCACTTCTTTTTATACACTAAGACTAGCTATCTGCCAGCAGCCCATCGGAACTGCTCATATGGACATACATGTGCTGGACAGACATTTCCATTGACTTAGAGGGGCTTTCAGTCCTCTGCTAGTTTCACACGTGTGCATTAGAAAGCTGTATACAATTCACATTAGTCTTCCAAAATATATCACCAAAACAAACAAGAACTTTTTCTTTTAATGCTGGCATTAAAAGAAATTGCAAGTTTAAATTCATTAAGCCCCCACAATACACAAGAGGAATTAGACAGTGGTTCAGTAATATTTTAGCAGCATCCCTGTTTGTATTTGTTATAGCAGTAATATTTTAGCAGCATCCCTGTTTGTATTTGTTATAGGAGAATCCTACACTATGAGGTCAGGAATTCAGGAAAGCCCCATATACACCACAAGGTTTGCAAGAATCTATAAAGCCCCAGTTTAGCGTGTAAATTTGTACCAATGTAATTTCATTTATTTAACCCAAGTTTCTCAACAAATATTTCTCTGATTGATTAACAAATAGTTCACCATTTCAGCAAATTTTTTCAGGAAACATCTTAAGACAGACTAGGCTGCCATGTTCTAACCCTTCTCAGCTAGCTCCATTGTAAATTCCCCTTGTGGAACTACTTCCAGCTGGTTAGCTGAAGAAGCTCGATGCCTCCTTTTTGGCTGCTGTACCTCAGGTGATCTTACTCAAGTGGAATCAAGTGGTTAGCATTTCTGTTTCTGTCCTTGAGCAGTTTTAAAACTACTGTCAAAGACAGTAAAGGTTACGTACCTACGTGCCCATTCTGCTCATGTATTTGCTGCCCAGGGTTACTCTAGCTTGCTGCAGGACCAAAGCAGACAGAAAGCTGCAAAGTGCACAGCAGTAACAAAGCTCTTCAGGTGCCTCTATTCCAAAAGTCAAGTAACTGAATAGTATAGAGCAGTCTGGTGGGCACATTGTGTGCAATAAGTGTAAGATAGCTTATTAAAGACAGCTGGACACAAATATTTTGCCTATAATTCTTGAGAACACTACAAAAATGCTGTAACTGATTACGGAAAATCCTTCCCTTGCATGAGAGGTTATTTAAGGATACGCTCACTTCAATACCATTTGATTTGTGCCAAGTTCCTGGTAAGTAAATGTTTTTTTATGTTAGGGCTGCAAAAAAGCTTCTGAGGTAGTTTTTCCACTAGTAGCTACAAAGATGGTACTTTAAAAAACTTTTCTTCTATATTAAGTGGAGGCCGCGTAAGATCTTGCTGAATCTGCATGACATGAAAAATAAAGGATATGTGTGTCTGACTTCAGTGCTTACACATAAAAAGGCATATTGTACAGCTATTGTTAAACTATGCACAGCAAGATAATGATCTCACTGCCCATGTGAATCTACCTAATAAAAGCCTAGTGGGTAACAAAGGAAAAAAAAATATATGTACCTCTAGAAATACTGCAGAAAGACCCTTCAAAGGCTACTTTGCAGTTAAAGACTGTTCTGCAAGAGTAGAATATTTTTGTCTCTCTCACTACTGACTTCCAAACAGCTGATCCAAGTTTGGAAGGACAGGGAAAAAATTGGAACATGCTTAAGTTATAAAACAGAACAAGAAAGCACAAATCCAACATAAACAAGTTCCAGGTTTCTGCTCTTGGACGTGCCATAACCATGTTCAACTAGACAATAACACAGTGCAATGCTTGTGTTTTAAATAGTTAAAGGCACCTTCTTTTCAAATGAAATCTGACTGAGTTTATTTCATAATGAACTCCAGTTTAGTGAAAGATCTGTTTATGCACAACTCATGTCACACAGACATACTTTCCAGCATCCTGCAGAGAAACGTTGTATGTGCTATTGCACAAAAATCATATACAGGTCATTCAGAACACGTTTTCTATAAGGCTGAGATTAATTTCTAATACAAACACACCTATCCCATGCAACTGTCCGTCATTAAGAGACCATTTGCTGGTATACTCTGGACTATCTGTAAGACAGAACTTGCTACTGAGAAGTGCCAGCTACAGGTTTCTAGGATGAGGAGAGCAGCAGGATGGTGATCCACCCTTACCACTTTCAATATTAATAGGTGTTATTGTGTTAGACCAGACCATCACCTCTGTGCTAAAAGGAAGATGGTTTGTGGAAAGAGAGTTCTGTGAAATTTCTGCATGTTTTTCCATTAGATATCCGAGGTTTGTGCCCTGTAGAAAATGTGTCCCTGATCACTGTATTCTGTGAATGAGGTTGACTGGAACAGCCAAACCATAGCTGGGATTTATTTATTTTTATGTTGTTAATTACCCTCTGCTCTCCTAACATATGATCACAGGTTACGCACATTAGCAACTCACTGCCAGAGCAAAACCTGTCTCAGCAAAATGTAATTTCCAAAGAATTGCAGAAGTTAAAAATTGATTTTATTTCTGTGGATTTTCTTTCCCAGTTTGATCGTGTTTCAACACAACATAACCCAGCCATGTGTCCCTCCTCAGATTCAAAGCAATGCTCCTTTGTCTTTTACACAGATTGTCATCTTCCTCTTCTGCTCACTCAGCAAAAGCAAAGGAAGAATTTGGAAAAATTACAGAGAGAGAGAGAATATTTAGCTATGCTGATTATGCCCGTTCCAAAGATGGTGGTGAAGAGGGAAAAACAAGAGAGGATTTTCTTAGGAGATCTCTCTCCATCAGTTACAACAATGAAATGTAGAGTTTTGCTTTAAAGGCTTGTAGGCTCCAATACCTAAACTCTGTCAATTATTATCAACAGCTTTATTTCTGTAACAAGGTTGGCAGAGAAATCTTCCCTTCTGAGCCAGATTTCTGAAATACTTGCTCAATTTGTTTTTTGTTCTTCAGTGATGCAAAATTGTCACTGACTTCCACAATGATGAGTAAATTCTTAGTAAAACCTGATCTTGAGTAGATGTATGACTATAATGGTAGGACACAGTGTTTTTCAATTCCATGAATTTATATCTTTTTTCCCATTGCAAAATAGAGTAATACATAGTTTTTGATTTTTTTAGGTATGTGCTGTGTTATACACTGGGTTGTGGTAATCAGATGAGTAAAAAATCATTCTCAATGATTCTTCTAAACTATCCAAAACATACATATCTCATAGATAAGAGAACAGCTTTCGGGCCTGTCCTGTCATTAATCATTCAGACACTACTGAACGATTAATATTTCATTAAAGACTGGAGGGGGGTGGGGGGGAAGGATAGAAGTCTTTCACAGAAAACCCGCATAACAGTCAGGAGGTTTAGGGCTTTTTTGTAGCTAATATTACTTAAGTGTGTAGTAAATACAGCTGTCAGCTAATTGGATTCCCCACAGAATCAGTTTAACCCTAACTCTTTTGCAGCTGAGTTGATTGAACTCTATTATTCAATCCTGAACCAGTCAGGTAAACGGAGAGAGAGGCAGCAGAAGTAATAATTTTGCCTTCCTGAGTTCAGTTCATCTTGAAAAATGTAAGTTTTAAAACCTGCTTATTCCTTCCTGAACTTTATGCCCTGTACTTATTATTTCAGTAATTTCTAAGACTAAAATATTTAGAGCACATATACTGTTTGTTATCTTCAATGAACACAAACTGTCTGTATCCTGGCTTAGAATCAATACTCTTAACTAGTAACTTTATTCTTGGAAATTGAGTGTTAGGCTGAGGGCTTTGGCAGCACTGTTTAAAAAGTTGTTTTATGTTTTCAACTATGCTTTTTTGGTGTGTTTAAACATTCTTAGGAAAAGTTAGAATGCTTCTCAGTAGTTGCAGAGCTCTTTCAGAGAAAACAAAAACAGTGCTTTGCAGTTCCTTGTTGTTCTTAAAACCGTGGGCTTATTCAGACACTTAAGAACATCAGCTTTCAAAAAGGTGCAGAAACAGGCGCTGAACTACTTCTCACTGAGAGAGAGTGCTTATGGGTCAGGCTGCAAAGATGACTATTTCACAAGGCTAGCATTTGAAACTGTCCTGAACCTACTACTTCTTCTAGTCTGAAAGAAAAACCTATGAGAGGTGTTTTTGTCATGCTCAGTAAGGAGAAGAGGTGGAGGGCAGTAGAAGTGCGTTATAGGGCAGGATGGCCTTAGAGGTACCTTAGAGCTTTTTGATAAACTGGCTGTATGCTAATGACAGTGAGTTAGGCATCCAAAGCTACCTAGCCAGCTGTTTCTAACTTTTAATCCAAGTCAAACACAGGAGGCCCAGCCACTAGAACTGAAACTGCAGGGTGATGTGGGGAGGACCACGTTAACTTAGCCAGTCCTCCTGCTTGTGGGAAACCACCATTGGGGAAAGACCTTTCCAGTTTCTTCTGGTGTCATGTTCAGAGTGTGGGCAGTTTCATGCTTGGTCCTGGCATCCAGAGCAGCCCAGCTGCCAGCTTAGAGGATGGACTGAACCAGTGCTACCCACACGTTTCCTGCTGTTACACCCAAGCATAACCTGCAGCCCTGTTTTCCGCTGCTCTTGGGTGGCACAGGAGGCATTAGATCAAGCTTCTCTTCTTGCAGCCTTCTCTTGTAAAGGTCTGGTTCTTCACTAACACTGCCTGCCACCCATGTGCATACACCCCATCTGGAGTCACTGTGTGCCTACAGGCAAGCTAAAAGGAAACCTAGGCCGCATTTTGAGCTAACCAGCTAAGCTGCTGGTAATTGCCAGGTGCTAAAATGTAAGATAAATTTTATTTCACTGACATGTGAACTTGCTTCTCCTTATACCTGTCAATCAGTTTCTTTACATGCGCTTAGGTGGCACCTTGATTCGGACCAAATTCAAGAAGTTGTGCTTTGCTGCCGTGCTTTAAACTAATGTAGTCAGAACAAAGCAGATTTGCTAGAACTGAAAGTGAAAACTATCCTCCTTTTTAAAACCTTACCAATCTAAACACAGGTCAAATACTTTATTTTGTCTAGCCTAGTTGTTATGCTGTTGTTACACTTGTGAGAACGAGGTCTGACTGCTTTGTATTTCAGAAGATTGCTTTCAAATACCAAATACATTATGAGTTTCCCCATTTTCATATACCCCTGTTACTAATTCATTAGGAAAATTCTGCTTAGGGAAATGACATAGTAACTGAGAAAAAAGGGTGCTTAAGTTAAAATTTTTTTCATATGGGTTCCTCAGTGTTACCCTTAAAATTGTGATTATAGAGATTTAAGATAATCAAGCGAGTGAATGGAAGTCAATTTCTTCTACTTATTCAAATTCAGTTAATACTTAATGAATCAAAGTTAGACTAAAAATAGTAGATACCTAATAACACATCCTTTTTCAATCTAGTTACCTGAATTGGTGCCTCTAGCAGATCAGGCTGCACTTAGCGCTGGAGTACTGCAAGGTTAAGCAGGCTTAATTAAAATGTCAGTCTGCCAGCTAGAGACCAACAAAGGCCTTGATCACTTTCTCCTCAACAAGTCCTAACCTGACATCTGTGAGCAAGAGTAATGCGTCCAGGGTGGCCGCCTCCTCTTCCTATGCCTGGTCAGCCAGCTATGACAGTTAAGCAACAGCACAAAGGAGCCACTGTGAAGTCACCTGGCCCACAGGTTTGTTTCACTGCCAGACTCTCCCAGTAATACTTCAGACTGCGACTGGTGGCCACATCTTTAGCATATGCTAATTAGCACAAACACATTTAGTTCTAATAATTGGAAACTTGCTCTTGCGTTATGGTGTAGTGGACAGTGAGCAGAATTAGTAAGTTCAGAAAGAAATCTCACTAGAATTAAAAGCTTTATTTTGTGCTTTCTCTGCGTGTAATGCAGATTGCTAAAAGCTCTTAGAGGTCACAGTGACTTTGGGGAGGGTTGCAATATACAGGATTCTTCAGATCCCTGCCAAAAACGTAGTCTTTTTTCCTACGTGTTTGTATGTAGTATAATTCAGTAAGTTGGTGCCCTCCGTAGCCTCCCAGAACACAGCAGGCCCTGACAATGCTCGGTGAGGTCCTGGCCTGAGATGGCTATTAGGCTCTGCACCATCTGTTTCTTCCCACTGGTATATCAGAGACAAACTGGTTTCCAGTGACTCCAGAGAATTTCCAAACCTTTTTAGTGAGCCCACATTGAAAATCAGCTTAAGAGGAAGGAGAACTTTGTCATGTAAATGGTTTGTCTGATTTTCTGAAAGTTCTTTCTATTTATGAGTTTTCTCAGGAGGGGATTTTTTTTAAACTGGTAAGCCAGTGGAATTTTTGCCTCAATGGGATCACTATACCTTGGGACAGAGTGCTGGATCACAACACAGCCTCTGAGGTCCACGGGAACCTCAGTGGAAAAGAATCTGGACTTGACATTACCCGTTGACACTAAATATAACCTTCTGGTAAACATTAAAACTTCAAGGGCTTTGTGGCTGATGATCATGTTAAACTCCAGGACATCCAGTGAGAGGGTGGGGTGGAAAATATAAACATGAAAAGAAACCTAGGGGGAGGGGAAGGGTTTGTAGGCTGGGGGGAGAACTGCAGAGACTTTGGTGACTAGTATTTTCTGCCTTGTTCGAGGTTGTCTTAATAAAGGAGAAGCATTCCAAAGGTTGAGCTAGCTTAACTTGTTAGTATACAAGACACTACAGTTTGTTCTAGCACATACAGATCTAATAGGGAACTTCAATCTAAAACACTGTACTCTGAGCGATGGCCTAAGGACAAAAGGCAGATAATGCCTTCTTGGCTGTTCCACCTCGTTTCTTCAGCTTGAAATAGGATAATAAGCATCCTGTAGACTACTGTGTGTGTTTGGCACATTTGAGCATTAAAATCGGGCTAAAACCATCAAAGATTTTACATGGACCACCAAACAGCCAGAAAACACTGCCAGCTTTCAGTCCCTACTAATGTGGACTGGATTTAACTGAGTAATACTTGAAAGGTTAGGTATCTCTCTGCCACACTATAACCTCAAAAATAAAGTCTGCCCTTGCTCTGAACATGAAGAGTAAAATCTTTAATTTGTGAGCGCAGTAGCAGACAAAGACAAGCAAGCTTCTAAAGCAAGTCATAAACTGCACCATCCAAATACCTCCAGCACTATCATCAGTATCTTCTAGCCTGCAGTAGTGTTCTTAGCCTTCAGTTTGCCCCTAACTACCACCTGGGGTAGTCATACAGCACATGGAAAAAGTTTTAATCCATGGTAGAAGTTTTTGATTGGTTCTTAGTAACTGGGTTTGGGAGTCACTCTGGCAGCTTACCTTAAAGGTTTAAAGTACCATTCGTGTGCTCCTGGAGTACTTTCGCTGGTGAGGTGGACAGCCATTATCCTACCCATCTGGCAGGCTGATGCGTACGTGTTACCCAAGTAAGTTTATGGGCATTGGAAAGCAGGGGAGACCCAAGACCCTTGTTCTAATCCAGTAAAAGCCATTATGTGTTTTGTAGTTAAAACAAACAAAACTGTCTGGAAGTCACTGCATGTTCTGTGAGCTTTTCCAAGTGTCATATTAACTTTTTTCAAGCCAGTCACAACTTCTTTAAAAAACAATAACAACAAAAAAGCACAAACACCCTAGAAAGCATTCTGCAACATGAGTAAGAGGCATTTAAGCCTGTTTAGAACAGAATCCAAACAAAGACCTGTTGCCAGCGAGGAGGAAAACTTGGCAGCTTTGTTTAAAGCTTCCCACACAGACACTGGAGACACGAGAAAACAAAGAAGCTCTAGTCCCTGAGGGTCCTGCCACTCCCACGGCAAAACCAGTCCCTTCCCCACTTTTTCTCTAGCTCTCACACACATGGTTCTCTTTCTCTGTGCCATTCACTACAGCAAGAATGAATTAAGCCCTGCAGATTTGGAAAAAACACAGGAAGTGAAGAGTTAAAAAAAAAAAAACTAAAAAAAAAAACCTGAGAGAACCTGGAGGCAAGCCAGTGTCCTCGAATGACTCCACTCAGCGGCAGCCCAGAGCACGACTCCCCCTGCTTCTCTCCCTGCAGGGCGGACGTGGCCCAGCCCTCCTCTCTTTGTCAGGGAGAGGAGTTCCCTGTCTTGGTTTCCAGTTGGTTTGGGAGCCCAGAAACACGGCTAAGTTTATCTTTTGCTTCTAGGACAATGGCAAAGGCCAGAAATAAGTGCAAAAGAACTGAAAATCATTGGAGAAAATTCCCTGAGAGCTGAGTGTAAGCACCTTTTCTCATGAACTCCAAGCAGGCAAGAAACAGTCGCACAGCGCAAAGCAGGGCAAGCTGCCTAGGGTGCCAGGAACATGCTGTTCCTTTGGCTGCGCTGTATAGGGAATCGTCCATCTATATGCTTAAACTTGACGGGGCTTTCTTCTCTGCCACAGAAAGCAAACATCCTCAGTTTAGAACAGCTCTTCCTTCATCCTAGGAAGGCAGCAGGAAAAGCTAGGTATGCTTGAAGAGGTTTGTTTGGTGTGGGTGAGGCTGCCACTTCTGAGCTATGATGGTTCAGGAGTTATTTGTCAGGTGTGGTTCTGAGGATCTTTTCCTTAACGTTCTTTATAAGCAAACTGATCACGGATTTTAGTAAACTAATTTGTTGTCTGAAGTAACTCAGTTGAACAGCTCGCCTAAGTTTGTTCTCATCTGCATGGTGCTTTGTCATAGACACTATGACCAGTGTCTCCAGCAGAGACCAGTCTCCTTGGTTTTTGGAGCTCCCTGTGCAACTGTAGGTCATCCTGTTCCCCAATACAGGGCAGAGGCATCAAGTATGGCATGTCACGGGGCCTTTTTCAATATAGTATTCCTAACTATTTCAGTAACTTCCATGGTGCTTGCAAGACTTCAACTTTTTTTAGGTGTGTGTCTTGTAAGTTATGATAGCAACAAAGAAGCAGTCAGATGAGACCACCAACAAGTGAATGCTGATCAGGAAAAGTTAGTGTTTACATTCAAATGTGCTTTTTTTTTTTGTTGTCGTTGAAATCAGTTTTACCCAGCTGCTAAAAGCTTTTTCAGAAGCTGCCCATGTCCCTTTACATCTATGTTCAGTATCTCCTTGTGACTCATATTCAGCCTCTCAACTGCCTTCCTGCCTGCTCTAGCTTCACAAAAATGCCTTCTAAAGAAAGAAACAGAAACACGGTCATTCGGGTGCCTCTAGAACATTTAATTTTAAACTATTAAGAGTACTGATGTTTGTATGGGAAGTGATAAGCAGGTATAAAGGTACTGACAGGAGCACAGTGTTGGAAAAAGTAGATGGGGGAAGGTAAGAAGCCTTGTAAAGGGTAAGTCGAAGATACACGAAACAAGAATAACAACTAAAAATTACAGTGTGGTAGGATCCACACAGATGACCCACGCTCCATTCCCTGTGATATTAAGTAATAAAAGGCAACATTAGCTTTGAATCTATGCCTAGTAAGGGTTTATTCCCGGAAGGCTTTTTTTTGTTTTTCTCCGAGCTTGAGTTCTGAAAGATGAAACCATAATGGTGGCCAAATACAAGTTTGTTTTTGTTTTTTTTTTTCAACATTCATTTTAATTACCAAGCTGTAACAAATAAATCTTTGGCTGGATTGCAACTAACCTGTGTGGGTCCTTAGATGAGCTTTAAGATGGGAAGATTTGCCATAAACTTTTTCACACCCCACATAGTGGCATTTGTGCTTTTTCTGGGGTGATCCAGGGTCAGTCCAGCTTCTCCCGCGTTTGTTCTTTTGTCTGGGGCTTGGCTCAGTTACTGCAGCCAGGCTAGTAGGTGTGGCTGCTTTTCCTCCTCCACGCTTACCAGCCGAAGACACGCTTTCTTCCCCAAACTCCTTAGGAGCGATAGAAATGTGTATTTGTTCTGTGATATCAAAGGTCTCTGTTTTTTCCATTTTGAGAGCGGGTGAGTTTGGGACGTGCTGGTTCAGATCTGCTAAAATGCTAGCTACCACAAGTAATGACGATCCATTGTCTTTCCCAGTCTCTCTGACCTCCCACTTATCTTCTCCATTTGACGAAGGAGGTATTGCTGCATCAGGTTGGGGATCAGGCTCCCCTTTGGGACTATGGATAATAGCACGACTGGACATAGAAACAAGGCACTCTGCTGCAAAATGATCCACATACGCTGCTGTTGCCATTTTTCATAAGTTTTAAAAGAAATCCAAATCGGAAAAAAGCACTTCTTTTTTTTTTTTTAAGAGATTAGGCAAGCAGACCTTCCCCTCTCTTTATTTCTTAAGCTCTCTCAGTAGAAGTGAAGTCTGATCTAGCAGCCATCAAAACCGCACTCTGCGACGATCACGCCCAGCCCGTCCCTAAATCCAAAAAAGCGCCCAAGTCCAGTGGGAGAGGAAAAAGGCGAGCGGACGGCTCCCGGCAGCGGCAGCTTGTTGCTGGCAGCGTGAATTACCGGCGGCGTTTCGTCGCGGGCGCGAGAGGAGAGCGGCTGTGCCGGCCCGGGCCGCGCATGGCGCGCTGACAGCCGCTCGCCTCCCGCTGCCGCTCCTCGTCGGGGGCGTGCCCACGGCCCACATCTGGCCGTGACGCCACGACTAGGCCAACGCCCCCCCCCCCCCGCAAGTGAAAGGAAGCGTCCGATTGGCTGCCGGGCGCGCCGCGGGAGCGCGCCCCGGGGCCGCGCTGTGCGGCACCGCCGGGCGTAGAGCGGTGGGCGCGGAGCCCTCCGCCGGCAGCTCGGGGCGTGTTGCGCGAGAGCGTCGCCCGCAGGGACGGCTTAACCGGCACTGAGCTGTTAAAACGTAGAGATCTAAAAACGGTGCAGTGTTGGTGCTGATACAAGTGATGGGAAAAAGGAGGGAGAGTACACCAGTTGGTCTGCAGCTACACGGATGGAGTGCGTGTGAGGATTTTAATAAATTGTGACACGTTTAGCTGACTCCCAGAGAATAATAAGCTGTTGAAATCACCATCCTCTCTGTCAAAGCACTCCACTGCCTCTCAAGTATTTAAAAGTACAAATGGAAATCACTTTTTATTATTATTATTATTCTCATTTATCAAGAGATAACAGCTCAGCCAGTTTGTAGAGATTAATGCCTGAATGAATAAATGGGTTGTGCGTGACCAGCTTACCAAAACAGAAAGAAATGCATCTGATTTCAGGTCTGAACACTGTTATTCTGTGGTGCTTCTTACCTTTGGTTGGATCATGTTCTTTCTTTACACTAATTCTTGCGAAATTCCCGTCATTAGTGCAGATGGACCTTTCCTCGGAGGCAGAGCTGGTCAGAAACCAGGAGGGCTTCTTTGGAAGCCTTCCTGGATGGAAAGTTTTGGAGTTTGAGGGGGCGTGGAAGGAAGCGAACATCTGTTGCAGAAGCTCAAATAGTTTTGGTGTTGAGTAAAAAGTTGGTTTCATTCATGTGAAAATGCCTTATTCAGGAGCAACATATGCTAGTGCTACCACTGCACTTTATAGGTGCTGTGCTTTGGGTTCTCATGCACCGCTTCCCCTCTAGGTCAGACCTGTTGGCAACCTGTGTCTACTGCAGCCCTCTGTGTCTGTTCTGTTATCCTGTGGCACTCTGCGGGACTTCAGTCCCTGCAGTCAAGGGAGGAGTAAGGCACACCACCAGCACAGGAAGATGTGGTTTCACGCTGCAATGTGCTACATCATTTTGATACAGACATGTCGTACCATTTGTTCTGCTGAGCATGGCTACAGGAAACGTTCACGTTTCCAAATAAAAGTCGAGTTTCAGACTCCCCTATTTATTCCTAAAGGAAATAAACCCAGGGACAACCTTTTCAAGAGGAGACGGTAGCTGAAGGTGGCTGCAGCAGACCTACCTGGCAGCTCCTCACAAAGAACCCTGCAGCAGTGACCCCTCTGCTCTCCCACCTCGAGGAGAAACAGGGACCGTGGTGAGGGGGTGAGGAGAGGGCAGGGCTCGGGCCCAGGTTCTCAAGGAGAAGCGGGGCAGGAGAAGGGAGGCGCGGACGCCCCATGGCCCCACCGGAGTTCTGCTTCGCCCCGTCCCGCGCCGCCTCTCAGCCCCGCCGGGCCCCTCTCCTACCACCTCGGCGCCGCCTCCTCGCCCCGCGCTGCCCGCCCCTGTTCGGGGCAGCAGGTGCCGCAGAGCCGCCGCCTCTGGACGAGAAGTGCCGGTGCAGCCCGGCCCCGCCGCCGGGCACGCGCCGCCCGAGGCCCGCGGCCTCGTCCTGTCACCGTTTCCCGCCGCCCGCCCGCCCTGAGGAGAAATCCCTCGAGGTGAACCGGGAGGTGTGATTGGCTGCCATGCTTGGGCGGGCTCCAGAAGGAGGTAGAGCAGCCAATCAGAGAAGACCTTACATGCTGCGTGTGACTCCCCACAGTGGAGGAGGCCCTGGGCGCCATGTTGTGTTGGGGGCCTCTCGAGGGCCGGGGGCATCCCTTGGGGACCGTGCGGTGCTCCTATGGCTTGGTTCGGGGCGTGAGCAGGTGGGACACAGCCCACCACGTCCCAGGAGCCTTTGGCCAAGTTGGAGAAGATGCCATGTCACAGGACATCTGGGCCCGTGGGCAGCAGAAGGATGGTGAGGAGTTAGTGGCCAGCCATACCTGATGTTAAGGAGGGGTCTTAACCTTTATTTTTATTTTTATTTTTTATTTTTAACAGGTCTTTAGCTTAAAGCCTTGTCTTGGTAGCTGCTCCTGTTATATAGGAGTGCTTCTCGTGTGAAATTAATAGTCATAACCAAGTCCCCAGTGGGCTGCGTGAACTGTCTAGTACTTCTGCAATTCTGTGGTTGAGAACTTGTTTTGCTCTTTGTGTGGGGGCTGGCTCCATGCCAGCCTGGTAACGGCGGGCAGAGGAAGACGGGGTCTGTTTTCCTGAGAAGTTGCTTCTTTTTTTGGTTGGGTGAACCCTTTGGGCGTGCCTTCCTCATTTGGGAAAGAGCGGTGTTGTGGTTGCTTGTACCAGAAAGGCTTTTTAATGTGAAAGAAAACTTAGTCGTATTCAGAAGATGTGTGTAGCCAGGTTAGGGGGTGTTGTTACTGCCTTGTTAAAAAGCAGGACTAAGAATAAAAATGTGTTTCTGCCTTGATAATAGCTGACCAGATGACAAAAACAGTCCCCTCTGGAGCACTTAACCTGAAGAAGTTGCTATCTCATTGCACGTACAGGAGCAGGGTGTGGTGTGTTTGTCATCTGGATGTGAAAATTCCAGCTGCCCAATGGACTCGTCTATGGGTTTTAGTGCAGGATTGCAAATATGAAATGTTTCTGTGTGAAATAATAGCCTCCCTGCAAACGGCAGTGGTGATGCTCTTTTGTAACACATTTCAGTCATGAGGTCAGTGGTGCAAAAAGATCTTACAGAAATTTACCTAGTTATAAACTTTTTTTTGTAATGATAATGTATTTACCTGACTGTATGTCTGTTATTATTATTTGTTGTGCATTTAATTTCTCAGAACAAGTGGAAAAGTGAATTTCTCCAAGTATACGATAAATGGTAAATACACATCTGCTGAATATCCTGCAACTGTTGACTTATCGACCAAATGAGCTGAATTTTAGATCAGTGAAAAATTAATAAAGATATACTCTAATCCTTCTTCAGTTTTCTTTATTGGATTGTTGTTAATGTGTTCGCAGCTGCAGGCATTTGTCCAATAGACAGGTGGGAATTTTTCTGTCTGTTAGGGCACTATTTTTTCATCTACTCAAATAATTCAGCCTGGGCTCTGTCAGTCTTTTGCTTGTTTTGTTTTGTTTTAGTGTTTTCTTAATAAATAGTTTAGAGTCTTGTTTAGCTACAAATGCATAGCAGCAGAATA